>NC_080540.1:214741299-215058799 GCF_028640845.1 Ahaetulla prasina | reverse complement strand
AATGGTCCCAAGGCAGTGGTGGGATTCAAATAATTTAACAACCGGTTCTCTTCCCTAATGATTTCTTCCAACAACTAGTTCACCCAACCGCTCAGAAAGTTAACAACCGGTTCTCCCGAAGTGGTGCGAACTGGCTGAATCCCACCATTGTCCCAAGGGTTATGGATACACTGACAAAATTTCCATTTGTCAATTGAAAAGGACACACACCGCTTGCATCTGCACATATACATGCCTATACATTACAACATTCTACGTTTTGGGGAAGAATTTGATGCACGTAGAAGCCCACACCAGCTAAAGAACTGGCAGCTGTGTCTTTGTGTCTATAATGATAACAATAACAAAAACAACAACAACAGAATATGATGAAAGAAATCCTAATGAAAGCTTTACAAAAGAAAACATCTCTTTCCCCCTTTTCACTGTGTTTTGTCTCTCAAGCCCTAAAGGATAGATAAAACATTACGAAACATTAGTCACCAGGACTGTGGCAGAATAAGCCACTGTGGGACACATTCAGTACTTGGCTGATCTTTCTCACAGCACATGCTGTTCTCAAAGATTAAACTATGCATGTCTAAGGACACACAGGTGTTAAGTGAAATTGCAAAAGGCATGCTGGTTTCCTTTCCAGATCCCTTCATGAATCCCTGCCTTTTGCTCAGTTTCAGAAATTGGAGGTACAATATACAGGTAGTTATTGTAGACCGCCTTCTGCCACCGATTGCCTCCCAACGACCGGTGCGCTCCCACAGAGTGGCCCTTCTCAGGGTGCCGTCGACCAAACAATGTAGGTTGGCGACCCCCAGGGGGAGGGCCTTCTCTGTGGCGGCACCAGCCCTGTGGAATGAGCTTCCTCCAGGATTACGACAACTCCCTGACCTCCGGACCTTCAGACGTGAACTGAAGACTCTATTATTTCAGCGTGCGGGACTAGCCTAAGAACAATGTTTTAACCAAATTTTAATGGGGGTTTTATTGGTTCTTACTGTTTTAGTGATCAGGCTTTGATAATATTTAGTTTTAATCTGAGTTTTAAATGTTTATTTATTACATTGTTTTATATTGTTTTAATATGCCTGTGAACCGCCCTGAGTCCTACGGGAGATGGTGCGGTATATAAGTTTGATAAATAAATAAATAAATAAATAAATAAGTTCTCCACTTAACAACTGTTCGTTTAGTGACCATTCGAAGTTACAACGGCACTGTGACTTATGACCGTTTTTCACACGTACGACCAATGCGTCATCTGCCCGATCACGTGATCAAAATTCAGATGCTTGGCAACTGACTCATATTTATGACAGTTGCTGTGTTTCAGGGTCCCACGTGATCACCTTTTGCGAACTTCTGACAAGCAAAGTCAATCAAAGCAAAGTTCTGACAAGCAAAGACAAGCCAAAAAAATCAAATAAATAAATAAATAAAGTCAAGGGGAAGCCAGATTCACTTTACAACCCTGTTGCTAACTTAACAACTTCAGTGATTCCTTAACAATTATGACAAACAAGGTCGTGACATATCTAACTTAACAACATAAATTTTGGGCTCAATTGTTGTAAGTTGACGACTATCTTTATAGTCAATGACGTTTTTGGTCGGATTAATTGATTGAAATAATAAAACTTTGTATGAATGCTTTTCTATATTAGAAAAGGCCTGGACTATACCAATATAAAGATTTCTGTATTTGGAAGGTTGTGAAGGCCTTGCCCAAAGTCTGTGAGAGAGACATTATGTTTTAAATCAGTAGAATAAGTTGGAATCCTTTCTAATGTTCCAGCATTCAACTCCCATCTCTCCGAGATGGAAATACTAATAGAATGAAATACCAGTTGAAGGGACTTAAGACAGCACAAAAATCACAAGAATTCTAAAAGTGAGCATTCTTAATTAAGTATGACGCGTTAGAGGACCTGAAGAATAGTTCTTAGAGCATGCAGTAATCACTTGCTTCCAGAGTCATTCAGACAAGTCAATAACTACATATTTGTCAACTCTGAAAAATGTGTTTGCTTAAAATTGCCTATTTAAAATGTCTTTTCAGATTGGGCAATCAATATAGCTTTATTAGTAACTTTGGATCACAATCGGGGTGGGTTCTACTTACCTGGCTGGGTATGTAAAAAAGCCACGATGTAAAAAAGATGTTGAGACTCCAGAAAGAATGCAGAGAAGAGCAACAAAGATGATTAGGGGACTGGAGGCTAAAACATATGAAGAACGGTTGCAGGAACTGGGTATGTCTAGTTTAATAAAATGAGGACTAGGGGAGACATGATAACAGTGTTCCACTATCTCAGGGGTTACCACAAAGAAGAGGGAGTTAAACTATTCTCCAAAGCACCTGAGGGCAGGACAAGAAGCAATGGGTGGAAACTAATCAAGGAGAGAAGCAACTTAGAACTAAGGAGAAATTTCCTGACAGTTAGAACAATTAATAAGTGGAACAACTTGTTGCAGAAGTTGTGAATGCTCCAACACTGGAAATTTTTAAGAAGATGTTGGAGAACCATTTGTCTGAAGTGGTGTAGGGTTTCCTGACTGGGCAGGGGGTTGGACTAGAAGACCTCCAAGGTCCCTTCCAACTCGTTGTTGTTGTTGTTGTTGTTGTTGTTAAATACCTTTACTACCGGTTTGCAAAGGGAGTGCATGCACACACTTGCTTCGCTCGCTCGCGCTTCTGCACATCCACAGGTCACAAAATATGACATCAAGGTGGGTAGGTGGAGGCTCCCGCTGATTTTACTACCGGTTCTCAAGAACCGGACAGAACCGGGAGCAACCCACCACTGATCACAATGCTGCGTTCAAATAGCAACGAAAAACCTTTCCCTCGTAGTCTTATATAATGGATTCATATCTAATAACAAAATGCATTTTCTAGGTTATTATGCAAAAGCAGTCATATTGATGAAGACTGGAATACCATCATGTCATCAGGGCAAAAGCCGCCACCTGAAATATCATTTTGGTAAAAGCCACATGAATTTCACGGTAAAAGAAACTGAAAATAGATGTCATTTATGGGGTGGGGGGCAGTCTGTCTCAAGACAGGGGAATGAGAAATCACATCTTATTGTCCCTGCATCGTGACTGTACATCTAATTCTTGGGGGCAAGGTGAGAATCACTTGACAAAATAACTTCTATATGAAGGAGTATTTTTGGATCTGAAATTGGCAGCTTCAGGGCCACCCACCATCTCTCAATTGTTCCACTCAATATAAATTGGGAGGTAAGTGTTTGCCAGGTTGAACTGCCCACACCAACATTTCAGATTGCACCAATCTATTCTTGGTACAGTAGCCGCTGGCCTCAATTTTGTCCTAAGAAGAGCTGCAGATGTCTAGGGAAGGAACCTCCACGCTATCCATAGAAAGAAAGAAAGAAGAAAATAAGAGGTGTTCTTTGGGGTGAGTTAAGGTTTTCCAAATCAGGAACATGAATAGAATAGAATAGAATAGAATAGAATAGAATAGAATAGAATGGAATGGAATGGAATGGAATGGAATGGAATGGAATAGAATAAAATAGAATAGAATAGAATAGAATAGAATTTTTTATTGTCCAAGTGTGATTGGACACACAAGGAATTTGTCTTGGTGCATATGCTCTCAGTGTACATAAAAGAAAAGATACCTTCATCAAGGTACAACGCTTACAGCACTTAATGATAGTCATAGGCTACAAATTTAACACTTAAGACCTACATTATAAGAATTGCAAACTTTCCTTCTGGTCCTCATGCACTGTATGAACAGATGTTATAAACCAATGTTTCTCAACTTTGGCATCTTGAAAATGTGTGGATTTCCCGATGCTGCCTGGGGAATTCTGGGAGTTGAAGTCCACACATCTTCCAGTTGCCAAAGTTGAGAAACAGCGGTATAGATAATAGCCCAGTACTTATAAAGGTCCTGCTTAAACTAACAACAATAACGCTCCCCCCCTCAGAAAGAGAAAAAAAAAATAAAGTTAAAGCTTAGCACCGCAGAGCAATTAACAAAGGTGTTAAGTTAATGTGCTAAGCAGCCTGTGATGTCAGACATGCAATCAACATAGGAGACAATAAAAGGCACCGTAATTAATGATTAAGTGGGACTGCAGGGATATAAAGCACAGGAGGATCCTTCATAATTAAATTTGAGAACGGACTGATCTTTTTGTAACTGTAGTTTCTGAAATCCATTTGTTCTTACCTTTAAGCCTTAAAAAAAAAATCTGTAAAGCTTGTTATCACAGTTAACATACTTTTTGAAGAGACCTTTCTGGATTCCTCTCCCACCATATTTGCAAGAACGTATCCAAGATCACCGCAGATGGGGACTGCAGCCAAGAAATTAAAAGACGCTTGCTCCTGGGGAGGAAAGCTATGGCAAATCTAGACAGCTTACTAAAAAGCAGAGACATCACCCTGCCAACAAAGGTGCGTATAGTCAAGGCTATGGTTTTCCCAGTTGCAATGTATGGCTGTGAAAGTTGGACTATAAGTAAGGCTGAGCGTCAAAGAATTGAAGTTTTTGAACTATGGTGTTGGAGAAGACTCCTGCGAGTCCCTTGGACTGCAAGACAATCAAACTGGTCAGTCCTTGAGGAGATCAACCCTGACTGCTCTTTAGAAGGCCAGATCCTGAAGATGAAACTCAAATACTTTGGCCACTTAATGAGAAGGAAGGACACACTGGAGAAGAGCCTAATGCTGGGAACGATTGAGGGCAAAAGAAGAAAGGGACAACAGAGAATGAGGTGGCTGGATAGAGTCACTGAAGCAGTCAGCGTGAGCTTAAATGGTCTCTGGGGGATGGTAGAGGGCAGGAAGGCCTGGAGGAATGTTCTCCATGGGGTCGCGATGGGCCGGACATGACTTCGCAACTAACAACAACAAAACCCAAAATTCAGGTGCTAAATGAAAATTAGGAAGTGTATTACACCATAATTGCTAATAGTAGTAGACTTTTGCAGCAGGCATGGGGCTGCCCTATAAAGTCTCTTTCAACCCTTATGTTTTCTCTGATTCCTCTAAATTTAAATCCCTCTCATACTTACAAGCGGGATTCACTCATTCTGCTGGCATGATCCTTATAACCATGGTTTGGCAAGAAACAAGGAAATATATTCTATCAAGAAAACTTCCATAAGACGTAGGAAAAGTATGCACAATACAGAGTTGGTGGATTACTACATGGTAATGTATTGAAATGTCTACAATATGGAGAGTCTCAGTCATTCAGGTCATGGCTGTCCCAAAGGTGCTTTTTTCTCAAGCGGCAACTGGACTTTGTTTTTCCTTGAAGACGTTTCACTTCTCATCCAAGAAGCTTCTTCAGTTCTGACAGACTGAACTTCTGATGGACTTTGGAACTGAAGAAGCTTCTTGGATGAGAAGCAAAACATCTTCAAGGAAAAACAAAGTCCAGCTACCTCTTGAGAAAAAGAAAGAAAGAAATACCTTTGGGATGATACTAAAACGTGAGATAAAATAATGTTTATTTAATTTGAAATAGCTCATCCTTAAAAAGAAGGTTTTCCTTGGGTAAAATATCAGATATTGCCGATGATGATGAAGGGGTGGTAGTAATAAAGATAAAATTGAGCAATGCTAATTATTCTAGATGGAAGTTTGATCTTTTATATTTCTCTTTTCTGAAGGGGAACCCCCAGATGCATAGCATAATAAATGCATATGCTGAATCATAGCCCCAGCCTACTTTTAAAAGCGTTTGGCATTTTAAGACTGTTTGGAGTAACCTCTGAGGCATTTAGAATTCGGAGAACAAATTCCAGTTGCTTTTCGAGGCCATCGGTATCTGCCTCATTTGGTGTACAATGTAATAGGATCAGACAGTTCTGACTTTCTGAAAGCTCCTTTGTAATTGCTGTGTCACCAAGCATCACTCTATGCAGAGTCTCTCCTTAGGCTTATATAAACGAAATTCACTACTTTTTAAGGAAGACACTTTAGTCAATGGAGCTTTTCGGCCTGACATAGACAGATCACACCACAGAAACTCTATGGAGGGTGCACAAGTGTATTTCAGCCAAACAGAGAATGACGATTTGCTTCCATTATCTGTCAAAATTACTATACCTAAGGTGTGGTTTATGGCTGAAATAACACCACGATTTGCAAACATATATGGTACATCAGCAGACTCTCTCTCTAAGCTTTAGACTGGGTTGCAGCTAAGCAACAATAAGGCTTGTTAGAAGTGTGATTATTACAGTACATCATTTAGAATCAACATTTCTCAATTTCATGCTATCTTATTTGTTTTAGGGGATTGTAATTCAATTATAAGTATTATAGATGGGAATTAATATTGTTATTAGCAGGGTGACTTTCCGTCTACCTGATCCCGAGGCACTCTGCTGGTTGCCAAGGCAACAGAAGGATAATGTCCATGAACTGTTGCCTGTGGATTAAAAAACAACAACCAAGTCTCTAAGAATATTACAGATTTTTGAGAACATGCAGATGAAATGTATAAATGTACCCATTGAATTTGCCCATAGCTAGTTACATGAGTGAGCTCACAATAAAGTAAAATAATATAAAATGGGGTTGAAGACTGGATCTTAATAGGAGAACATCTGCTTAGATCTAATATCTCCACCTAGGCCGAACAAACTTAAAATCTCAAGCATGGGAGAGTCACTGTTTATCAGATTCCATCTGTATCATTCACAATTGACTAAAACTCTGATAGGCTCTCGGTTTCTGAAATAAGATTGCAAGCATAAATTCAAATTTCATTAGATTGGCAAGAATTAAATGCACGAGAGACTGTCCATGTATTACAGGAAGAGATGAAGGTTTGGATTTCAACCACCAGAGCATGAAGTCAATTTTTCATTCCCAATATCTGGCACATACAGCTTCTGTAGATGGAGGTGTTCGTAGAAATCATAGTTAATGTGTATCCAGACCACATGAGACTGAGTCTTTCTGTCTCTTTTTAAAATCAGTTTTGAAAATTTAAAAGAAAACTATTACCATGCATGAAAGATCAGAGCCAATTTCATCTTACATATTTGCCACATAACATTGTGGAAGATGAAAACCTGTCCATATAGGTAGTCCTCATCTTATGGCCACAATTGAGCCAAATGGTACCATTGCTAAGCGAGACAGTTACAGTATGTTTTGCCCCCTTTTTTGATCTTGTTTGCCATGTGTGGTTAAGTGAATCACTGCAGTTATTAACACAGTTGTTAAGTGAACCTGGCTTTCCCATTGTCTTTGCCTGTCAGAAGATCACAAAAGGGGATCACATGACCCTGGGACACTGCAACCGTCATAAATATAAACCAGTTGCCAAGTGGCCGAATTTTGATCACTTGACTATGTGGATACTGCAATGGTAAAACTGTGAAAAAAGCTCATAAGTCACCTTTTTCAGTGCCATTGTAACTTTGAATGGTCATTAAACAAGTGTTGTGACCCAGGCTTCCTGAGTCGTTAAAACACACAAATAGTCCCAAAAATCTCTTTTATTGCAACAGCTGTGAATTATGTTCATTCACAGATTAGTCCCAATTAGTTGCAAAAAGTCCTTCGGGAGAAGTCCTTCCGGATAATCCTTTATCTCCCTTGACACGCTGCCAAAGACTTAATTGGCAAAGCCACACGGAGTCCAGAATCAAATAGAGATGCCGACATGGAACAGAATTAACAACGTTGTTTCCTGCAAAGGGCCCATATGCCTTTGTTCCTCTTTTAAGTGTTATGGGAGACACCAATCATCTCCAGGCCTTACTCCCGAGTCGTCCCTTTTGTTTTAGCTGTTCTTGCCTTCTGGCAGCTCTGCGCATGCGTGCACTAGGAATAGGCTCCTCCTGTTCCTCTGCCTCTTTGATGTCCAACTCTGGAGGCTCCGGAGTCCGCACATAACTCCCAGATGGCCCTGGCCCCATCTCTGCCTCCAATGCAGAGCCCTCGTCTGAGTCTTCCCCAGACTCCAGGACTGGCCCATGTTCCTCTCCAGCCTCCTCACTGTCCGATTCTTTTGCCAGCTCCACAGGCTGCTGGCGGACCACAACAACAAGTTCTTGTAAGTTGAGGTACAATAATTGTCATAGACACATGAAAACCTTTGCCCTAGAATGTAATATTGACTCCTATGTTCAGGTAATAGGTTAGATTAAGCTGAAATGAGGGGCTGGGTAATTTTGTAGTTCAGTGTATCATGGGAAATCTAATCATTTTCTTAGTATGCTGTGTGATATCAAGCATTTGCTTGGTCATAGCATGTATGGAATTATGCAAACACAGGAACTGTGTTTTTACGTGGAATTGTGTTAAGCACTGAGTCAACCCATAGTTGACTTTGCCCAGCCATTTTTTAATACTGACTCTCCAGGATATCTACAATGACAATTTTTTCTCGCACAACCTAGAGATACAGAAAATGCAACTTGGGACACTGGATATGAAAAATGGGCCTCTACCATTGAGTCTGAAACATAGTCTAAGCCTGAAATACTGTAAAAATGTTGTTATGTTGTTTTTCATATATAGCATTAGCAATAGCACTTAGACTTACATACCATTTCATAGTGCTTTCCAACCCACTCTAAGCAGTTTACAGAGTCAGCATGTTGCCCCCAAAAATCTGGGTCCTCATTTTACCCACCTCAGAAGGATGGAAGGTTGAGTCAACCTGGTCAGGATCGAACTGCTGATGGTAGGCAGAATTAGCCTGCAATTCTGCATTCTAACCACTGCACCATGGTATTGTTTGTAAGTAGCAACACCAAACATCTGTTGAGATCAAATCATTCTTCATTTCTGGAAGGGCTTCTGAGTTCCAGTAAAGTCTTTCTTTACCAGAAACTTAGAAATCGGGAACAAGGTATCAATCTCACAAGGTAAAGCCTGACCAGATATCCAATTCACACAATCTTGTGTGGATTGAGGGAGCTCCTCGTAGCTCCCATGTAATACCTCTCCTGCGCGGGCTGCATTGGTTGCCGGTGGTCTTCCGGGTGCGCTTCAAGGTGTTGGTTATCATCTTTAAAGCGCTCCATGGCATCGGACCGGGATATTTACAGGACCGCCTGCTGCCGCCAGTTACCTCCCATTGTCCGGTGCGTCCAGTACGCTCTCACAGGGAGGGCCTCCTTAGGGTGCCTCCTTAGGGTGCCGTCAGCCAACCAAAGTCGGCTGGCGGCCCCCAGGGGAAAAGCGTTCTCTGTGGGGGGCCCGGCTCTGTGGAACGAGCTGCCAGTGGGACTCCGTCTTCTTCCTGATCTTAGGACCTTTAAACGTGAGCTCAAGACTTTCTTTTTTCACCAAGCGGAGCTGGCCTGATTGATTGATTTTAATATTTGGGGATTTTAGCGGGTTTCTTAACAGGGTTTTTTTATCTTTTGTATTTTTACCTAATTAGTTTTAAGTATACAGCAGTCTAATTAGATTTTTAACTTTGTTATGATATTTTAAATGGTTTTGGATTATTGTCGTTTTACTTGCTGTACATCACCCTGAGTCTTCGGAGAAGGGCGGTATAAAAATGTGAATAAATAAATAAATAAATAAATAAATAAATCTCTTCTTCTCACTACTTTTATTGAGATTGGCTGTAATAACAGAATCTTGCAAGTCTGGTTGTGTGGTACCTCCCCTCCTTATATTCCAGTGAGTTAGGGAGGTATCTACAAGAGCAGCTTCTAAATGTTATCTCATTTATCAGGGCTTAAAAATGTTTCAGCCCCTTTTATCTGGTCAACAGTTTTTTGTGTATTTCCATTAAGGTCATTTTCTTTACTCACCACACCAGGCTTTTAGGGTTGATGGCATAGCTTTTGAGAAAATTCATGGCTTTTCTTACCTGAAGACACATTTCCAGCCCATGTAATACCTGAAGCTGCACGCTCTGATCTGATTCAATCTCCGCAGGAATAACCTCTGACCTTCAAGAAACCAAGAAATCTTCAGCTCAGCAGCAATTTCATACAGGCCAGGCCGTGTATGCGAGAGAGAGAAAGAGAGAGGGGGGGGGAGGGAAAATCATCAAGACTATTACACTATTTCAGAACACACAGAAAGAAAACTTACCTGGATTTTAAAAAAAGACCATGTTTGTGTTGGGTTGTGTAGTGGCTCAGATCAGTGGTGGGATTCAAAAATTTTTACTACTGGTTCTGTGGGCGTGGCTTGGTGGGCGTGGCATAGCTTGGTGGGCGTGGCAGGGGAAGGATACTGTAAAATCTCCATTCCCACCCCACTCCAGGGGAAGGTTACTGCAAAATCCCCATTTCCTCCCGATCAGCTGGGACTCGGGAGGCAGAGAATAGATGGGGGCGGGGCCAGTCAGAATTTTTACTACCGATCTACTCAAAATTTCCCACTACCAGTTCTCCAGAACTCATCAGAACTTGCTGAATACCACCTCTGGCTCAGATTCATAGGGGAAATGATAAGTCTCTGGGTGTCAATGTTTCATCTATTAGTAGATTTGGACAACATTGTCCCAGTGCAGAGACAAAGCAGTATCAGAAAGGCACCAGTTATCACAACTATTGGAGTTTCTGACTTTCCCTTTCTGCCTTGCAGCTACTTAAGTAGAGCCTGTTCATGTCTGTTCTAATGCTGCATATCACAAAAACCTACAGAGGGACATTTATTGTACAGGACATTGTGTTCCTGCTATTAGTAGCCAGTCTTCTTTTTGTGCATAGCCTTATTTACCCAGATCTTTTTAAAAAACTCCCAACAACCAGCCAAAATGATTTTGCACAGCCATCTATAATGAACAATTATTTCTTCCAATTACCTATTCAGTGTTTTCAATTCCAACTATTCCAACGGATGGAAATTAACAAAGCAGTAGCACTTTTAAACCTATTTACACTGTATGGCTACACTCCTAAAATCCCATTTATCAAAGCAAGGAAGAGAGGAGAGGAGAGAAGAGAGGAGAGGAGAGGAGAAGAGAAGAGAAGAGAAGAGAAGAGAAGAGAAGAGAAGAGAAGAGAAGAGAAGAGAAGAGAAGAGAAGAGAAGAGAGAAGCATAGCACATCAGTGTTACAAACAAAAGTAAAACTGAAGCATTAAAAAAATAGGATGTAGGACAGATTGCTAAACTGTTCCATATTTTGGTTTGACTTGATCATTATGATTATAAATTGTTTTAGACAATTAAAGCACCCCAATATAATAGTTGGTTACTGTAACCCCATTAAATCATGACAACAACAGGAAATGGAAATTCTTTATGTATACTAAAGACCTCCCAGATCCAGACCCATCACCCATGTCTGATAACGAAAATACATAAAAGGTATGATTATTTTACTCTGCAGGGCTGAAGCGACAAGAAGAAAAGATGAGAAAAGAAGACAATATCTCCTAGACTCAGCACAACCCCCAAGGCAAATTACGTCTGAAACAATTAATGAAACCTAGTTAAATATCCCCAAATTTATCTTCAAAGTGTGGCCACCTTCAAGAGTTTTTTTTTATTTCTTTTTGTCACAACAGTATACACAAACAATTGTCATAGATAAAAGAAGAATATATATATATAT
This sequence comes from Ahaetulla prasina, assembly GCF_028640845.1. NCBI lineage: Eukaryota > Metazoa > Chordata > Lepidosauria > Squamata > Colubridae > Ahaetulla > Ahaetulla prasina. Next base: position 215,047,262 of record NC_080540.1, on the reverse strand, counting down.
ATATGTAAAAAAATATGCATCAACTATATTAATTTGATATAATGAAGGGAACAATAGGACAGGAACGGTAGGCACTATTGTGCTCTTATGCACGCCCCTTATAGTCCTCTTAGGAATGGGGTGAGGTCAATAGTAGACAGTTTTCGGTTGAAGATTTTGGGATTTTGAATAGAGACTATGGAGTCAGGTAATGAGTTCCAAGCATTAACAACTCTGTTACAGAAGTCATATTTTCTGCAATCAAGTTTGAAGCGGTTGACATTTAGCTTGAATCTATTTTTTGCTCTTGTAATATTGCGATTGAAGCTGAAGTAGTCTTTTATAGGAAGGATATTGCAATAGATGATTTTGTGTGTTAAACACAGGTCATGTTGAAATTGACGGAGTTGTAAGTTTTCTAATTCCAGGATTTCAAGTCTGTTGGTATAAGGTATTTTGTTGTTTTCGGAGGAGTGAAGAACTCTTCTAGTAAAATATTTCTGGACTCGTTCTATTGTATTTATGTCAGAGATGTGGTATGGGTTCTAGACGGATGAGCTGTATTCAAGAATAGGTCTGGCAAATGTTTTGTATGCTCTAGTTAGTAGTGTAAAGTTTTTAGAAAAGAAGCTGCGTAAAATTAGGTTTACAACTTGTTTACTATGCTGTTGAATAAAGTCTATCTCCACTTCAAGCAGGTGTCTTATGCTCATTTTACGAGCCTCAGAATGGACCAGAATTTTCTCCTAACACCCAAACACCATCCAGACAGTTTCTCTTACTAAGAGGTTTCAAAGTAAAATAAATCAATTGAACTTAAGTTACATTGCACTGCATTATCTTCTGTGGAGTACAGAAGATTCAGATTTTTTTCCAGAAAATATAATCAGGTTATGTTGAACATTTCAACTTTGTTATCTGTACGGGAGCTCTAAGTGAGTCAAATAAGACTGCATATTTTCTTGCAATGGCAAATTGAAAAATTAAAATCAGAAATACAGAACAAGTGGTCTTTCACAGAGAGAGGACCATTACTATTTTTCTAAGTCACAATCATTTGAAACACCTGGAATCAAGTTTAGATGCTACTGCTATTAACAAAATTGCACTTGCACATCCCACCACATACAGTTATATGTATATGTGTATGTATAAATGTGTGTGTGTGTGTGTGTGTGTGTGTGTGTGTGTGTGTGTGTGTAAAAGTGTGTGTACCTTTTCCCCCCAAAAATAAGACTTCCCTGGATAATAAGCCCAGTCAGACTTTTGAGCACATGCACTAAAAATAAGCCCCCTGAAAATAAACCCACCCATCCCCAAAATAAGCCCTCCCTGAAAATATTTAAACACATGTGCAGCCGGTCCCCGCCATTTTTTCTGATTAGGGCTAGGGAGACAGGTAAGATGTCAAAAGAAGCCCCATCTTGTTCCACGCGCCCCAAAGTAATAAGACATCCCGAAAATAAAGCCAAGCACTTATTTCGGGATTCAAAAAACATATAAGACAGGGTCTTATTTTTGGGGAAACATGGTATGTGTGTGTGTATCTGCTACTACTACTGTCCAAGAAAACCATATATATATATGGTTAGATATGGTTAGATATGGTTAGGAATCAGCAAGATCCTCCACAAACATAACATCAAGACAGCATTCTGCACAAACCAAAAAATATCCACCATCCTAAGAAACCCCAAAGACAAAATTGAGTTAGAAAATCAAGGAGTATATGAAATCCCATGCACCGCCTGCCCCACCACATACAGTTATATGTATATGTGTATGTATAAATGTGTGTGTGTGTGTGTAAACGTGTGTGTACCTTTCCCCCCCAAAAATAAGACTTCCCTGGATAATAAGCCCAGTCAGACTTTTGAGCACATGCACTAAAAATAAGCCCCCTGAAAATAAACCCACCCATCCCCAAAATAAGCCCTCCCTGAAAATATTTAAACACATGTGCAGCTGGTCCCCGCCATTTTTTCTGATTAGGGCTAGGGAGACAGGTAAGATGTCAAAAGAAGCCCCATCTTGTTCCACGCACCCCAAAGTAATAAGACATCCCGAAAATAAAGCCAAGCACTTATTTCGGGATTCAAAAAACATATAAGACAGGGTCTTATTTTTGGGGAAACACGGTATGTGTGTGTGTATCTGCTACTACTACTGTCCAAGAAAACCATATATATATATATATATATATATATATATATTTGTTTTCTGAAGTGTCTTCGCGGCGTTTTCAGGCTTCGCGTGGAGCACGGGTTGAAGCCTGAAGATGACGAATGAGACTTCACGAAACGCCAAGACACTTCCAATTTTACGCGGAGAAAACCGAATAACCAAAAAGACCTATATATATATATATATATATATATATATATATATATATATATTTGTGAGGTTTTGTTTGTAGTAGGTCTTTGGTTATTCGGGTTTTCTCCTGCGTAAAATTGAAAGTGTCTTGGCGACATTTCGGCGAAATCATTCGTCATCTTCAGGCTAGGTGTTTACAGCTTTGTTTCTCCTAGAAGCACGAAGCTGTAAACACCTAGCCTGAAGATGACGAATGGGATTTCGTCGAAATGTCGCCAAGACACTTCCAATTTTACGCGGGAGAAAACCCGAATAACCAAAGACCTACACACACACACACACACACACACACACACACACACACACATATTAGCAGTATATTTTATTCTCTGATTATATTTTCAAGTCAGTCTTATTTCATATTCTATTGGTGTCCTACAGTGTTATTTTACCTTCAACATATGGTTTGTAGTGAATATCTCTACTATTATTTGCACATCTGTTGAATAATATTACATTAAACTGTTAAATGCATAATTATGTTCAATTATTTTAAGAGAATTGCTTTTACTTCATCTAATCCTCCTGGGCCTTTTGCTTTATCAGTTATAGGAAGTTAGTACAGAATAGCAGATGGTTCTGTGTAATTTCTTCCAGCTAATAAATTTAAACGCCAAATATACCATGATAATTGCACATACATATGCATGTGTGTGGGTAATAAATAAATATGCATGGAATGTGAGTCCGTGTAATGAAATGCACCATGCAAATATTCTAATATGAAACTAAAGCATTTCACTCCTTTCAGATTTTCTCTTTTAACTATTTTAGAATTATTTTTAGCATAGTAATTTTATTCCATGCATTATGATCCCACCTAAGGGTTTCTCTTTGTCTCCTCCTCCTTCATTTCACCCTGCTTGAAGTAGAGTAGGCTGAAAAATTGGTGACCTTTCCAATGGCTAAAGAGAGATTTGAATCCTGGATTCCCTAATCCTAATCTAACAACTTTATATTGTACTTAACTCTCAATCATATCTTCTTCATCTTTCAGTTACAACATGAAAATTGATTGCCACTATCTTATTCTAAGTTATACATATAGCTCCCTTGTTTAACAGCCACAATTGGGACTGGCAACTCAGTTGTTAAGTGAAACAGTCACTAAGTGAAACTGCAACAACGCTTATGCTCTTACTTCAGTTTTCCTTTATGGAGCTGCAAAGGCTGAAAATGCAAGGATTTGTGGCAAAGTCACTTTTTCATCACCCTCGTAACTGTAAACGGTTTACATTATCAGGTACAAAAATTTCTGCCCTGTAAGGAAAGGGCTGGACCCTACAGCCAGTGATGGGATTCAGCCAGTTCAAGGCAGTTCAGGCGAACCGGTTTTTAGATTGCTGGCTGGCCCCGCCCTGCCCCACCCCTTCTAAGAGTCCCCATGCGCCCCGTTTTGGCTCCCAGGTAAGTGCAGGGAAGCCTACTAGGCCCAAAACGGAGCACGGGGGGGTGCAGTTTGCCCTCCCCCAGCCCATTTTTGCTCCAAGGAGGCTGCAGGGAGATCTACTAGGCCCAAAATGGGGCATGGGGGGGCAGCGTGCCACCCCCGGCAGCCCATTTTTGCTCCCAGGGTGGGTGCAGGAGGCCAAGTGCTGCCTGTCATACCCCTGGCCACGCCCACCATGGCCACACCCACCCAACTGGTGATTAGGGCAGAGAACCAGTTGTTAAATTATTTGAATCCCACCACTGCCTACAGCTCCAGCATTCCTTGCCAGTCTTCTTTCTAAAGTAAACCCCGCCAGCTGTTACTGTATTTATGCTTTTATTTTGTTGAGTTTTTATGGCTACCTGGCCTTTTGATTAATGAGTCAAGGTAAGCAACGGTTTCGTAATATGATTGCTAGCAACAGGAAGCAAGCAAATGTGTAAAGATTCCCAAAGAACACAGCATAAAAAACCATGCAGCAGGGCAAGCTTAAGATTCTTTCAAGCATACCAAAATATTCAGTGCATTGCTGGCTGCTGAACTCCAGGGCTGAAATGAAGACAACTGTTTGTGACATTCCATGATCCCTTGTACAACTCCATCCCTCCGAAATAACACTCCCTCCCTTTCATGGAAGGGCAGAAGCTTTTGCAGCTTTCTTGAATCCATCACACACAAGTCATATCTACCATTGTACATGTGCCATAAGTTAGGAGGATCAGATACAGGGGTGGGCTGCTGGGGGTTCGCAGGGATTCGGGAGAACTTCTAGCTAAGATTGTCAGGGTTCCAAGGAACACCCCCAACAAAATAAAGCTCTGGGGCTTGAGGTTCCTCAAAGTTCCAATTTATTAGAGATGTCATGTTGGCACAGCTGGGAAAACCCGAAACTGAAAGCTTCCAGATTTTCCATATCCAATTGACAGTTCACAGCCCTGCCCCACACCCACAGGTTCATCACATTGTCCAATCAACTCTTCATACTCAATTGGATACAATCTTCAGACAGTCTACATCAGACACAGGCAAAAGTCCTTGAATACGGAATGTTGTTATGACTAATTTTCTACTGCTCTAACAACAACCCCCTCCCAACTTCCCCAGCTAAAATATGTGGCTAAAATAAGAAGCAAAAAGAAAATTGCCTTCCAAAACTGACAAAGTTTCTGTGTAGTTTGGAGAACCCCCAAATCCCATTCCTGGCTGGCCCTGCCCGCCCCACCCCTGCCAGGAGTCCCCACGCTACCCATTTTGGATGCAGGTAAGTGCAGGGCGCGTGCGGAGGCTCGGGGAGGGTGAAAAACAGGCCTTCTGGAAGTTCAGGAAAGCTGGAAACAAGCCCGTTTCTGGCCTTCAGAGAGCCTCTGGGGCCTGGGGAGGGCGTTTTCACCCTCCTGGAGCCTTAAGGAAAGCCTCCGGACCCTGAGGAGGGCAAAAATGCCCCCCCCTCCACCATGGTGCAGGGGGCCGACTTGGCCACACCCACTACGGCCACACCCACCAGCAACCAGGCAGAGAACCCCTTGCTAATATTTTTGAAGCCCACCCCTGATCAGATACTGATATAAACATGGCAACCTCCGAGACAACCAGTTGTGAAGTCTGCCACAGAAGCAGAAACGGGATCTAATCTCTCTTTTCCTTCTTTGTGGTCGGAGTATTCCTTCCAGTCTTGAAGTAAGTGCTCATCCTGTTTTGCTGTCCCCTGATCTTTAAGTCGTATCCTTAATGCAATATCTCATGATATTGATTTCTTTAGTAGGTTGATATTTAGATGTTGAACAAATACGTTGTGTGTTAAATGCTCAGGATTTAGTTTCAGGGTTCTTCGTGTACAGATGCAGTATGCACTTTTCAATCCACACATACAGAATAACAGAGTTGGAAGGGACCCTGGAGGTCTTCTAAAATCTAGTCCAAATCTTGCTCAAACAGGAGACCCTTTATCATTTCAAACAAACAGCTGTCCAGTCTCTTTTTAAATGTCTCCAGTGATGAAACACCCACAACTTCTGAAGGCAAGCCGTTCCAATTGGTTTATTGTTCTCACTGTCAGGAAATTTCTCCTTAGATCTAGGTTGCTTCTCACCTTGATTAGTTCCCATCTATTGCTTCTTGTCCTGCCTTCAGGTGCTTTGGAGAATAAGTTTATCCCCTCTTCTTTATGGCAGCCCCTTAGATATTGGAACACTGCTATCATGTCACTCCCTAGTAGTAGTTCTTTTCATTAAACTAGATAAACCAAATTCCTGCAACCGTTCTTCATAGTGTATGTTTTATCCTATAGTCTCCTAATTATCTTTGTTTCTCTTCTCTGCACTCTTTCTAGAATCTCAACTTTTTTTTATATCATGGTGACTATAAGTGGATGCAATATTCCAGTGTCATCCTTTTCTATTTTTCTATGTTAGATGATCGGAGAACAGAGTCCCAATTTTCCAAATTTGATCCAGATCTAAATATTAGTTTGAGTCAACTTATTTATGCAGCAACTCAGATTTGCCCAGAAATAATAACGGAACAAAGAGATCATAATGGCAATGTCATGCACTTGCATTGTATTTCACTTGCGGAATATTTGGGCAAACATCAAGTATTGGCTGAATGTCTTTTAAAGCAAGAATAACATGACTTGTTGAAATAGTAGGATGTGAAGTTTCTGAAGTGGGTAAAGATTCCCAAGTATTCACCATTGTACTTGAAAATAATCATTCTTCTTCAGACTATGAGGAATGAAAAAGAAGAGAAGATAAGAGTCTGTAAGTAGTTTGTTCTCACCATTTTCTTACGTTGCTTACACACACACACACACACACACACACACACACACACAAACACACACCTCTTTTGGATGGAATTTGCACTTTCCTTTCTCCTCTTCTTCCTTCCCCTCCTCCTTATTATAAGTACTTATTTCTATTCTATTCTAAGGGTGTTTTTTTTCCAAAGGCAACTGGACTTTCTGGTTTTTCTTTGAAGACATTTCACAGAAGCTTCTTGGATGAGAAGCAAAACGTCTTCAAAGAAAAACCAGAAAGTCTAGTTGCCGCTTGAAAAAAGCACCTTTGGGACAACCATGACCTGGATGACTGAGGATCTCCATAGACATTTATTTCTAGTCTACCTTCCCAGAATGATTTTTTTAAAAAAAGGAGCGCCTATGGATTTTATTCCGCTAGTTGTTGCCATCTTTAGAGGGTGATGCTCATCTCCATTTCAAGACCATTGAGCCAGTTCTGTCGGAAGTTATTTCCAAATTCATGTGGCTAACATGACATCATGGAGCACTGTTATCTTCCCACCAAAGTTGTACCTATTTATCTACTCGGATTTGCCTGCTTTTGAACTGCTAGATTGCCAGGAGCCAAGGTGAGGATGGGAGCTCACCCCATCACATGGAGCTCGGGTCTCAAACTTGGGCTGCCAGCTCTCCAGCCAATGAGCCCAGAGTTTTAACTGCTGAGCCACCCTGCCCTTTCTTTCCAGAAAGGTAGCATTGACAAAAAACTGATACCGCCTTTCTCAAAAATAATAAAATCATATTAAAATGTTAAAACATTTACTTGAAGCAATTGAAGATCCATAAGAGAGATGAGCCATAATTCCTTTTTTTTAAAAAAAACAGCAACAAGAAACCAAGTGGTCTATGTTGAGGTAGAGGATTGCTATCGGTTTTTAAAACCATACAAATTGTTCCTTGATGAGGAAAAGCATCAAACAGTAGTCACCACTATAAACAGAAAGCTGCTTTGCTCTGGAGTTTAGGGAGTATCTTGGTGGGGAGAGCAAATATATTCTTCAAATGTCATTTTAAAGGGATGATTGGCCAAGCTGAGAAGTATTTTTTTTAAAAGGGGGCCAAGTTCCTGGTTTCACCCATTTAGAATCATATTAAGTAGCAGAAAAGAACACTTATCTAAAACCACATTTCATCGCACACAGTGTGAGCCGCTTGGTTCGAAGGGACTGGTTCTTGCCAGCAATAGATTACCAAACTGCACGACATTGTACAAAGCTCAGAGACAAGGTTTTTACTGGAATATTTAATGAACGTGAACAAATATTTGGAGCTGTACACAGCTCCTATGGGGAAGTAATTAGCTATAGGATTTGCTTAAGAATTCCCAGTGATTTCACATATTAGAATAAGGTCATTATGAGCCTGCCCATGCTCAGCTTGTGGGCTGAGACTCCGAGCTTTATCCCCCATCTGACAGGGTAATTTAAAAGATTATTCCCAGTAATTCTGTGTTTGAAAAGGCAGCTCAGAAAACAGGACTCAGCCACAAGCGATAACTAGTCATAAGTGTATAATGTACAGATTACCAGGCAATATCTAATGCAGTGAAAGCCAAAGATGCTTGTGCAAATGGTCTAAGCAACCCCTGTTTCTGCAAGCTATCCAATTTCCCCCCACCCCCCAAATCTCCAAGGACATCTTTGGCAGGCGCAGGAGGAGGAAGGAAAGGAGAAAAATTCGATTGTGCAGGCGTGCTTGTGCGGCACTAATTGCAAGCATTCCAGCGGCAGTCTGCTCAGCAGCGACATGCAAGCCGTTCGGGAATCAGTGGATGGAGGTTGAAATTCTAAAGTAGAGCTTGCCAATTTGGTAACACTCGGATGTGCCTTGAAATGCAGCCCTCTTCTCCCCTCACACACACCCCGCCCCGCCCTGAAGCCACACTATAGCAGTAAAACTGTAGAAATGATGAGTCATCCACAGTCTGTAGGATACCTAGGGAAAGCTGATCTATAACTCTAGCCAATAAATCAGGGTCCTCAATTTACAACCACAATTGGGATCAGAATTTCAGTTGTTAAGCGAGTGTTGTCCGGTTTTGCAATTTTTTTTGTTTTTTTATTTTGCTAGAGTTGTTAACAAACCACTGCAGTTGTTAAGGATGTTAGGTGAAGCTGACTTCCTTCATTGATTTTGCTTGTTAGAAGCCATCTGGAAAGGTCACAAATAATGATCACAGGGACTCGGATGTCGCAACCGTCCTAAAAACAGGTTGTTTGCCAAGTGCCCAAATGTTGATCACATGACTATGGGGATGCTTCCATGGTTGTAAGCATGAATATCAGTTGTATGTTACTTTTTACAGTCAGGGGTGGGATTCAGCCGGTTTGGACCAGTTCGGGCAAACCAGCAGCTCTGACGATCAGCTGGGCCCGCCCACCTGCCCCTGCGTTATAAAGACCTATATTTCCTTTGTTTGAAGCCCAGCTGATAGGCATGGCAGAGCAAAGCACATCTCAGTGACCTGGTTGTTACACCGGTTGAATCCCACCACTGTTTACAATCCTGTTGCAATTTCAGGCATTTCACTAAACAAATGGTTACAAATGGAGGGCTGCCTGTATAGAATCCTATAGATGAATTCTGATTTTTTTCTTTCATACACAACATGGGCAGATGAAACCTCAGAGTTGGTTTTGAAATAATATATAAAGTTCTTGTGTAAATGTGCCCTCAGCATTATAGTTAAAATGGATGAAATTGGCTGATTACATTTTATTTGACTGGGAAATTCTAGAAATTTTTACAAGTAGTAGCTTACTGAGCCACTTGTAAGCCCTTTGAAGAAGAATGAACAAAATATAGTATTAGGGAAAGGTCTAGTTGATTTAAAATTAGAGAAAGATATGTTTCCTGATGAAATTGGCTATATTCAGAAACAATTTCTTGAGCCGTGGTGGCACAGTGGTTAGAATGCAGTATTGCAGGCTGAGTCTGCTTACAGCTAGGAGTTCGATCCTGACCGGCTCATGGTTGACTCAGCCTACCATTCTTCCAAGGTTGGTAAAATTAGGACCCAGATTGTTGGGGGCAATATCCTATGAAGCGGTATATAAATCTAAGTGCTATTGCAATTTCTTTAACAAGACAGCAAATTAGGAAGCAATGTTATCAAAAAACTAACACTGATTTTGTTGGGGGCATGGTAGCTCAGTGGTTAAAGACATTGAACTTGTCAGCTTTCCAGGTGGTTCCAGGTGTGAGACCCAAGCACTGAGTAATGGGGAGAGCTCCCATTACTTGCCTCAGCTCTTGCCCACCTAGCAGTTCAAAAGCATGCCAATGCCAGTAGATAAATAGGTACCACTTCAGTGGGGAATTAACAGCGTTCCATGAGCCTCAATGTGTATGGCCACATGGAAGTGTCTTCAGACAATGCTGGCTCCCTCAGCTAAGAAACAGAGATGAGCACTTCCCCCTAGAATCAGAAAGACTGGACAGGGACACATTTTAACTTTTACTTTAACGCTGATTTCATCAGTGATTAATTTAAACAGATCACCTTCCATCTTGTTTATTTGAAATTGTCACAGAACATGAGGAAACGTTAATCAGAATGAAAAGAAAACCTTTAGGTTTATTTCTTGTTGGCTTACTAGGAAAGGTGAAGGGAGTACAAGAACCAGGTATGTTCTTTTAATTTTACTGAGCCCGGCAACATTTTGAACTACCATGCCCGTTGTCCCTAACCGTTTGTGGGCACGTTGTCTAGTGATAATAAGATTTTATTTCAACATTTCCGAGGGTTGGAATGTTCTAGAAGGATATTAAACTATAACGCGCTCCACGAGTTCAGCCATAAAAAGAGCATCCGGCAAAGCTGTGGGGAGTCTGGATAATTTTTCCTAACCTAGAAATTTAGAAAACACAACAATCTTTTCGGAATGATGAAATGAGCTAAATGGTGGGAAACATATTTCCATCCACTGTCTGCAGTGGGCTTTTCCTTGAAGGAGGAAAAAGAGAAGAATGGGCTTCTAGCCATGAAGGAGGAGAAAGGCCCTCTCTAAGCAGTTTACAAAGTCAGCATATTGCCCCCAGCAATCTGGGTCCTCATTTTACCCACCTCAGAAGGATGGAAGGCTGAGTCAACCTTGATCCAGTGAGATTTGAACTGCTGAACTGAAGCTAGCAGTCAGCTGACGTAGCCTGCAGTGCTGTACTCTAACCACTGCGCCACCTTGGCTCATTAAATGTATGCTTTGTGTGTGTGTGTGTGTGTGTGTGTGTACGAATGAAAGAGAGCAAAAATCTGTGTGAAGTGGAATCCTTCACATCTGACTTCAACATCTGTGCAGTCCTTGGGTGTAATGTCCAACGATAGCTGACAAAAAAAGGGTGAGAAGCTATTCCCCAAAGCATCAGAAGAGAAGACAAGAAACAATGGATGGAAACTAATCAAGGAGAGCAGCAACCTGGCATTAAGGAGAAACTTCCTAACAGTGAGAGCAATCGACCGGTGCAACGACTTTCCTTCAGAAGTTGTGGATGTTCCATCACTGGAGGCTTTCAAGAAGAGACTGGACAGCCATTTGTCTGAAATGGTATAAGGCAGTGGTAGTCAACCTGATCCCTACCACCCACTAGTGGGCGTTCCAGCTTTCATGGTGGGCAGTGGGGGTTTTGTCCGATACTGAAGCATTTTCCTTTTTTTTAATTTAATTGACTTTTTAAAAAAATTTCATAGCATTATTTAAAAACATTTTCATTTACAATGAAATTCCCCGTGACAATGTAAATTTCTGAAAATATACTATTTGTATTGCCTGCGCATACGTTTAGTTCACATTACGTAAGTGAAACTAAATGGCGCTATAGTGCGACCGAAAACAAAAGAGCCTCGTCCCACAGTAGCTTGTGTATCTCCCCCCACACCACCCAGCTGCAACAGACAAGCAGACCTATTAGCGGGCGTGCCCCCCCCCCCACAAATTTTCTAACCGGTGGGCGGTTAGAAAATTTTACTACTAACAGAGATACAAAAGTGGACGGTAGGTATAAAAAGGTTGACTACCCCTGGTATAAGGTCTCCTGCTTGAGCAGTGAGTTGGAATAGATGATCTCCTAGGTTCATGATAGCGAACTTATGGCACACGTGCCAGAGGTGGCATGCAGCGCCCTTTCTGATGGCACTCGAGCCATTGCCCCAGTTCAGCTCCACTGTGCATGTTGTGCCTCATCCGCTTTCCCCGCAGCCGGGCCCATCTTATCTGCTTCCGAACGCTGAGGAATGTCCTAGCATGCCTCCCAGCCCCAGCCCTGGCTCCATGCCCAGACAGGCCGAGGAGGAAGAAGTGCCTCCAGCCCCCAGCTCTGGCTCCATGCCCAGGCAAACGGAGCAATTAGACCCCTCCCCCTCCCCCACAGCATGTGAGCCTGAGGAAGGTCAATTACCAACAGCTGCAGACTGGAGTGACCCTCGCTTCAGGAGAATTGATAGGCGGCGGCAACAGAAGGAAGGGAGGGGCAGGCCTGGATAAGTGCTGAGTCATAGAGCCACACCCCATGGCCTATATAAAGGATCTGCTTTCTGGCATTCTCTGAGTCAGGCAAAGTCTACCTTATCTTGCTGAAGTCACTTTCTGGTCTCCTGCCTGCCTTGGGGACTTTGTTAGGACTTTGGCAGAGCTGCAGAGGCACGCCTGATTCGGATTTCCCTGACCCGGCCGTCAGTGGAGGAGTGGGACACGACAGCGCATGCATGTGTGCCTCCCACCGGCCAGATGGTCTTCAGGTCTCTGCCGTGCATGGGGGGGCAGGGCATGTGCAGGGGCTGAGCATGCATGTGGCGGGGGCGAGGGGCATGCGGCAGCACATGCTCATGCGCGGGGGGGGACACATGCACAGGGGCAGCACGCACATTGAATTTTGGGGATTTGGGCACACACATATGCACATTACTGTCCTAGATCCTTTCCAACTCTGTTATACTATGTTCTAAACTACTGTCCACCATTGCTGTAATTAACAAAAATCTTTGCTCAGCTGTAGATCACATGCTCATATATTTTCATTCTTGCCAGCCAACCAAGCATTTATGGCCAATGTTATCACTATTTAAATTTTCCACAAATAATATCTACTTTGGAGAACCTATGTGTTGTTAACTGAGCAGAACATTGCATACAGCTGAGGAAATTGGCCATGATCCACAAGGATGTATGTTGTAATGAGTTCCTTGACATAATCTTGACATTGTTTTTGTATAATAAGAGGGAAGGAAGTTGCCTTGTTTAAACTTTCAGTGTACCCTTAGGAGTGAAGAAGTACATTTTTTAAAAAAAGGAAAGGAAAGCAAGGCAATAGACTGTATTGATGGGATGATACCTAAATAGCTATGGTTTCTCCACAAAGGAACATATAATAGGAAAAGATCAGCTGCAGCATTTATGAGTTTTGAGATATGAATTGCAAAAATGTCCAGCTTTGCTAAAAGAAGCCTGAAGATGGAGCTGTTACCCCATAAGTCCAGAGTACCTGAATGGCCCTCTTGGCTCCACACCGATAAGAAAGTTGCATTTCAAATGAACAATAAAAAGAATTATGGATGCCTCTATGAGGCATCGGCTGGAAAGAAGAAAAACTCAATGTGTCAGCCAGCAACCGGCTCGGTGTGGATGACCTTGGAAATGGAAAGATACAAACAAGAACAAAAAACCCAGGGTGGATTGCAAGGGGGAGAATGGTAGGAAAAATATAAAGACTTATTTCTGACATTCTGTCAATGAATTCTACATGAATTCATTGACAATAACGCAGACAGATAGCTTAGCACATGAAAGCCCTCAGCTTAATACAAACCAAGAAGTCCATGAACTCATCCATGCTTTTAATTTGTTTTATTATCCCTCTCTTTTTAAAACCTCTTAAATATCCATGAGAGAACATAAAGAACATTTTTTATGTCTCTTCCCAAGAGACTTTAAATTCCCAGGGTGATAGGACTATTGTGCTGGATGGACCAAAACGCATACTCCTGCTGCTAGAGTCAGCATGTTATTGACTCTTTTATTCGCTGGCTGTAGGAATGTGGTGAAGAGTTCATGAATTATAGGATGAGTTCATAATTTAATAATCCATCTGGGTTGCAAAACAAGGATAGACTTCTTCGTTCTTTGTAACATGCTGAGAAATGGACATGGTCTATTTTATCTCATAAAGCAAGAAGAGAAGAACTGCTTCATGGGACTCTGCAGAGAATATGCGTTCGCAGAGAGAAGATAATCTGGAAAGTGTGGGAGTGATCACACAGATTCTCATTTCCTGGGCTCAGAAAAGCACATTTAACAGAATAGCAGATTTGGAAAGGGACTTCAACGCCCTGCTCAAGCAGGAAACCCTATACCATTTCAGACAAATGGTTATCCAATCTCTTGTTAAAAACTTCCAGTGTTGGAACATTCACAAATTCTGGAAGTAAGTCATTCCACTGATTTCTTGCGACTTCAAAAAGATGGTTTTCTGAAACATGGTTGATACAGTAATTCTTTTATCAGGTTCCTGATGTTTGAAAGGAATACGATGACAACATAGGATCCAGTCATAGTAATATCTTGTCATAATTTCAAAGGACACTAAGTCATGTTCAAAACAATAAATATATAGGAAAGCCTCCATCAAGTTGAGTGTGACTCCTGGTGACTTCATCAACACATCCATGTTGTTTCCTTCACAGCAACACAAAAGCATCTTCTTTCAGGACTTTTAATTCTGTTTGCAGCCCTGAAGATTTCCCATCAAAGCTCCAACTTAGTGTTAACTCCTCCTGAGTAAAATAATAAATAATTATATAATAAAAAATAACAAATAACAAATGAAACATTTGCAGGAGCTGTGGTGGTGCAGTGGTTACAGTGCAGTACTGCAGGCTATTTTTGCTGACTGCCAGCTGCCTGCAATTTGGCAGTTCGAATCTCACCAGGCTCAAGGTTGACTCAGCCTTCCATCCTTCTGAGATGGGTAAAATGAGGACCCAGATTGTTGGGGGCAATATGCTGACTCTGTAAACCCTTAGAGAGGGCTATAAAGCACTGTAAAGCAGTTCATAAGTGCTATTGCTATTCTCCTTCCTTCCTTCCTTCCTTCCTTCCTTCCTTCCTTCCTTCCTTCCTTCCTTCCTTCCTTCCTTCCTTCCTTCGAAATAAAAGTCATTTGACAATGTTGGAAGGGAACATTAAGGTAGAAAAAAAAGTCAAATTTGAACATTAAGTTGCATAATATTGCATAATTTGTACACTGACTTGTGTAACAATTTTTGTTACTTGACCCCAATCATTTCAGACTAGACTTTTGCTTGGGTTTTCAAGATGACTTACTTCCAGTCATGTGCAATTATGGTAAACTTCCCTTTATTCTTTGAACAGCACATCATACGATCACAGCCTTAAACTGGCCATCTGAAACTGTAGGGAGCTTGAACAGGCTCTCTTGAACAGGAAGAGGAAGGAGGACATGCCACCCCTTCAGCACCCAAAGGAGAGACAAGATATACAGGTATGATGACATATAGAGCCCAAAATTCCTCTTGTTAAGTGAGATAGTTGTCCCATTTTACAACCTTTCTTGCCATGGTTGTTAAGTGAATCACTGCAGTTATTAAGTTAGTTACACGTGAATGTGGCTTTATCATTGACTTTGTTTGTCAGAAGGTCACAAAAAATGATTACATGACTCCGGGAGACTGCAACCATCCTAAATACAAATCAGTTGCCAAGCATCTGAATTTTGGTCACATAACCATGGCGCAACAACAGTCATAAGTGTGAAAAACGATCATAAGTCATTTTTTTACAGTGCCGTTGTAAGTTTGAATGGTCACTAAATGAACTGTTGTAAGTTGAAGCCTACCTGTACATCGGTGGTGGGTTTCAAATTTTTTTACTACTGGTTCTGTGGGTGTGGCTTGGTGGGCATGGCAGGGGAAGGATACTGTAAAATCCCCATTTCTTCCTGATCAGCTGGGACCTGGGAGGCAGAGAATAGATGGAGGCGGGGCCAGTCAGAATTTTTACTACCCGTTCTCCGAACTCCTCAAAATTTCCGCTACCGGTTCTCCAGAACTGGTCAGAACCTGCTGAAACCCACCTCTGCTGTACATCTAATCAACAAATAAAATATATTAGAAGCAATTCTGAAGGGGACCCCACTTCCATGTGCTTCTCTTCTTATAGAGCTCAAGTTTCAATAATATATCATACGCTTTTGGCAAGATCATTCACAATTTATGCTTGATCCTTTCCAGTGGTGGGATTCAATTTTTTTTTTACTGCCGGTTCTGTGGCATGGCATGGCATGGCATGGCTTGGTGGGCGTGGCAGGGGAAGGATATTGCAAAATTTCCATTCCCTCCCCACTCCAGGGGAAGGTTACTTCAAAATCCCCATTTCCTCCCGATCAGCTGGGACTTGGGAGGCAGAGAATAGATGGGGGCGGGGCCAGTCAGAGGTGGTATTTACCGGTTCTCTGAACGACTCAAAATTTCCCCTACTGCTTTTCTAGAATTGGTCAGAACCTGCTGAATACCACCTCTGATTTTTTCATAGACTATATATTATTACATTTACACCCCCCACCCATTGCATTTCAAAGCAACCCTGGGCGGCTTACAGCATTAATTGCAGTAACCAGCAGTTTTGGGCCTTGTGCCTCACATAACATAATAACAGAGTTGGAAGAGACCTTGGAGGTCTTCTAGTCCAATCCCCTGCCGAGGCAGGAAACCCTACACCTACACAAAGCTTGTCATCTTTTTCCTGGTATTCCACCACCCCATTTATTTATTTTGGCCATGCCTATTTAATCGATGCTCAATATTTTCTTTATCAAACTTTGGGCTTTTAATGGAGTATCCCACATGGAAGCACTTTGCAATCATTTTACAACAGCTGCACTGGTTATTAATATGTTTCCAGAGATGATTTACAGTGGTAGTGATTACTTTTCAAGCCCTAAATGACTTTGGGCCATCCTGCCAGCAGTGGTAGGAAATAAGCTCCTCTCTGTGTCTCGTCGAAGGTTTATTTATTTCTTGCAAATATTTTATGATGCCCCTCCAGCCGTATTTGGTGAATAGTCTACAATAACAGCGAAGCATTTAATATATAAAGCCACAGGAGAAAAAAAATACCTATATTAAAAAGTGAAATGGGACAAAATTATGAAGGCAGAGGGTTTAAAACTGCTGCCATGTCCTTGTATGGCACCAAAAATGCGGTGAACAAATCTTTGATGACTTGATGTCACTTCTGTAGCTTTTTGTACTGCTTCTACCTACTCTGGCTCATGACCTCCCACAGGCAGAATGGATGGTAACCAGTAGTGGGTTTCACTTATCTTCGCTACCGGTTCGGAACTGTGAGCGCGCATGTGTGTGCATGCTTTGCTCGCACGTGGCACTTCTGTGCATGCGCAGAGCATCCGTGATGACGTCCGGGCAGGTGGGTGGAGCATCCTGCCATGGCCTCTACTGGTTTGCCCGAACCGGGGCAGACCTGTAGAAACCAACCACTGATGGTAACTAATCAAGTTGTTTTGCACGCTGCAACTTGCACACATGCTGTAATGCTCACAACACGATCCTTTTCTAATTTGTACTTGCATTTACTTCTCAGGATGTGCCATTGAAAGCCAGAATATTTACCCGGATGTGGGGAGTAGGCACATTACTCATGATGCTTCCCTTCAACCCAGAATTGTAATAGTAAAACCAGGAACTTTGATCATCCAAATGTGAGCAGAAGCAGGATGGAGGACTCTGAGGTCTTCAAAAACCTTGACTTTTCGGAAGTCCTGGGAGGTAAGCTTGATACAATGTCATAGTTTTATAGCTGCTACTGGACCACATCTGGGATTCCATCTTATTTATATACCTGTGGAATATATATTAAATGTTGGGTTTCTCCTTTGAAAATCTCAAATACTTCTTGATTATACCCAAGACCTGGAGTACATGGTCAGCAATTTTTTAAAAAAATCATAGCTTCATTACTTCATTCAGTTCCTAAAAAATATGGGTCTTTTTCTCTGTTTCAAATTCAATTCTGCTTATCAAGAAAGAAAGGAAGGAAAGAAGGCAGGCAGGCAGGCAGGCAGGCAGGCAGGCAGGAAGGAAGGAAGGAAGGAAGGAAGGAAGGAAGGAAGGAAGGAAGGAAGGAAGGAAGGAAGGAAGAAAGAAAGAAGATGAGGAGGAAGGAAGGAAAAAAGAAAAAATAGATGATTCCTTATTTGTTTCTACTGCATCCTGAAACAATATTTGGAAACATTTAAAAAAACAATCATCCCAGAAAAAGCAAACTACCTCTAAAAGCAAATGTTCATTTCCTTTTTTCAAATGACTATTTAAATGAGAAAAACAACTTTTAATAATAAGAATGTAGTTACAAATCAAAATACAGAACAGCATTTGACTTCTTAGTTTAATCTAATAACTCCTGTAGATTAGATATGGATTTTTTAAAAACATCCATGAATTAACTGCCTATAAGTTTTTCAACACAGGAAAACTCTTAAAAAAACAGCAGAAACATTTAATCTCTTGTGCCCACTCCACCCCTGAACAGGCTATGCATTTTTACTTTTTTTTTTTTTTTGATTTTGTCACAACAGTATATACAATCATCAACATAAACAATAATTCATCATGAATTATATATAAATAAAAGTATGCAACAACTATGTTAATTTGATATAATGAAGGGAACAATAGGACAGGAACAGTAGGACTTTTGTGTTCTTATGCACGCCCCTTAAAGTCCTCTTAGGAATGGGGTGAGGTCAATAGTAGACAGTTTTTGGTTGAAGATTTTGGGGTTTTGAGTAGAGACTATAGAGTCAGGTAGTGAGTTCCAAGCATTAACAACTCTGTTACAGAAGTCGTATTTTATGCAATCAAGTTTGAAGCGGTTGACATTAAGTTTGAATCTATATATACTTGTAAATGGATTAATGATATCACAAGTGTTTTGATATTTTCAGATCTCTTGAGACTTCAAGATGCTACCACAACAATCAAAACATTCAACGGTAGTGAGTCTTGAATTTGCAGAAAATAAAAACAGACCAGGAAAGCTTGCCAATTTGACCAAGGTCTTTTCCAACTTCCACAGGTTTCATGCCTTAAATAAGCGTAAAGAAATGGTTAACCTTCTGCTCTTCCTATGTGTCACTACATGTTTCTCTCAATGTTTGATTCATGTTTGGCAGTTTCAGAAACAGTTCTAGAAGCTATTCCCAAGGAAGAAGCTTATTATAAAACTGAAAACTCTCAAAACCTTGTTGAATTCTATCCTGGAAAACCTCAATCAACTTCCATATACTTGTGTCTAATGCACAGCATTTGGGTTCCTTTTCTTAATCAGGATATCATGCTAAATTCCAGGAACGGTGGAATGATGCAAAAAGACTCAGAAGGAAAAGCAGAGGTCAGCTTTTCAAGAACAAGGTAGCCAAACACAGCTAATATGTAAAAATAATGTTTCCATGCAGGGGTGTGTTGACTTTTGGGCCAGGAGGCAGTGCTGAAATCCAATTTTTTTTATTACCGGTTCTGTGGGCGTGGCTTGGTGGGCATGTAGGGGGAGGATACAGCAAAATGTCCATTCCCACCCCACTCCAGGGGAAGGATATTGCAAAATCTCCATTCCCACCCCACTTTGGGGCCAGACAAGGTGGTATTTGCCGGTTCTCCATACTACTCAGAATTTCCACTACAGGTTCTTCAGAACCTGTCAGAAGCTGCTGGATTTCACCCCTTCCAGGAGGATAGGTGAGTTTTGTTGGTGAACTAGATTTTGGTTTGGGAGCTGTTTTAACCAGGGCATCACTCTATATTGCAGTGTAGTTTTAATTTTTGTACTGTATGCTGTCCAGATTCACTGTTGTATGGCTCCATAAACCAGCCATATGAACAAATGAACTGCAAACTCCTATTTATTATTTTATTATTTTATTCATTTATTTATTTTGTCAAACACAACAATATATATATAAGTATAAGCATGAAATAACCACACAAAATGAATACAACCAAAGGGAACATTAGGACAGGAACGGTAGGCACGCTGGTGCTCTTATGCACGCCCCTTGTTAGTTTCCATTAATTGGGTCTTATGATTTAGAACAGGGGTCTCCAACCTTGGTCCCTTGAAGACTTGTGGACTTCAACTCCCAGAATTCTCCAGCCAGCATAGCTTGAGTTGAAGTCCACACGTCTTAAAGCTGCCAAGTTTGAAGATCTCTGATTTAGAAGAATTAGAGCACTTAAAGGGGCTACAGGCAGTCCTCAACTTACAACCTTTGGTTTAGTGACTGTTCAAAGTTACCATGGCACTGAAAAAAGTGACTTACGGCCGTTTTTCACACTTATAACCTTTGCAGCATCCCCATGGTCATGTGATCAAAATTCAGATGCTTGGCAGTTGACCTCATGTTTATGATGGTTGCAGTGTCCCAGGATCATGTGATCACCTTTTGTGATCTTTTGCTTGTCACCTTCTGACAAAGCCCATTTGGGAAGCCAGATTCGCTTTGCGCCCATGTTACTAACTTAACTGCAGTGCTTCACTTAACGACTGTGGCAAGAAGGGTCATCAAATGGAGCAAAACTCACCTAACAACTGTCTCAGTTAGCAACAGAAATTTGGGGCTCAGTTGTGGTTGTAAGTCAGGGACCACCTGTATTACAAACTAAAAGAGCAAGCAAAAACACGAAGAAATGGATGTTCCTCTTGAAAAGCAGGAGTCCCAAATTAGAAACTTCCATAAGAGGCTATATAAAGAAAAGCAACTCGGAAGGAAGAAAAACAATCTCGCAGCTTAAAGGAACAGTTCTATCTATATCCTCAAAAAGTTACATCAAGGCTTAAATATCCCAAATTACCTAAACCTTCTGTCCCAGAGGACCCTGATTATGTAGAGGATATACAATGCAGCTACTTAATTATATGGAATTTACAGGGTTCAGATTTTATAGTGGTTGTATAAATGTTCTTTTTACTGCCACTCTAAATATTGATTGTTTTGCTCTCACATGAGTTTAATTGCTGGGATTTTTCACCTGTGAATTTTGACTGCAGATGGACCAGGCCGTGATGGTGAGGATATGTTATAAGCATAACAAAGAATGTTCTTTCTGCGCCAACTCAGTAAGCTCAAACTGCCCAAGGAGCTGCTGATCCAATTCTACAGAGGAATTATTGAGTCTGTCATTTGCACCTCTATAATGGTCTGGATCGGTTCTGCAACCCAACAAGAAAAACACAGACTTCAGAGGATAATTAGAACTGCAGAAAAAATAATTGCTACCAACTTGCCTTCCATTGAGGACCTGTATACTGCACGAATCAAGAAAAGGGCCGTGAAAATATTTGCAGATCCCTCGCATCCTGGACATAAACTGTTTCAACTCCTACCCTCAAAACGACGCTATAGAGCACTGCACACCAGAACAACTAGACACAAGAACAGTTTTTCCCCGAAGGCCATCACTCTGCTAAACAAATAATTCCCTCAACACTGTCAGACTATTTACTGAATCTGCACTACTATTAATCGTTTCATAGTTCCCATCACCAATCTCTTTCCACTTATGACTGTATGACTATAACTTGTTGCTGGCAATCCTTATGATTTATATTGATATATTGATCATCAATTGTGTTGTAAATGTTGTACCTTGATGAACGTATCTTTTCTTTTATGTACACTGAGAGCATATGCACCAAGACAAATTCCTTGTGTGTCCAATCACACTTGGCCAATAAAATTCTATTCTATTCTATTCTATTTTCATACTGAACAGAAGTAAATTATCAACAGGGGAAGTAGGATGAGATTTTGAAGCTAAAGCCACGTCTCCAAAAATGTTCACCTCCAGACAGTGAATGTTAGGGCCCATGGCAAATACACCAACATTAGCATCTCTGCCAGATCCCACCAGATCAACTTTTGGGCTAAAGTCACTATGTTTTAGGAAAAAATGTTAGCTAATTCATTCTCTGTACAGAATATCATGGCTATCTCTATTTCTAAACACATACACAGCATTTATATGCAACCCAAATAGGAGGGATAGCAATAGCACTTAGACTTATATACTGCTTCACAGTCCTCTCTAAGTGGTTCACAGAGTCAGCATATTGCCCCCAATTAGTGGGTCCTTGTTTTACTAACCTCGGAAGGATGGAAGGCTGAGTCAACCATGAGCTGGTGAGATTCGAACTGCCAAACTGACAGTCAGCAGTCAGCACAATTAGCCTGCATTCTAACCACTGCTCCACCACAGAACAGTGATATTTACTTGGAGAATTAATCTTCACTTTCTTCTCATTCTTTGAATTCATAACTAAAGGTGCAGTTGACTCTTTGAGGAAGGCTTAAAGTAATAGTGTTCTTATTGCCATTAAGTTTTTATAGAAAGCGATTGCTGTGTTCTAGGTCAGTGCCAGTTTTATGACATTATATATTACAAGGAATACTCTGCAGCACTTCTGCTTAGCACAAGGTTTCAAGATATATTGCGGTCTTTCTTTGGCCAACTCTGCTAGCATTTTCCTACCGGAAAAGCACACTGCCCTTTGTGACAATGTGAACTGTAATGTCTTTGTAGGAACATCTGTAGCACCTATGGAGGGAATATAGACCCCATGTTGTATTTAGCAGGAACATCTATACCCAACTCTTGGAAGATTACCCCTGGTATTCTTATGTATCCAGCTGATGGGGTCAGTCTTTGAGTGATGGTTGATTCTAGTAAATTGAGGAGGGTGACACAAGTAATGGAAAGCCAAACACCTTAGTGTAATCACTTCTGTTAGAGTTCTGCAGTGTGTGTAATGAACAATTTTATTACTGATTTGCAAGGCACAATGAATGAGCTACGATATAAAAGGAAGCATCTAGATCAGGGGTCTCCAACCTTGGTCCCTTTAAGACTTGTGGACTTCAACTCCCAGCAAAGCTGGCTGAGGAACTCTGGGAATTGAAGTCCACAAGTCTTAAAGGGACCAAGGTTGGAGACCCCTGATCTAGATCTGCCATTTGTGACCATTGGCAGGAAGAAAATAGCAGGATGGATAGGCAGTAGATAGCAGCATACAACTCATATCCCAGAATATCAAAATCTTAAAGAATCCTGGATTATCTTTGGATGTAAATGCACCAGTGGAATGCCGTGATGGTAAATGCCATGGTGTCTGTGGGGGATGGTGGGGTGAGTCAAAAAAAGCCAAGATGGTACCATGGCCATGCAACATGGCACATAAAAAGGGATAAGGCTTTGATCACTCGGGCGTGGCTTCTATTTTGATTCACTTAGCTCCCTACAGATGTCTGTGGTTAATAAGTCAGATCAAAGAACAGGTACATTGCAACCATGAGTTTTTAAAATTAGTGGCTCTATGGTAGGATGGTGATCACAAACTGGGTATTATAAGGAATCCACAGGAGCCAGATGTTTAGATTGTATTCAGTATTTTTATCACCCTATTGAGCCTTTCCCAAGAATCTTGGATGGTCAGATATTGTTGTTTAATGGTATTAAAGGTATGTCTGCAGCATGTAAGCTTTTCCAAGTAAAGCTGTCTTTAGTAATTAATTGTTGGTGATTTTGTCAATGCCAATGGTGTTCAAGTGGTGCTTCAGAAGTTTTGGGATTGTATCCAAACCTTCTGTCACTATTGGTGCTATTTTTGCTTTCTTTTGCCATAGTTTTTTCACTTCTATTTATAGACCTATTTATAGGTCTTTGTATTTTGTGATTTTCTTCAGTGCTTTCTCTTCTCCTGTCTTCAGGTATCGCCACATCCAGTATCCAGATTTTTTTTATTGTCTTATCAACAATTGTTATATCTGGGGTGTTATGTGGCAGGTGCTTTTCTCTCTGAATACCAATGTCCCAGCACACTTTAGCTTCTTCATCTCTTATTTCTTTATTTTGGCCAGAGAGCAGCATAAAATTACAAAACTGTACAATTTACAGTCAGTAACTAGAATATAAAATGTTAAAAATAATCAAAATACCAGTACTGCTATCATAGATGCCCACTATTATTAAACATTTATACTAAGACTAGGCAAAAGATGCAATAAATTATAAAATAAAGCATTATAAATATTAATAGATGTCTTGGATAACAATTAAAAAATGAGCACTGAATGAAAAATATCTGAGCTGAAAAAATAGGAGACAGCTATGATTCTGAAAAATTCAGATGATACGTACATATTTTCTTTCCTGTGCAAATTGTGATTGGGACTTTAGATTTGACAAACTGCAAGAAGAGCTAAATGTCCTCCAGGCACCATAATTTCTGCTCGATTCAGTATCTAATCCAAATGTTCTCTTTGGCATGGTAAGGAAAAAAATATTGAAAAGTTAAAGCTCTTTGATCAATTATATTGGTCATATCTTATCCAGCCTGGCCCACATGTTATTATTTTTAAATAAACATATGGACAAAATGCTTGAAGGCAATTAGCCATGCTTTCTAAATAGCATCTCTGTATTATCAATTTAAGCAGAGTCACTTGGCAGGAGAGTGGTCCAATAAATAGAATGATAAAGAAGTAAATCAAAAACTGAAGTATAAATTAGGGAATCGAAACTAATGTACATCACACTTTCCTGATTTGATGTCATCTGATATGTTGGAGTTCTCCAATTTTTTTGCTCCAGCAGGAAAGAACGATAGCACATTGGCCTGTTCAAAAGGCATCAGTCTAAGAAAAGTTAGACTTGGCCTGACTTAAATATTTCTTCTTAACATTATTAAATTATTATTTATTATTATTAATTATTAAATAAATAAATAAAATAAATAAACATTCTGAGAAATGCAGACTGCCTCCATGAGAAAAGAGACTCTAGTTCAGCTAGTCATTCAAAACAAGGCAGCAGCAGGTGTTTCTCTATCAGGGTGCAAAGAGAAAATATCTGCTGCGAACTCTGCATAGGTGACAGGAAGGGCATCCTGCCAGTAAATGCTCAGCTCCATTTAGTCATCCCAACTTCACCCCAAATAAAGGGATTGAACCAGGAGAGTTAAATCCAAACACCGGCTCCCAAACACGGGATTCCCCACGCTGAAGAGTGCTTCCCCCACCATCGGGACTTGCTGCTGGGGATTCCCCCACCCTCGCCAACACCGGGCTTTCCCCACAGCCGAGGCTCGCTGCCAGGGATTCCCGAGACTGACATCGGGCTTCCCCCTCTGCTGAAGCTTGCAATCGAGGATTCCTCATTATAATTGAGAGATTGAAGTTAAGAAAGATCTATGTAAGAGAAGATACTTCTTTAATTGTTGAAATTGGTAAGAGTGAAATAAATTAAAAGAAATAAGAATAATACCGCTTGAATACTAATTAAATAATAATTAAATAAATAATAATAATAATAATTTTTTAAAAAATTACCATGCCAGCCAAAAAATCCAAAAGATCAGCCACTGACGCTGATAAAAACTTAGAAACAAGCATAATAGCAGCTATTGAACAAAACTTAGAAAAAAGAATTCTAGGTATTGAACAAAACCTAGAAAAAAGAATACTAGCTATTGAAGAAAACTTAGAAAAAAAAATTCTAACAGTTATTGAACAAAGTTTCACCAATCTGATAAAACAAATTTCAACACAAAAAAATGAATACTCTACTGATCTAAATCTCTTCCCAACGCATCTAACATTACATAATACTCATCCTTCAACTCAACCTAAACAACAAATAACTACTGACCAACTAATTAGAGATGCCATGGAGAGAGGACAAAAAATAAATAATGCAATATTATTTGGACTAGAAAACACGAACCCGATATCACCAAAATTCAAAACATAATTGGAAATTATAATTCCTCATCCATCTCCCCAAATGAAATAATTGCAGTCACCAGAGATGGACCAGAATATAAAAACAGTGACGGATCAATAGCACCAAGATTCTGCAGAGTCATCTGCATAAACGAGAACAGCAAACGCAAGTTCATACATACCATCAACTCACTTGCTAAAACAAACCCTGCCTACAGTATACTTAGATCACGCCCTGATCTATCTTTCTTACAGCGGATACGTTCTCGTGAACTCCGCACTGAACTTAAATGAAGACTAGACAATGGTGAATCAAATCTATATATTGATTACCGAGCCAATTGCAGAAAAAATAAATCCTTCAAACAAAAACGCACCACCAAACCGCCCAACACCCAAAACTTCCAACCAGCCATCCCAATGTTCAACCAAATACCCATCACCCAACCATCCATCGAAACTGCCATCCAATCAGCCATCCAACAAACCATTCAACCAGCCATCCGAACAGCTATCCAACAAACCAGCCAGCCAGCCATCCGAACATCTATCCAACCAACCTTCCAAACAACCATCCAACCAGCCTTTCAACCATCCATCCAACCAACCATATCAACAAATAGTCAAGTACCTAACATCCAAACACTCACCACTCAAAACATCCACCCACCCACCCAACCTCCTATACAACCACCAGTTATACATATCCCTCAACCAACTAATATTCAAAACTAGGTATGCATGCCCCTTACCTCTTTAACACCTCTCTCTATAGATTTTAAGTGTAAACTGATGAATGCAAGAAGTATTGTTAACAAATTACCTGAACTTATCCTCCTGCTAAACAGTGGTACATTTGACATTATATTTATTTGTGAAACATGGCTAATCCCATCCCTCCCTGACTCCAACATTTCAAACAAAGAATATCAAGTTCACCGATCAGATCGTGAAAACCGAAGAGGTGGTGGAGTGGCTATTTTTTACAAAAAGTCACTGAATCTAAAAAACATTCAAATTGCACACAAGTTTTCTCTTCCTGAAACTATTGTATGTGACCTATCATCTAATTCCACGCTTCGATTCATACTTTGCTACAGAGCCCCTGACTACGACATTACTCATGCTAATATTTTAACCTCACTACTAACATGGGCTACCTCTTGCCCATATCCCCTCATTTTCCTGGGTGACCTAAATTTACCTCTCATTAACTGGACAACAAATGAATGTACAACTGATCCAATCCATACTACAATATACAACGCTGTTACAAACCTAGGTCTTGAACAACTTGTAACTAACAGTACAAGACTCAACAATTGCCTTGACCTCATCTTCTGCAACAACACCAATACCATTTACGGACTACAAATAAAAGAACCCTTTTCCAACAGTGATCACTGCATGATTGACTTTCGTCTTAATATACGTCATGACCTAAATCGTCATATCAATAGCATTCCTAACTACAACTTCAAAAAAGCCAACTATGACCTTATAAACAATGATCTTTCATCTCTGGACTAGCAAAATCTGTTCTCAACCTGTATAACTGCCGAAGACCATTATAGAGTTTTCCTACTTGAAATTAATAGAGTCATCAAACTATACGTACCACAAACTACCACCAAGATCAGAAAAAGCAAACTACCCATATCAATAAAAAAGCTTCAATCAAAAAAAAAAATCCTTCTGGAAAAGAAACAAAAAAGGCTATGTTGCAAATTTTAAAAATCGCTACAGAACTGTATGCAACCAAATAAAAACCGAATGCATAAATTACCACACCAAGCAAGAAGAGGATCTTCTGCGCACTAATTCCAGTCGTGCCTTCTATAATTTTGTTAACAATAAGCTTAAAGATTCTAGATCCATCCCACCACTAAAAGATTCTAATGGCAATGAATACAATAACGAAACAACTAAAGCAAACCTCTTTAACAAATTCTTTGGCTCAGTTTTTGTCAACAGTGATGACACACATCCGACATTCCCTAATCGTACAAGAAATGAATATGACGACTTAACAAATATAGATTTTACCGAAGATAATGTTGGAAAAGCTCTTCGCAACTTGAAACCATCTCTATCCATTGGACCTGATGGACTTTGTGCCTACTTCTTAAAAAAACTTTCTATTAATTTAGCAGAAGCCCTAAGTATAATCTTATAAACAATGATCTTTCATCTCTGGACTGGCAAAATCTGTTCTCAACCTGTATAACTGCTGAAGACCACTATAGAGTTTTCCTACTTGAAATTAATAGAGTCATCAAACTATCGTACCACAAACTACCACCAAGATCAGAAAAGCAAACTACCCATATCAATAAAAAGCTTCAATCAAAAAAATCCTTCTGGAAAAGAAACAAAAAGGCTATGTTGCAAATTTTAAAATCGCTACAGAACTGTATGCAACCAAATAAAAACCGAATGCATAAATTACCACACCAAGCAAGAAGAGGATCTTCTGCGCACTAATTCCAGTCGTGCCTTCTATAATTTTGTTAACAATAAGCTTAAAGATTCTAGATCCATCCCACCACTAAAAGATTCTAATGGCAATGAATACAATAACGAAACAACTAAAGCAAACCTCTTTAACAAATTCTTTGGCTCAGTTTTTGTCAACAGTGATGACACACATCCGACATTCCCTAATCGTACAAGAAATGAATATGACGACTTAACAAATATAGATTTTACCGAAGATAATGTTGGAAAAGCTCTTCGCAACTTGAAACCATCTCTATCCATTGGACCTGATGGACTTTGTGCCTACTTCTTAAAAAAACTTTCTATTAATTTAGCAGAACCCCTAAGTATAATCTTTAATAAAACCTTCACAACCAGTTCCCTTCCCAATCTCTGGTCACTAGCCACAGTCATTCCAATTTTCAAAAAAGGCGACCCCAGCTTAGTTGATAATTATAGAAAAATCTCCCTATGCTGCGTCACCTGCAAAATAATGGAATCCATCATCAACCAATCCATTACCTTGCACTTAGAATTACACAACCTACTCTCAAATAAACAATTTGGCTTCAGAAAAAAATTATCATGCAATTTACAACTTCTCCACTGTAAAAACCTATGGACCACAAATCTTGATCTAGGTAAAACAATAGATGCAATATACATAGACTTCTGTAAAGCTTTTGATTCAGTAGTACATGATAAACTTCTCCTAAAATTAAACTCCTATGGCATTTCAGGACCTTTACACAACTGGATATCTGCTTTTCTGTCGAACAGACAACAAGTGGTTAAGGTTGGTAGTGCTATATCAAATCCTGTTCCTGTCAAGAGTGGTGTTCCTCAAGGTAGCGTTCTTGGACCAACTCTCTTTATAGTATACATAAATGATCTTTGTGATTATATTTCAAGTGACTGTGTTCTCTTTGCTGATGATGTCAAACTTTTTAACACCACTGACAATACATCTACAATTCAAAAAGACCTCGATCATCTAACCGCTTGTTCTAAAATTTGGCAATTAAGAATCTCAACCAGGAGACGACTTCCGGTATCCAGCGGCAACGGACGTCTGGAAGGCTTCTCCTGCCTCCAGCGCCCGAATCCGGCCGCCGCCGAGGCCCTCAGGGGCCAGGTGTTCCGAAAAGGACACCTGCCGCACGGACGGCTCGCCAGGGGTCTCCCAGCCGACATACAGGACTGTGGGGACCGATGCTGGCGCGTCCTAGGCTCGGCGGGGTTCGGAGGCCACAGGCGCCATTATTTTGGTCGTCGCCTGGGCGCTGTGCCAGTGACACCGGGCATTGGATTTATAACTGCAGCAGCCTGGTGGTGAACAGGGCACGGAGAAGAATTGAGGAGGAGAAGGAAGGGAATATCGGTAAACGTGAGTGGACTGCTCCGGAGTGCGGGGGTTTTCTCCCCTGCGGTTGGAAGGAGCACGAGTTTTTCTGGAGAGAGGAGAACTTAAAATAAGAAGATTACCGGTTTTGTGGAGCTCTGGAGAGAAGAGGTGATGGAGAAATTTAGGAGGGAAGGTTTGAGGCCCCCCCTCCTTCTGGGGAACAGTGGTGGCGTCCAGCTTCCGCCTTCACTATGAGAATTTTGATGACATCACTTCCCTTCGGCTTCCTGGTTGACTAACTGTACTCTGGACTCGTTGCTCCTGTGAGTGCCCCCTGGTGGATCCGGAGGAAATTACAAGGATACTGTGCCTGCCTGAGGATTTTGTATTTTTTTTCCTTAATGGCAAAAGGTCAGAGACCAACTGCTGGAGAGATGGAGAGAATTTTGGAAAAGTTATCTAATATGGACAAGAAATTGGATGAAATAAGAGCAGAAATTGTGACTATCCAAAAGGATTTAAAGGATACTCAACAAGTTTCAGCAGAAAACAAGCAGAAAGTGGAAGGTTTGGAGGGTGAGATGCGGGCAGTGCAGAAAAGAGAGGAGACGACAGGCAATGCTGTGCTTGGACTACAGATGGATAAAATGTCTTATTTCCTTAGGTTTCAAAATTTGGAAGAAGTGGACCAAGAAGACTTGAGAGATGTTGTGACTAAATTGTTGGGAGAATTTCTTGGGAGAGGTGTTGATTTCATGAATTGGGATGTGGATCGAGTTTATAGAGTTAATTCGCAATATGCACGCACGCATGCAGTTCCCAGAGAGGTTCATGTCAAATTTGTGAGAAGAGAGACGAGATGAAATTCTTAGAAAACATAGGAGTGGGGCACTGATTTACAGGGGCAGGAGATAGCCATTCTGAGGCAGATTCCCAGACAGGTACGTGAAAAAGAAAGAAATATTATTTTTGTCAAGCAAATTGTACCAGAAGGAGTGGGCTTCAGATGGCTGATGCCAGAGGGATTGATGATTTTCCGGGAGGGCATTACGAAAAAATCAGTACAATTGCGGAGGCTACGGCCTATGTGGAGGAACACAAAGCCTTCCTGGAATCAGATGACCCAGGAATTGAAGAAGGGGAGGTTATAGATCATGGGGCTGAAGCGGCTGCCGCTGTTGCGGCCCTGGAGTTGGGTCAGGCTGAACCCAGGGTTCTGAGATCCAAAACTAGGAAGTGATAAAGATATTTGGGATTGTGTTGGTTTTCCTTATTCTCTTTTGTACGATATTCTGTTTATTCTTGACTCTTCTTTATTACGTATTTAAAATTTGCAAACTTAGCTACTTCGTGTCACCTGCTTGCCTTATGGCTGTTGTATGTGTTAAAAAATTTGAGTAAAATTCTTATTTTAGATAAGAAAAATGAAAATTTACCATACCTGATATGTATTTGTATAAACCTTTTTTGACTAATAAAAACTTTTTGAATAAAAAAAAGAATCTCAACCAGCAAATGCTCAGTCCTACATATTGGAAGAAAGAACCCAATCACTAAGTACATGCTTGATGGACATTACCTCACTGATGACCCCCACCCAGTTAAAGACCTCGGAGTTTTTATATCTAACGATCTAAGTGCCAAAGCCCACTGTAACTATATAGCTAAAAAGGCTCTAAAAGTTGTTAACTTAATTCTACGTAGCTTCTTTTCCAAAAACACCGTGCTAATGACCAGAGCATATAAAACTTTTGCTAGGCCAATTCTTGATTACTGCTTGCCTGTCTGAAACCCATACCATATATCCGATATCAATACTGTTGAGCGTGTCCAAAGGTATTTTACGAGAAGAGTTCTTCACTCCTCCGAAACCAATAAAATACCTTATTCCACCAGACTTGATATCCTGGGTCTAGAAAACTTGGAACTTCGTCGCCTTCGACAGGACCTGGGTTTAGCTTATAGAATCATCCATTGTAATGTCCTTCCTGCCAATGACTACTTCAGTTTCAACTATAACAACACAAGAGCTAGATTCAAACTTAACGTCAACCGCACCAGTTTAGATTGCAGAAAACACGATTTCTGTAACAGAATTATCTATGCTTGGAATGCATTACCTGACTTTGTGGTCTCATCTCATAACCCCAAAAGTTTTATTAAAAATCTATCCACTGTTGACCTCACCACATTTCTAAGAGGACTCTAAGGGGCGTGCATAAGAGCACAAATGTGCCTACCATTTCTGTCCTATTGTTTCTTCCCCTATATATATATATATATATGCTTATACTATCTTGTTTCTCCCCATATATATGTTTATATGTTATATAATCTTTTGTGTTATGCTTGTTATCCTTGTGTATATTGTTATGACAAAATTAAATAAATAAATAAATTAAATTAAATTAAATAAACTCAAGGCCTGAGTGCCAGATCTGGCCTGTGCGGTGCTTAGATCTGGCCCACAGGACTGTCCTGGAAACAGGGCCTATGATGCCTCTGCCAGTGAAAACAAGAGTCCGGGAGGGCTATGGGCAGCCCTCCCGAACTCCATTTTTGCTGGCAGAGGGTTGCAGGAAGCCATCATAGGCAAAAACAGAGCTCAGGAGCTCATTTTCGCTGGCAAAGCACTCAGGCCATCACAGGCATCTCTGACATGAGTGATGTTGAGTTGGCCACCCACATGGCCCCCCAACCCTGACACGGCCCTCAATGAAATCAAGTTTGATACCCCTGGATTAAACAGTCATTAAAAAAAAACAGAAATGGCCCCCGAATGACTATTCTTAATAGTCATTAATTAATATGTTATAACAATAGTTATATTCCAAAATGGACAAGGGGTTCATTTACTTTGACATAAATCCAACTTTTTCCCCACTGCCACCAAAAAGATAAGCAAAGATCCAACATACGAATTGGTTGCCACTGTGCATTTGTGTGTATGAAAGTGTGCTTTCATTTTCTTCTAAAATCATTTCCAGGGCTGGAGATGGATGAATCTCCAGCCCTGGAATGAATTGCCATGAATGGAGAGCTGGAAAAGGTATTTTTTAATTATTAATAAAAGATGCATTCTTCAGTAGGCGTTTACATTAATAATAAAGATGAAGGCAGTAACTAAGTCCCACTGGATGGAACAGACTTCAACAGTAGTTAATTTTCTCTAGACAGAAACCTTCAGTTGAATGCAGTTCATGCCATTGAGAGAAAGCAGAAGGCCTTCAGCAATCACTAATGAGGTACATCAAAATCCGTAATGAATGTGTTTGGCCTGCATAGATTTTCAGCAAAACTTCTCTTTGAAGGAAGAGAAACTTGCCTGATTGGTTATTTCATTCTATAGATCTGTTATCACTTGGTATGGTCTCACTGCAACGGTCCAGGAAAGGCTTCAATGAACACTGATTTTTTTTCAAAGAATGATGGAGCTTTCAGCCTTATGCCATCCAAGACTGGGGCATTAAGATAATAAATAACCAAGCACTGTATGTGCTCAGAGCTTTCTTCAGGCACAAAATGAATTAGTGCTTGTCAAGTCTGAGATAAAGCAGCAGTGCGATGCTGGCTGGGATACAGAAATCAAGAGTTGAGCCAGGAGACAGAAGTGAGAGACCGAGCTGTAGAAGAGGAAGCCAATAACCTGTAGAACCAATCAAAACTAGAATGACCTTGTTTTAAACCAGACAGGAGACCTTCTTATTGAAAAAATACAATGCTCGGACGAGTGCCTAAGGGAACTTCACCTTTAGAAAGGTGTAGCTTGTTCTAGCTTCTTGGCGATCCTACGTGACACTGCTTGTTACACTTCAGATCTCAGGCTCCCATACAAATCTTTTAGTCCACTTCCAACAGCAAAATCTCGATGTGGAAATCACAGGCTTTGCATCTAATTTTAAATGTGGTTGCCTTTTGCTGTAACCTGGTCTTGAAGGCTCTCTTCAAGAATTAAATCCTTGCCATGTATGCCAATCTCACAGGACATAAACTAAACTGAATTGAACCTTAGTTAATAAAATGAAAGGAAATATAAAATGTAGCCCCTCCCCCTTTTAATTTAAAGTATTAAAATGTAAATGTTCAGTGTTCAAAGAAATAAGTGAGAAAACTGCTAGATGACAGTCAGCCTCTCACAAATCACTTAAAAAAAAAACCCAAAGGAAAATATAAAGTGCCAGGAAGAGCAGAAGGTGGACCTGGTCTGCTAAGGATGGGTTATTATTTTTCAGATTGTCTGGGAAGATCCCGGAAAGTCACATTATAAGAAAAATTCTAAGGAAGAAGAAAAATCTTGCAGACAGCCAGGAATATGAAATAAAGGTTGAGGATTACAAACAGTTCCTTAATTTGTATTAATACGTAGACTTACATATCGCTTTGCAGTGCTTTACAGCATCCTCTCTAAGTGGATTTACATCCTCTCTAAGGATTTACATTCTCTCTAAGTGGATTCCAGAGTCAGCATATCTCTAATGGGTCCTCATTTTACCTACCTTAGAAGGATGGAAGGATGAGTCAACCTTGAGCTGGTGAGAATCGAACTGCTGGCAGTCAGCAGAATTAGCCCGCAATACTGTATTCTAATCACTGTGCCACCAAAGTTTCTTAGGAGGAATTATAAGACGTAACAGAAATTGTAAACATAGTACAAATTCCTGCCTAGGCATTTCATCTATTTTTTTACAGAAACAAATGAATTTCCTGAAACAAAAGTTCATTAATCTAACTATACTTCCCCCAGGTTCCTGGAAATTCCAAGCTGTAATCATAGACTGTGGTAAACAAAGGTAGTCCTGTACTTTTCCTAGAGTGAATACAGACTTCAGTAGAGTTTTCCTTTTGTTTTAAAAGGACTGACCCTTGGTTGGAGTAATCCTTGGTTGGAGTAATCTGATTCTGTATGTGAGATTAGCCATATTTCACTTGAGGAGGTCTGAATTCTGACTGACTTTACTATCTGCACAAGGGTATCTGAGCCTACAGTCTGGCAAGCAAACTATGATTACACTGCTTTGTAAAAAAAAAAAAGTCTTGTAAAATTACTCTAAATCTCAAAAGAGACTATGCTATAAGTTTTGACTAGCATCTCTGTGGCATTGCATATGCTAATAGAATAATGATAGACTTGTAGCGGTACAAGAACAGCAGCACCTGCATTAGCTGAAGAAATAACTTGGTCCAGCTCTTTTTAAATTCCCTTACATCATCCTCAGTGATGGAGTAACCAATTTATTAGGATACTTTCATTAACAGTTGGTTGACTTTGGTTGTTCTTGAAAAATAAGTTCAGTCCTGGTTTCCTACACAAATGGGAGAGTATGGGCCTCTGTGGCTCAGACTGGTAAGACAGTCTGTTATTAACAGCAGCTGCCTGCAATTACTGCAGGTTCTAGTCCCACCAGGCCCAAGGTTGACTCAGCCTTCTATCCTTTATAAGGTAGGTAAAATGAGGACCCAGATTGTTGGGGGGCAATAAGTTGACTTTGTATATAATATACAAATGGATGAAGACTATTGCTTGACATAGTGTAAGCTGCCCTGAGTCTTCGGAGAAGGGCGGGATATAAATGTAAATAAATAAATAAAAAAAAACAAGAAACCCCAAGATTATCAGCTAGACATTTGGAAACAAAAATCCCAGAAATCACTGTGGCAATAACATCTACGTCAGTGATGGCAAACCTTTTCTGCACCAAGTGCCCAAACCAGAACACATGCGTGCATGTGCGCATGCACACCGGAGCGCTGGAAACCCGGGGTCCAGGCACGCACGCGCCAACCAGCTGGTCTTTGTGTTTCCGGTGCTCTAGCATGCGCGAAGACCAGCACCTAGAAACCAGAAGAGCAGCTAGCGACGGCGCACATGCCCACAGAGTGGGCTCTGCGTGCCACCTCTGGCACGTGAGCCATAGGTTCACCATCACGAATCTATGCTGTTGCTAAGGAAAGTACATACAGGTACAGTTAGTCCTCAACTTACAACCGTTCACTTAGTGACCGTTCAAAGTTACAATGGCACTGAAAAAACTGACTTATGACCGTTTTTCACAGTTACAACCTTACCACGATCCCCACGGTCACGTGATCAGAATTCAGATGCTTGGCAACTGGTTCATATTTATGACCGTTGCTGTGTTCCAGGGTCATGTGATCTCCTTTTGCGACCTTCCGACAAGTAAAGTCAATGGGGGAAGCCAGATCCACTTAAGAACTGTTTTTCTGACTGATCAACTGGAGTGATCCACTTAACAACCGAGGCAAGAAAGGTCATAAAATTAACACTGACAAATGTCTCCGTTGCAATCATAGGACTACCTATAGTCTCAACTTACAACCATTCGTTCAGCAATCGTTTGAAATTACGATGGCATTGAGTGGTTTAGTTCTCTTCCTGACCAGCATCCTTGCTTTACGACCATCTCACTTAGTGACAGAATGTCTTTCAATAAAATCCTCTGTGGCTCAGGCTGCTAATGCAGTCTGTTATTAACAGCAGCTGCCTGCAATTACTGCAGGTTCTAGTCCCACCAGGCCCAAGGTTGACTCAGCCTTCCATCCTTTATAAGGTAGGTAAAATGAGGACCCAGATTGTTTGGGGCAATAAGTTGACTTTGTATATAAATATACAAATAGGATGAAGACTATTGCTTAACATAGTGTAAGCCGCCCTGAGTCTTGGAGAAGGGCGGGATATAAATGTAAATAAATAAATAAAAAAAAACAAGAAACCCCAAGATTATCAGCTAGACATTTGGAAACAAAAATCCCAGAAATCACTGTGGCAATAACATCTACGTCAGTGATGGCAAACCTTTTCTGCACCAAGTGCCCAAACCAGAACACATGCGTGCATGTGCGCATGCACACCGGAGCGCTGGAAACCCGGGGTCCAGGCACGCACGCGCCAACCAGCTGGTCTTTGTGTTTCCGGTGCTCTAGCATGCGCGAAGACCAGCA
This sequence comes from Ahaetulla prasina, assembly GCF_028640845.1. Classification (NCBI taxonomy): domain Eukaryota; kingdom Metazoa; phylum Chordata; class Lepidosauria; order Squamata; family Colubridae; genus Ahaetulla; species Ahaetulla prasina. The sequence goes on along the minus strand of NC_080540.1, from coordinate 215,011,091 downwards.
CCTAGAAACCAGAAGAGCAGCTAGCGACGGCGCACATGCCCACAGAGTGGGCTCTGCGTGCCACCTCTGGCACGTGAGCCATAGGTTCACCATCACGAATCTATGCTGTTGCTAAGGAAAGTACATACAGGTACAGTTAGTCCTCAACTTACAACCGTTCACTTAGTGACCGTTCAAAGTTACAATGGCACTGAAAAAACTGACTTATGACCGTTTTTCACAGTTACAACCTTACCACGATCCCCACGGTCACGTGATCAGAATTCAGATGCTTGGCAACTGGTTCATATTTATGACCGTTGCTGTGTTCCAGGGTCATGTGATCTCCTTTTGCGACCTTCCGACAAGTAAAGTCAATGGGGGAAGCCAGATCCACTTAAGAACTGTTTTTCTGACTGATCAACTGGAGTGATCCACTTAACAACCGAGGCAAGAAAGGTCATAAAATTAACACTGACAAATGTCTCCGTTGCAATCATAGGACTACCTATAGTCTCAACTTACAACCATTCGTTCAGCAATCGTTTGAAATTACGATGGCATTGAGTGGTTTAGTTCTCTTCCTGACCAGCATCCTTGCTTTACGACCATCTCACTTAGTGACAGAATGTCTTTCAATAAAATCCTCTGTGGCTCAGGCTGCTAATGCAGTCTGTTATTAACAGCAGCTGCCTGCAATTACTGCAGGTTCTAGTCCCACCAGGCCCAAGGTTGACTCAGCCTTCCATCCTTTATAAGGTAGGTAAAATGAGGACCCAGATTGTTTGGGGCAATAAGTTGACTTTGTATATAAATATACAAATAGGATGAAGACTATTGCTTAACATAGTGTAAGCCGCCCTGAGTCTTCGGAGAAGGGCGGGATATAAATGCAAATAAAAAAAAAATCTGTTAGCTTGATGAAATACTACTAGACTACTCCTGATTTTGGTTTACTTGAAGTCACCTTGAGAGAATCTTTAACTGCCACTCTCTTCTTCGCTTTCTGTGGTACTTCCATCTTGCTGAGTCTATAGTAGAAAGCCTTTGAATACAGAGAGGGAGGAGAAGATATATATTGCAAGTACACGTTTGTTAAGACAAGTGGCTGTTTATTCTTAAGAGCTAAGTTTCTGAAGGATTTTGCAGTGGGTATTAATAGAAAGTGGTACAGGTTGAATTTAGCATCAGCTTTCAGTGATAGAAATGTGTTTCTTAGTTAATGTTTCAAAACTGCCCTGCTAGGGCAGACTGATAGAACTCGCAAAACAGACAAAAATCAGAATGGTAATTTACTTACAGACTTTTCAGTAAGTAAGGCATTTGGCAGGCTAGGTTTCTCCTGGAAGTTTTAAATTTAAATTATGTCAATTTTTTTCAATCTACCAAGCAGTTATTTCACTTAGGTTTTTCCTTAGCGTGCCTTGAGAATGCCTGTCCCTTTTTGAAATATTTTGTCTCTTTGATAAAACAGTTATTTTTGCTTTTATAACCATGCAGAATTTTTTTTGCAGAAAAAAAATACATTATCATAACCAATTAATTCTAAATGTCCCACTTTGACCCCCCCCCAAATACTTACCAGTGTAAATTAATGTCCCTTGTTATTTATTAGCAAAATAACCAACTTTGTTATTTTACAGTGTGTAAAGGTGTTTTTATCTGATATTTTTATTAGCATAAGTATAATTATGAAAAGAATACTAATTTTGAAAAATGTACTTTCCTCAGAAGACCATGAACCAAAAAACTTGTATTTATTAACTTTTTAAAAATCACAGTTGGCAGTATTTTCACAAAAAATATGTATATTATGGAACCTCAAAATTTTATCCTGTATTAGGCTACATTATTAGGAGCACACTAGAAAATTCAAGGCAGTGGTGGGATTCAAGTAATTTAACAACCGGTTCTCTGCCCTAATGATTTCTTCCAACAGCCAGTTTGCCAAACTGCTCAGAAAGTTAACAACCGGTTCTCCCGAAGTGCTGTGAACTGGCTGAATCCCACCACTGATTCAAGGGCATATTGTGCCCTTGAATTTCCTAGTATTGTGAACATCATCTGAAAATGGCTGCTACAGTGAAGCTGGCTTGCCGACTTAAAATATGTCTACCATTGGGGGCCTGGCCAATCACAAGGCACCCATTTACTGGAGGGTAATAAAATGGTGACTTTACTGTCTGCTATTTTTTCTAATCTTCCAAAAGACATTTTAGGAATCCAGTTTTCTTCTGTCTTGTTTCTGGGCAGGTGAGCACAATTCCATTGGCCCAAACTCCAGAGGAAGTCAGGTGGTGTGTGTGTGTGTGTGTGTGTGTGTGTGTGTGTGTGTGTATAGAATATCCAAAGCAGTTGTGATATAAACCCACCCCTTTAATACAGGCTGCCAAAGGGGCAAAATTTCCAGCATGAAATTTGACCAAAGCCGGACGCTTCTATAGATCCCCATGTCTGCAGCTATACAGAACTTTGTGAGGAATGATTAATGGCACACTTAGCCAAGGTTTGGCTTAGGAATCCTCAAATTGCCCCAAAGAGCAGCTTCCTTGCAGTTGCCAAAGATGAAAATATTCTTCAGGAAAACGTTTTTTCACATTCATTCTTTTCCTCTTATAGTCTTTATAAATCCACGCAAAAGCATGCTTTCTGTGGGAGTTCAAACAATGTAAGGAGATGGCTTTTTCACTGTTTCACTTTTAAAACTAATATGGATTGTATAGCTTTAGTGAGATCCTGCAGATGGTGCAGAACAATCTTCAGGCACTATGTGGAAAAAATATATATGCAGATTTCAGGGTTTTTTTTGGTTTTTTTTTTGTTTACATTTATATCCCGCCCTTCTCCGAAGACTCAGGGCGGCTTACAGTGTGTAAGGCAATAGTCTCATTCTATTTGTATATTTACAAAGTCAACTTATTGCCCCCCCAACAATCTGGGTCCTCATTTTACCTACCTTATAAAGGATGGAAGGCTGAGTCAACCTTGGGCCTGGTGGGGCTTGAACCTGCAGTAATTGCAGGCAGCTGGTTTTAATAACAGGCTTCTTACAGCCTTGAGCCACCACGTTTACAGTTAAGTAAACGAATCATCGGGACCACTGACCTCAAAGACTAATAAAGAAATACCCAGGATGGTTCAAGATTATTTATTTTTTTATTTTTTTATTTATTTTGTCACAACAATATACATAAGCATCACACAATATATATATGAAAAAAAAAACAATAGGACAGGAACGGTAGGCACGTTTGTGCTCTTATGCACACCCCTTATAGTCCTCTTAGGAATGGGGTGAGGTCAATAGTAGAAAGTTTTTGGTTAAAGCTTTTGGGATTATGGGAAGAGACCACAGAGTCAGGTAATGTGTTCCAAGCTCTGATAATTCTGTTACAGAAGTCATATTTTCTGCAATCTAGATTGAAGCGGTTAACATTAAGTTTAAATCTATTGGTTGTTCTTGTATTATTGCAATTGAAGCTGAAGTAGTCTTTAACAGGAAGGACATTACAATAGATGATTCTATGAGTTAAACTTAGGTCTTGTTGGAGGCGACGGAGTTCTAAGTTTTCTAAACGTAGGATTTCAAGTCTGGTGGGATAAGGTATTTTGTTGGTTACGGAGGAGTGGAGAACTCTTCTTGTAAAATATTTCTGGACACATTCGATTGTATTGATGATCCCTTCCAGTTCCATTCTATTTTAAGTGATTTCCAAGGATATTTCTCCAGCTTGAAAGAGGCCACTTAGTTATTCACTCTGTTCACTCAGAAGGGTGAAGGTGTCAATGCTCCTGGAAAGAGACTAATTTTCAGCAGAAATAGATCACACAGCAAAGCAGTTACTGTACCTGAAGGCTTAAAAAAAATAGCCCAAATGCATGACAGTTACAGATTGGCTGAAATTCTGGAACATAAAGTCAGTGAAAATGCAGGGTACTAGGTTGGGAAGGCCAGATTAAAGAAACGGTTGAGATATTGGCAAAGGTGGATCTCACTATGAACAAAGGTTGAGAATGTACCTTCCCTTCCATACCTCACATGTTCGTGGTTCTGTTCCACACATCTACCTAGAGAAAGCTAGACACTTTCTTTGGGTCTTTTACTAGCCACTGAGAGTTTCTCATATTGGAGGATAATTTAGAGAGAAGAGATGGTTTCCTTTGATTGTGAAAATAACTTAATTTGTTTGAAAATAGTTCTGAAACTGGTTTGAACCTATTATGGCCATGACACAGTGGAAACATGAAGTTCCATTGTGAATTTCAACATGGGCCCTGGGACTCCATCCAGGCACTCCAGTGAAGCAATCCTAAAAATAAAGGCTTGTTACTTGTTGCAGTAACCCAAAGGGGCTTTCCAGGGGAGGAAGCGTTTGAAAAGAAAGGGAAAACAGAAGAGTAAGCTGAGATGAAGAACTAGCTAGCAGGTCCACCCTTTTTGTTTCATATCAACTCAGCGATTCAATCCAGTTGAATTGCTGTAAATGAAAATAGATGCGTGGGATGAATCTAGGACCTACAAATCGGAAGCGAAGATTGAGAAGAGAAAAAAGATAAATTAATTCCTTATTCCCTTCGTTTTGACAGTTCTGTGCCACAGTAACAATGCATTTAAATGAGCTTAATGAGAGAAAGGAGAATGAGGAGATGGACACATATTTTCAGCTAAATCTTGCTGGTGAGAACCCATTTGGTGTATTAGTAAGGTGCCAGGCTAGAAACCAGGAGACTGTGAGTTTTCATGCAACTTTAGGCATGAAACATGGTGAGTAACTTTAAGACAGTAGAATACTCTCAGACCTAGGAAGAAAGCCTCTGGTGGTGCAACAGGCTAATGCAGACTATTATTAACAGCAACTGCTTGCAATATTGCAGGTTCAAGTCCCACCAGGCCCAAGGTTGACTCAGCCTTCCATCCTTTATAAGGTAGGTAAAATGAGGACCCAGATTGTTGGGGGCAATAAGTTGACTTTGTATATAGTATACAAATGGATGAAGACTATTGCTTGACATAGTGTAAGCCGCCCTGAGTCTTCGGAGAAGGGCGGGATATAAATGCAAAAAAAAAAAAAAAAGCAAAAGTAAACCACTCCACAAAAGTTTGCCAAGAAAAACTGCAGGAATTAGTTGCTAGTGGTCAACACTGACTCAAAAGCCTCCTTCCAGTAAAGGTGGTACACTGTTAGCAAACTCCTTTCTGTTATAGATGCCCGCTTAATAGCCACTATGACTTCACATATTTTTGAAAAGTATTAGGGGGGAATTGAGACAAATTGAAAGGAATTCTTCACTGATAATTGTCGTGTCCCACTCCTCCGCTGACGGCCGGGTCAGGGAAATCGGAATCAGGCGTGCCTCTGCAGCTCTGCCAAAGTCCTAGCAAAGTCCTCAGGGCAGGCAGGAGATCAGAAAGTGACTTCAGCAAGATATGTTTAGACTTTGCCTGACTCAGAGAATTTATTTATTTATTTATTTATTTATTTATTTGATTTTTATACTGCCCTTCTCCCGAAGGACTCAGGGCGGTGTACAGGCAAAATAAAAACAGACAAGACAATATACAGTATAAAATAAATAAAATACTTATTATAATTAGCCTAAAAATTTAAAATGTATAGAAAACTAAAACCCCATTTAAAATTAATAATAAAAATTATAAAATCAATAAAATTTAAGCCAGCCCCGCGCAAATGAAAAGATGTGTCTTCAGTTCGCGGCGAAAGGTCCGAAGGTCAGGTATTTGGCGTAAACCCGGGGGAAGTTCGTTCCAGAGTGTGGGAGCCCCCACAGAGAAGGACCTTCCCCTGGGGGCCGCCAGCCGACATTGCTTGGCGGAAGGCACCCTGAGGAGTCCCTCTCTGTGAGAGCGTACGGGTCGGGGGGAGGCATGTGGTAACAGCAGGCGGTCCCGTAAGTACCCAGGCCCTAAGCCATGGAGCGCTTTAAAGGTCATAACCAAAACCTTAAAGTGCACCCGAAAGGCCACAGGTAGCCAGTGCAGTCTGCGCAGGAGCGGTGTTACATGGGAGCTACGCGAAGCTCCCTCTATCACCCGCGCAGCTGCATTCTGGACTAACTGAAGCCTTCGAGTGCACCTCAAGGGGAGCCCCATGTAGAGAGCATTACAATAATCCAAGCGAGAGGTAACGAGTGCGTGAGTGACTGTGCACAAGGCATCCCGATCAAGGAAGGGGCGCAACTGCCGAACCAGGCGGACCTGGTGGAAGGCCCCCCTGGAGACGGCCGTCAAATGGTCTTCAAACGACAGCCGCTCATCCAGGAGGACACCTAAGTTGCGCACCCTATCCTTTGGGGCCAATAACTCACCTCCAACAGTCAGCTGCAGCTGCAGCTGACTGAATCGAGATGCCGGCATCCACAGCCACTCCGTCTTGGAAGGATTGAGCTTGAGCCTGTTTCTCCCCATCCAGACCCATATGGCTTCCAAACACCGGGACAGCACTTCAACAACTTCATTGGGGTGGCCTGGGGTGGAGAAGTACAGCTGAGTGTCATCAGCGTACTGATGGTACCTCACCCCGAAGCCACTGATGATCTCACCCAACGGCTTCATATAGATGTTGAACAGAAGGGGCGAGAGAATCGACCCCTGCGGCACCCCACAAGTGAGGCCCCTCGCGGTCGACCTCTGCCCCCCTGTCAACACCGTCTGCGACCGGTCGGAGAGATAGGAGGAGAACCACCGATGAACGGTGCCTCCCACTCCCAATCCCCCCAGCCGGCGCAGCAAGATACCATGGTCGATGGTATCAAAAGCCGCTGAGAGGTCTAATAGGACCAGGGCAGAGGAATAACCCCTGTCCCTGGCCCTCCAGAGATCATCCACCAATGCGACCAAAGCATTGCCAGAATGCCAGAAAGCAGGTCCTTTATATAGGCCATGGGGTGTGGCTCCATGACTCAGCACTTATCCAGGCCTGCCCCTCCCTTCCTTCTGTTGCCTCCGTCTATCAAGTCTTCTGACGCGAGGGTCACTCCAGTCTGCAGCTGTTGGCAATTGACCTCCCTCAGGCTCACATGCTGTGGAGGAGGGGGAGGGGTCTAGTTGCTCCGTTTGCCTGGGCATGGAGCCAGAGCTGGGGGCTGGAGATACTTCCTCCTCTTCAGCCTGTCTGGGCATGGAGCCAGGGCTGGGGCCGGGAGGCATACTAGGACATTCCTCCGTGTTCGGAAGCAGATAAGAAGGCCCCGGCTGTGGTGAGATCGGACGAGACACAACACTAATAAGAGTTCCATCTCTGCCCCAAAAGGAGCAATGAACAAATGCATGTGAGTTACAGGGAGTGTTTGACTTATAATTATTCCTTTAGTAACTGTTCAAAGTCACAACGGCATTGAAAAAAGTGACTTATGACCATTTTCCACACTTACAACTGTTGCAGCATCCCCATGGTTACATGACCAAGCTTCACATGCTTGGCAACTGGCTCATATTTATGACATGAGTGTCCCGGGGTCATGTCATCCTCTTTTGTGACATTCAGACAAGCAAAGATAAAGGGGAAGCCAGATTTCATTTTACAACAGTATTACCAAAATTAAAGAACTGCAGTGATTCGTTGTAGAACTGTGGCAAGAAAGGATGTAAACTTAACAACTATCTCCTTAGCAAAAGCTTGTATGAGAGCTTATGTACTGAAGACAGATTCCTTGTGTGTCCATTCACACGTGGCCAATGAAGTATTCAGAACAGAATAGAATTTTATTACAGTCATAGACAAGAGACCAGAACAAATAAAAACACTCAATAAATACCGTGTTTACCCAAAAATAAGATCCTTTCTTATATTTTTTTGAACCTCGAAATAAATGCTTGGCCTTATTTTGGGGGATGTCTTATTATTTTGGGGTGCGTGGAACAAGACAGAGCTTCTCTTGCCATCTTACCTGATTTCCAGCTCTGTCTCCCTAACCCTAACCAGAGGAAATGGCGGGGACCGGCTGCACATGCGGTTAAATATTTTTGAGGAGGGCTTATTGGGGAAGGCTTATTTTAGGGGAAACAAGGTATACAATTAAAAAATTTAGAATAAAATAATAAATAACAGTTGAATGCAGAATTCCAGAGAATAGCTAGAAGAGATTAGATTGCATTCTTAAATGAACAGTGCAAAGAAATAGAAGAAAACAATAGAATAGGGAGGACCAGAGATCTATTCAAGAAAATTGGAGATATGAAGGGAACGTTTCATGCAAAGATGGGCATGATAAAGGACCAAAATGGCAGGGACCTAACAGAGGCAGAAGAGATTAAGAAGAGGTGGCAAAATTACACAGAAGAACTATACAAGAATGAGCTTAACATCCCTGATAACCACGATGGGGTGGTCACTAACCTTGAGCCAGATATCCTAGAATGTGAAGTCAAATGGGCCTTAGGAAATCTGAGCAAGAACAAAGCTAGTGGAGGAGCTATTCAAAATCTTAAAAGACGACGCAGTAAAAGTGCTACACCCAATTTGCCAGCAAATTTGGAAAACTCAACAATGGCCACAGGATTGGAAAAGGTCAGTTTACATTCCAATTCCAAAGAAAGGCAATGCCAAAGAATGTTCAAACTATCGCACCATTGCACTCATTTCACATGCTAGTAAGGTTATGCTTAAAATCCTACAAGCTAGGCTCCAGCAGTATGTGGATCGAGAACTACCAGAAGTACAGGCAGGATTTCGTAGAGGCAGAGGAACTAGAGATCAAATTGCCAACATACGCTGGATCATAGAGAAAGCTAGGGAGTTCCAGAAAAACATCTACTTCTGCTTCATTGACTATGCTAAAGCCTTTGATTGTGTAGATCACAACAAATTATGGCAAGTTCTTAAAGAGATGGGAGTATCAGACCATCTTATTTGTCTCTTGAGAAACCTGTATGCGGGTCAAGAAGCCACAATGAGAACTGGACACGGAACCACTGATTGGTTCAAAATTGGGAAAGGAGTCCGGCAAGGCTGTATACTATCACTGTGCCTATTTAACTTATATGCAGAACACATCATGAGAAAGGCGGGGCTAGATGAATCAAAAATTGGAATTAAGATTGCTGGAAGAAATATCAACAATCTCAGATATGCAGATGATACCACTCTAATGGCAGAAAGCGAAGAGGAACTAAAGAGTCTCTTGATGCAGGTGAAGGAGGAGAGTGCAAAAGTTGGCTTGAAACTCAACATTAAGAAAACTAAAATCATGGCATCCGTCCCTTTCAATTCCTGGCAGATAGATGGTGAAGAAATGGAAGTAGTGACAGATTTTATTTTCCTGGACTCCAAGATCACTGCAGATGGGGACTGCAGCCAAGAAATTAAAAGACGCTTGCTCCTGGGGAGGAAAGCTATGGCAAATCTAGACAGCGTACTAAAAAGCAGAGACATCACCCTGCCAACAAAAGTGCGTATAGTCAAAGCTATGGTTTTCCCAGTTGCAATGTATGGCTGTGAAGGTTGGACCATAAAAAAGGCTGAGCACCAAAGAATTGAGGCCTTTGAACTCTGGTGCTGGAGAAGACTCCTGCGAGTCCCTTGGACTGCAAGGCGAACAAACAAGTCAGTTCTAGAGGAGATCAACCCTGACTGCTCTTTAGAAGGCCAGATCCTGAAGATGAAACTGAAATACTTTGGCCACCTAATGAGAAAGAAGGACTCACTGGAGAAGAGCCTAATTCTGGGAAAGATTGAGGACAAAAGAAGAAGGGGACGACAGAGAACGAGGTGGCTGGATGGAGTCACTGAAGCAGTCGGGGTGAGTTTAAATGGACTCCAGAGGATGGTAGAGGACAGGAAGGCCTGGAGGAATGCTGTCAATGGGGTCGCGATGGGTTGGACACGACTTCGCAACTAACAACAACAATAAATAACAGATAAAACCCATGATAAAATCCAGTCTGTCAATTATACATTATATACTATACTAAAACTATACTAAACTAAACTATACTAAAACCCCAATCCATAAACTGTGTGGCCCATAGTCAATATATTACCAAAAGGGAAAGGAATAAGCAGTGCAAAGGGTTTGCCACATTTGTTATATAAAATAGCTATGGTGGGTTTGACATGTGTTTCCAACAAATCCCCAGTATTCCTTTCCTTTCCTTTCCTTTCCTTTCCTTTCCTTTCCTTTCCTTTCCTTTCCTTTCCTTTCCTATCCTATCCTATTCCTATTCCTATTCCATTATATTTTTTCTAATACTAAGGGTTTTTGCCTATATAATAATTATGTAAGTGGATGAATATACTTCTATAACTCTTTCTACAATATCTTCTATTGGCTTTTCCCCAGCTTTCTCTAGGAAGAACATATTTTGTATACAAGGTAATACTTTAATGGAGCTTTGTATATAGACGTGTTAGGCTTGCTAAGAATTCCAAGCAGGTGTAATATGTACACCTGCACACCAGAGATTATGCAAATTGTCCCCAGCCTAGGGACATTTTCCTTTTTAGCTTTAATGGTAGGTTCATAATTGTTTAGGAAACATGTAGAGTATCATTTAGAGGCTTGAATAGAGACAGGCAGGAGAGAGAAATAAGCAAGCAGACACCTCATTTAAGATAGATCAAATATTTTGCACAGCTATAGACTGAACATACATTGGCTTGGCTCCACAAATTTAGTCACACTTGAATTCCACTGTGCATTCCAGCTAAATGGAAAAGCAACATTTATACACAAGAAAATAAAAAGTTCATCTTGACCAATCTGCAGTTAAAAAAAAAAGATGATTTGAATTCTATGGATACATAATCCTGAACTGATTTCTTACATTCCTCAAATTTAGATTTGTATAGCATGCAAGTGCTAGGCAAATATGAGCTGGGCTTGTATGTAAATTGTTTGGTTTTTTTTTTTTTTAAAAAAAACAAGTTTTAACAGCTGCCACCCAACCAGTATTCTTTCAATGCAATAGAGCACAAGGTTTGATTTTTTTTTTTCCTTTTTGTGTGCAACTGATTTAGGACAGTTGAAGGGAGCAATTGACTTACAACAAACACTTCCTTTACTGTTTGAAGTTACAATGGCATTGAAAAAAGTGACTTAGGACTAATTTTCACACTTAAAACCAGTGGTGGGTTTCAAAATTTTTTACTACTGGTTCTGTGGGTGTGGCTTGGTGGGTGTGGCATGGCTTGGTGGGCGTGGCAGGGGAAGGATACTGTAAAATCTCCATTCCCTCCCCAGGGGAAGGTTACTGCAAAATCCCCATTTTCTCCCGATCAGCTGGGACTTGGGAGGCAGAGAATAGATGGGGGCGGGGCCAGTCAGAATTTTTACTACTGGTTCTCCAAACTTCTCAAAATTTGCACTATCGGTTCTCCAGAACTGGTCAGAACCTGCTGAAACCCACCTCTGGTTACAACCATGGCAGCATCCCCATGGTCATGTGATCAAAAGTCAGATGCTTGGCAACTGACTTGTACTTACTTATGACAGTTGCACTGAGATCACGTGACCACTTTTTGCAGCTTTCTGACTGGTAAAATCAACGGGGAAGTGAATCTAACAAACAAAGCAATCCTACTTTTTAAATTTCTGCTATTTATTTTGGTAGGCTTTATTTCATTCTCTAATCCAACTATTCCCTTGTCTTTTGCCGTATGAGGTTGTGCAACTCAGATGTGATAGTGAAGGCAGCATGGTGAACAGAGAAGCCATCAATTTCATCCTAAAAACATCCTAATTAACTACAAGTCATTCCTGACAGCTCCCTAATCCCGAAGGCACTTAAAAACCTCAAGTTTTTTTTAAATAAACTCATTGTAATTTAAGTAAAGCCACTTAAAATTCTTTCCCAATGTGACACTCATCTTTCTGTAAAATGGGCATGAGGACTATTATATTCAATTATACCTCAGCCCTAGAATCTGACAAGGACTGAAACTGCAAGGTTTCTAATACTAATAAGTGCAATAAAAGCATTGTGATTTGTAAACAGGAAACTAACAAGTAATGGGATCCTGCACTGCCACCAAATATCTTTCTTGGAATTCAGAGTTGCATCTTTGAGTCAACCTTACCGCATTTTTTATTTTATACTTATTGCTTTCTTTGATTTGAGCCAGGACACAAGGCACATGTTGTGGTCTGCCAGCAGCCTGCGGACCTAGCAGTGGAGTCGGACAGTGAGGAGGCTTGGGAGAACAATGGACCAGTCCTGGAGTCAGGGGAAGGCCCAGACGAGGGCTCTGAGTCGGAGGCAGAGATGGGGCCACAGCCATCTGGGAATGATGCACAGACTCCGGAGCCTCCAGAGGCAGACAGCAGATAGGCAGAGGAACAGGGGGAACCTGTTCCTAGTGCACGCATGCAAAGAGCTGCTAGAAGGCAAGAGCAGCTGAAGCAAAAAGGATGCTCAGGAATAAGGCCAGAAGATGATTAGCCACTCCCATAAGGCTTAAAAGAGCAGTTTTTCTTTGTGGAAGAGCAACTTTGATTCCATTGCTTCTTGTTAGCATCTCTTGAAGTTTGTGGGGGTTCTGCCAAGAAAAGCCTTTGGCAGGTTGCCAAAGACAACAAAGGTTGGTGATAAAGCCGAAGGACTGTTTATGAAGAATGTGTTTTGGACTCAACTGAGAATGAATTAATTCTCAGCTGTTCTAATAAAATAAGGTTGTTCAGGACTAACTGTGTTTGGTAATCACTATTTGGGCCTCGGTCACAACAGCAAAGGCCTAGCTTGCAATTAATCTCACAGCTAGTGTAAAGCAGTAAAGTGAATTTTGTACACCTAACCATGGGGCCTTATAAAAAAACACATTTTAAACCTCCATTGCATTCTACAGTAGATTAAGTTACAAGTCTCTGTGCATCATTCAGTGAATTGTGCAAAAAATAAGAAATGAACAGGGATTACTGCATCTATCTGAATGGCAAGTACTTCCTAAAATCCCCTTTCTCTGCTATGTTCCATTGGTAAAGAGTCATTTTGGATTGAGGCCAAACTGAGTCACAGTTCTTAATTGTCTTTTCAACCCACGGAAGGTAATTTCAGTTATGATTAATGTGACCATGGACACTTTTAGCACAATCCTATGCATTGCTTTTTGAAGTAAGCCCAATTAATTTTCATACCACGGAGGCATAAAACTTTAACAAAAGTTTCAAATGCGCCAAATATACTAAATTTTCATCCCATTGTGTTTAACAAAAATTTCTCAGTGACAAACCAATCAGAAAACACTTGCCTCTGTAAGTTTAGAGTATTTTGAGGGGTGAGAACACAGCCTGCCTATAGAACAGGGATGGGTTCTAATTTTTTTTTACTACCGGTTCTGTGGGCGTGGCTTATTTTGTGGGTGTGGCTTGATGGTCATGTGACAGTGGGTGTGGCTTGATGGTCATGTGACTGGGTAGGCGTGGCCAACTCAATGTCACTCACGTCAAGGAGTACCTTGCCTGGCCCTTCCCCTCCCAGCCATTCCTTGTCACACCCAGCCTCAACGTATCTATAGTTCTGCAAAAATGTTGTTCACCTTTTTTCAACTTTATTATCTACACACTATAGATCAGAGGTCTCCAAACTTGGGCACTTTAAGACTTGTGGACTTCAACTCCCTGAATTCCTCAGCCTTTGCTGTCTTAAAGTCTTAAAGTGGCCAAGGTTAGAGACCTCTGCTATAGATGCACTATCATGGACCACTGAAAGGAGGAAATGGCTCACATGCTTTGCCCAAGGGTGTGATAGGCAACGGGTTTTAAGGGGCTGCTAGAAAGAAGTGGGGGGCAAAGTATTTTCCAAAGCACCAGAAGGCAAAACAAGAAGCAATGGATGGAAACTCAACAAAGAGAGAAGAAACCTAAAACTAAGGACAAACTTCCTGACAGTGTGAACCTATATAGGTTTCAGTCATAATTTCACATATAAAATAGCCATTCATATAATACAACCTGCATATTGTTCAAAACAGTCATTAGTATTATGGCTGATGTTTGACAGCAAGCCTAAAATCCCCATTCCCTCCCCACTCCAGGAGAAGGTTACTTCAAAATCCCCATTTCCTCCCCACCCCACTAATCTGTTCTGGGAAGGAATCAAACTCCCACCTCTTCATTTCCCAAATAAAATATCCCAGATAATTAAGGAATAATCAAGCTGCTAGCAAGGAACCTGCCTGGAATTCCACATTCCTGCCAGCTGCATAAAGGAAACTTTGTAAGCAGAAAACAGCTGCCAGTGCTTGGAGGTGGACGCCGGAAGTTCGGCTCCATTTACAAGCAGGCAGAAAACTCATTTAAGACAGGATACTTCACAATGGAAATCGCCCAAACCTTTTTAGAAACACAAAGCCCATGTTGCACAAACCCCAAAACTTCAAAACCATATTGACCCATATAAGAATTCCTCCACTTATCCAATTTGTTGTTCAGCTGACCCAGAACGGAGCTTCCAACTCTGTCAATTTAAAGCAACAGCGTTTTTTCCCCCCCCTTCTTCTTTGCCAAGCGATCTCCTGGCTGAGATTCAGCAGTCCTGAGAAGCAGTCCTGATCAGTAGTCCTGATCAGTTGGGAGGCTTCTTGGCTTCTCAATTTAAAGCGACGGTGTCTTGCATTTTTTTCTCTCTTCTTTGTCAAGTGAGCCCTGAGTTTTTTCCTTCCAGCCGATCAGCTGGGAGTCCCGATGCAGCAATAGATTGTGGGCTGTGGGCGGGGCCAGGCAGAATTTTTACTACCCGTTCTCCGAACTACTCAAAATGTTTACTACCGGTTCTTGCGAACTGGGGAGAACCGGTAGCAACCCACTACTGCTATAGAAGTTCGTAAGTGTGATCCTTGATAGCAAAAAGTATAGTTAAATGGACTGATGATGTTATCTAATTTATTACAAAATGTCTGCAAGAAAACCATCAAGCTCAGAGAGCATGAAGGGACCACACAGTTCAACCTCAAACTGCAAATATTGTATCTTCTATCAGTGGAGTTAAATTCGTACTTTTCTGGCAAGCAAGCCGATCAACCTGATCCTTGACTGTGGAGAAACCAGAAAGCTGCAGTGCAGTGTTTCTCAAACTTGGCAGCTTGAAGATGAGTGGGCTTCAACTCCCAGAATTCCCTTGCCAAGCCTTGCATTCATTAAGTCTTCATGATTTGGGACCTTCTAAACTGTCTGCTTCTTTCTTTCCCTGTCCATCGCCAGCTTCGATTTACATTATTTAGTTTATTTCCCAGTTCCAGCAATTGGCTGCAGTTCAACCTATGATCACTATAATCTGCAGACCCAATGACTCATCATAGGTTTCTGTGACAAAATTTGACAAGCCCATCATCATTAATTCTACTTTATTGCTAGTATACGTTCTTGAAAATAAAGATTTATTGGAGAACTATTACAGTTGAAAAAACAGTCTTTCTAATGTCCCCAAAGTGCTTTTTCAAGTTCTTGGATGAGAAGCAAAACGTCTTCAAGAAAAAACAAAGAAAGTCCAGTTGCCTCTTGAAAAAAACACCTATCAGGGTTCCAAGTAATAGTCCCATAGCAGGCAAACCTCCAAGGCAGATTCCTCAAAGAATAGCTTTATTGGCTATATCATATTGGCACAGATCTAGTGAAAACCAACTCTGAGGGTTCCCGCGGTTTTCACCCAATTAAAAGCAACAGTTTTTCACTTTCTCAAAGCGATCAGTCACATGGTCCAATCACGGCTCCATCCGGTAATATCATTCCTCCTTCTTCGGACCACGTGTGAGAATGTCCTTGGTTCCCTTGGTTTTGTTTTGGCTATAAAGTCCCAGCTATCTCAATCTCCCCCTCCCTAGCCCTCAGCTCCAGTGTGGAAACACTGAAGCTCCAAGATGGCTTCGGTCAGGTCAGCTTCAGGGTTGACAGCATCTTTGGGACAACCATGATCTGGATGACTGAGAATCACCAAAGACAATCTTTCTGATGCTGGAAAAAGTAAGTTCAGATACAACGCTTACATTTTTTGCTAATTTTTTTCTGTCATTTTTATTGCCTGTGCCAATAAAGTTAAAGTTAATCTGCCCTCCTCCCCATCCTCCATTTCTCCTCCTTCCCAGTTGTACAAATCCTCCTTTGTGTGTTGAGATATAACACTACACTTTCGTCTACCCCTTTAGCAGTCATGCTCAAAATTGCTAGGAAGGTAGAGGATGAATGTGCAAATGAATTGGATGAGTATATGGCAATCATTACTTATATGAATAGCTGCAGGTGGGCTCCTACAAAGATGAGGGGGTCAAACTATTTTCCAAAGCAGCAGAAGTCAAGACGAGAAACGACGGATGGACACTAAGCAAGGACAGAAGCAATCTAAGACTAAGGAGAAAGTTCCTAACAATGAAAGCAATCAATTAATGGAACAGCTTTCCTTCAGAAGTTGTGGGGGCTCCATCCCTGAAGGTTTTTAAGAAGAGATTGGACAGCCATTTGTCTGAAATGATACAGGGTCTCCTGCTTGAGTAGGGGGTTGGACTAGAAGTCCTCCATGGCCCCTTCCAATTCTATTATTCTATGTTCTATCTTCTATGTAATTCCTTCCTTCTCCATTCCCTACACAAAAACTTTTGTCACCATGTAAACAAAGGTGGGAAGGTGGCTCAGGGGCTAGGACGTTGAGCTTGTTGATCGAAAGGTCGGCAGCTCAGCGGTTCGAATCCCTAGTGCTGCCGTGTAACGGGGTGAGCTCCCATTACTTGTCCCAGCTTCTGCCAACCTAGCAGTTTCGAAAGCACGTAAAAATGCAAGTAGAAAAAATAGGGACCACCTTTGGTGGGAAGGTAACAGCGTTCCATGCGCCTTTGGCGTTGAGTCATGCCGGCCACATGACCACGGAGACGTCTTCGGACAGCGCTGGCTCTTCGGCTTTGAAACGGAGATGAGCACCGCCCCCTAGAGTCGGCAAGGACTAGCACGTATGTGCGAGGGGAACCTTTACCTTTAAACAAAGGTGCCCATGCTTTAGGATTAAGCTAAACCTCCTTGAGAATTTTCATATTTCCCCATAATAAGAAAAAGTATTTTAGAAGTAACAAACATAAAAATGGCTCTTCTATAATTGAGTCACTAATTAAGTCAAATATCATTTCATTCTGGCATCACTTTCTTTACGCTGCCATTTTATCAAAAAAGCATCAATATTTGTTAAATGGGAATGAAAGAAGGCCAAATCTTTGGGGCAGTGGTTCAAAAGCCTTGAGTTTTTACATCAATGATCCAGCAACTATAAAGTGGGCCAGTTCTCTTTTCTGAAATTTAACTAGTTCCCCAGTGTTCCACCATGCCCATAGCTGTGGGGAAATCATAATGCTTTAGGTGGTCTAAAATATTTCTCTTCCATGATTTGTGATGCAAGAGATACTTTGAGGAAAAAATTGTGACAGTAAGGATAGCAAAAACTGCTGTCCCCTGCCTCCTGGGCATGCCTGACAGAATATTAGTTTTTTTGAAGAATCCAGCACTGGAGTTCTCTAAGGAACCCATGAATATTATTCTGTTACTTGTGTTAAAGTGGATTTCTTGAGGCAGGAAAAATTCCTTGCAGGCCACATTCTCAGGATGTTCACAAATGCCATCATCTTAATAGGCAATGCCACACGCTGCTCTAATCACATAATTCTTCCTTGGATGAAAAAAGGATGTTTTTCACAAATTTCCAGCACAAAGAACCTTAACGTGAAGAGCATTCATCGTTATCGCCCAACTCTTGCTGACAGTTTCAATATGAGTTATTTTCCCCCTTTGCGCTGGCAAAGGTGCGTTAATTACAACAATCCCGAAGAACTGTTTGATTAAAGCCACAAGTAATTAGGCCTACATTATTCCCAAATAAATGTACTTTCCTTTATCTTGTCATGTGGATTTATACCTTGAAAGAGTAGATAAAAAGTACCCCAGGATGCCTTTGGATTTCCCAGGACATAATCACATGATTTAAGTTTGCCAGATTTATTTGCATTTATATATCACGCTATTCTTTTCAGGAGAGCAATGTTATGTAAAATACGGGGAAGGAGTATGCAATAGAAAGCAAAATAAATAACAGAGTAACAGAACTGGAAGGGACCACGGAGGTCTTCTAGTCCAACCCCCTGCTCAAGCAGGAAACCTTATAGCATATCAGACAAATGGTGGTCCAATCTCTTCTTATAAGCTTCTAGTGATGGAGCACCCACAACTTCTGAAGGAAAGCTGTTCCATTAGTTGATTGCTTTCACTGTTAGGAACTTTCTCCTTAGTCTTAGATTGCTTCTGTTCTTGCTTAATCCGTTGTTTCTCGTCTTGACTTTTGGTGCTTTGGAAAATAGTTTGACCCCCCTCATCTTTGTAGGAGCCCACCTGCAGTTATTCATATAAACCTCCTTAAAAACCTCCACATCTGGAGGCCATGAAATACCTACAATAGAAAAAGGAAAGGAAATACAGCTAAACCAATACTGACCTCTGGACTTGTATCTTCCATCAACTGAGATGTTCATATAACAATTTTTAGTAAGATAAGACATAGAGTAGGTTGTTATATGTATAGTCAAGGCTATGGTTTTCCCAGTTCCAATGTATGGCTGTGAAAGTTGAGCCATAAGGAAGATTGAGCGTAAAAGTATCGAGACCTTTGAATTATGGTGCAGAAGAAGACTCCTGCGAGTCCCTTGGACTGTAAGACAATCAAACCGGTCAGTCCTAGAGGAGATCAACCCCGACTACTCTTTAGAACAGAGGTCTCCAACCTTGGTCCCTTTAAGACTTGTGGACTTCAACTCCCAGAGTTCCTCAGCCAGCTTTGCTGGCTGAGGGACTCTGGGAGTTGAAGTCCACAAGTCTTAAAGGGACCAAGGTTGGAGACCCCTTCTTTAGAAGGTCAGATCCTGAAGATGAAACTCAAATACTTTGGCCACCTAATGAGAAGGAAGGACTCACTAGAGAAGAGCCTAATGCTGGGAAAGATTGAGGGCAAAAGAAGAAAGGGACAACGGAGAACTAAGTGGCTGGATGGAATCACTGAAGCAGTCGGTGTGAGCTTAAATGGTCTCTGGGGGATGGTAGAGGACAGGAAGGCCTGGAGGAACGTTGTCCATGGGGTCACGATGGGTTGGACACGATAACAACAGGTTGTAATAAACAAATATAAGTCTGTAGGATTTTTTTTAAAGAATTTCATTTCTGTTCTGGATTTCAGAAACTGTAAAATTCCATTTGAGCCTACAAATCATAGCTGAGTTATTCCAAGAATATTATGCTCAGACAGGGCATGATCATCATCTGTAAAGAATCTACATTTTTAAAACAATTTGCTAGCTGTCTGGTTATATGGATATTGCACAATGAATTGTCTCTGTTTATTATTTATAACCCACCCTATATCAATGAATCTCAGGGCAAACAATGCAAAAAGCAGAAATACCACAATAAAAACATTGCCACATCAACATAATAGACCCCCCCTCAAAGAAATGTAAATTAAAGGTTGGCTAAGACTGCATTCCAGAGTTTGGATGAAATCTTCGCTTGGATCCTTAATGTTGGTCTTGGAAAAAGGAGCACTTCACAACCTGAGAATATCACAACCAAGAAGACCCTCTCTCACTTCTCTTTAAATATATACGTTGCTCGCCTCAGAAGATGCAAAGATAGCAGCATCTGCAGGTCCTTGCAACGTTTGTCACAGTGATGAAATTTGTGTTATGTCAGAAGCTTCACCTCTCTGGAGCACCTGTCACAGGTAGAAAAGGGATGCAACACCACAATATTCCTTTTGTCTTTTTGATCTCCTTGCTCTCCACAATAGATAAGATCTTCTTGGCAGACCTTAATATTCAGCTAGGTGTTACAAGTGAGCTTAAATGGACTCCAGAGGATGGTAGAGGATAGGAAGGCCTGGAGGAACATTGTCCATGGGGTCGCGATGGGTCGGACATGACTTCGCAACTGACAACAACAACAACGTATTACAAACAGTTTCATCAAACACTAATCTCCCAAACCATGTAAGAATTTAATTCCCTTCACTAACAAATTAAATTCAGAGTGGAAGTGTATTGGAAACCAGTGCCTTTACTTTAGCAATATTGCCATGTGGTTTAGAAATAATGTTTCTGACAACAATTTGGCCAATACGTGCTACAGTAGAGCTATGTAGCATTTTAGCTTTGAGGGCAAAAGGTCCTGTGGAACACATGGAACAGGAGTGTAGCACTTGTCTCTGAGTTGGTGAAGAGGCTGTATCTTTTCTGTCAATTTTCTTATTTTATTTCTTTTTTATTTTATTAAATGTATTGACGGTCCATCTCACCACAAGGTAGCTGTGGGCAGTTAACAATATTAGAAAAAATAACATTTTACAAAATCTATACACAATTGTAGGTAAATAATAAAAAAGATAAATACACAACTCTAAGTAGAAGATGAGGTCAAAACTGGACTTTCTATCTGGCTCTGAAACATTTAGTTAGCAGCCAGGGGTGAAAATCCAGCAGGTTCTGGAGGTTCTGGAGAACCAGTAGTGGAAATTTTGAGCAGTTTGGAGAACTAACAAATACCACCTTTGGCTGGCCCCAGAGTGGGGTGGGAATGGAGACTTTGCAATATCCTTCCCCTGCCATGCCCACCAAGCCACACCCACCAAGCCACACCATGCCCACCAAGCCACACCCACAGAACTGGTAGTAAAAATATTTGGATTTCACCACTAACAGCCGATGACCAATGAGTTACACACAGCATCCTATTTGCATTCCATGACCACTCTAGGGTTGTGTAACCTAAATTTGGCAACCAAATTTTGGCAGCACAACTTTTTGCTTTAAAATATGAAAATAAATACAAATGAAAGACTTTGGGGAAATAGGAAATCCTTAACCAAGATCGCAAGTTGTCCCCCAAAGTGAATCAAAACATTTTCCTTGATTTGTACATAAGTTTTGAGAGTCAAGATCAGAATCAGTAATGGTTCAACTCTGGAGAGATAAGCAGCAAGAGGTCTGTGTTTATTCTGCATGGTTGCTAAGAGAAACTGACCCAGGATACTATCGGTAATTTGCCTTCTATTCATGCAAGTCAAGGAGCATTCCACAAAATAAGTCACAGTTTGAGAGAAGGAGAAAATGAGAGAATGAATACTCTTTATCTGTGTGTTGTTAATTGAGAAATGCTACGGATTTCAGATGGAAGCCTGCAACTCTTGCATTCTTTGAGCCTACAGTGAGTTCCTTGCAGGGACCCAAATATGTTAAAAAAGATTTTTGGAACATCTTACATCTCTGCTCCTTGACTGCTGCACCAAGAGGCTGCCACAAAGAGCAGGGGGTCAATTTATTTTCCAAAGCACCAGAGGGCAGGACAAGAAATATTGGATGGAAACTAATCAATGAGAGAAGCAACCTAGAACTAAGGAGAAACTTTCTAACACTGAGGATAATTAACCAGTGGAACAGCTGGCCTTCAGCAGTTGTGGGTGCTTCATTACTGGGTGTTTTTAAGAAAAGACTGAACAGTCATTTATCTGAAATGGTATAGAGGCAGTGGTGGGATTCAAATAATTTAACAACCGGTTCTCTGCCCTAATGATTTCTTCCAACAACCAGTTCACCAAACTGCTCAAAATGTTAACAACCGGTTCTCCCGAAGTGGTGCGAACTGGCTGAATCCCACCACTGGGCAGGGGTGTCAAACTCAAGGCTTAGATCCAGCCTGCCAGAGAAAACAGGCTCCATTTTTGTCTCAATGGACTCCTGCAATCTTCTGCCAGTGAAAATGGAGTCCAGGAGGAGCTCCCACACAGGGGACCATTGCAGCAAAAAATGGAGTCCAGGCGTGTCTGTCCATTTTTGCTGGCAGAGGGCTGGCCATGCCTACCCTGGCCATGTCCACCCTGTACACTCCCACTCGGCCCCCCGAGGTCAAACACAACCCTCAATGAAATCGAGTTTGAACCCCTGGTATTGGGTCTCTTGTTTGAGCAGGGGGATGGACTAGAAGACTTCCAAGGTCCCTTCCAGCTCTATTCTGATTGAAAGGCTAAGTGCAATTTATTAGAAGTCGGAATGTAAGGAATCACAAAAGAGACTGCAGTGTAAGCTACATTGCAGTATAAGAACCTTGAATTTAGCTTGGTGTTGGAGGTGTTTTGTGTACATCTGAATCTAAGTGGTGGTTGTTGTTGTAATCCCTGTGGAAAACACCCACGTACAGCCTCTAAGAAGAGATGCAGAGAGATAAGGTTGTTTCAAATCTGATATGACATCTTCTCTGTATTTGTCTGCTGCTGCACAGGCTCAGGGAAATATACAGTACATTTGAATTAAGAGGCTATATGGAATGAGACTTTTATGTCAGTGCCCTATTGCTGACTTGACTTCCTAGCACCTCCTCAACTAGACTATATATTTTCCTGAATCTGTGCAGAAAAGCATGGCTCCCCCCTCCCCCGGTTGTTGGGCAAGCCACCAGATGCACTGTATGTTGGAACTGGTTGCAAGTTGAAGACAAATGAGTGCATTTATTTATTTATTTGATTTTTATCCCACCTTTATTACTTTATAGGCAACTCTAGGCAACAGACATATAGATTACTCTTTCTTGCTCCTATTTTCCTAGTTTTGGGCCCTGACTTCAAGGAGGCATAAGCCTAACTTTGTTTCATGTTCATTGGCAATCGGATTTTCAATTGTATTTTACTGTGATTCACAAACAAATCTGAGTGAAAATCTGTCATCATAACTTTCCTTATTGAATCTCTAAAAATCAGTCAGGAAAACTACATTTATAGATGTATTTATATGTTTTAATGGACATACAGATCCATGCACACAAGTGGCTAAACAATAACATCTATAGATTCAGAAAAATGAATACCGTCAAACAAATTACAGGGATTTTAATTTTTATAAAAAAGAGTCTTTATCTCGCACATGATTTAGACTTGAGAAAAGCACATCTGAAGAAGATTTTAGGATACAAGTAATGATATTTGGAGACTGATCATTTTTCATTGGTCTCTTTATAACCCAGAATGTAGGGGAGGAATCTGTCCTATGTTATAATATGTTAGGAACTTCTGTTAAAGTAATCAAACTTGGGATCTATGCATCTGAATCACTCTATCGTTTGGAATTCAGTAAATATGGCTTCAAAAACCGATGGTTGTGGCTTGCATTTCCCTTAGCTGGTGACATAAAGCAGATGACCTTGAAGAAGACTGGAGTGGATTCAGTACTTCCAAAACAAATTTGCACTAAAAGGTCAAATAGAAGCCTGGCAAGCAAGTGGGATTACACATAATTCAATGACTGGTAGCACACAGTGACTTTATCTGATCTCGCAAAGCAAAGCAGAATCAAATCTAGTTAATGCCTAGATGGGAAACCTGCAAGAAATGTTGGGGTTGTGCTTTAGATTAGAAGTTAGATCAGGAAGTTAAAAAAACAACAATAGTGGAGTTCAGAGAGCACCAAAAACACATATATGTCAGTTTGAAAGCCAATCAGAACGCCAACTTGACCTAAAGAAATTGGACATGCAGGGTGACTTGGAATGGTTGAATCCTCTACTTATCCTGTAGATTGCAGGAACTGATTACAGGAACAGAATCCTACCCCCTCCCTCCCCATACCTGATAGCCAGTGGTGGGATTCAGCCGGTTCTCTCCGGATCGCACGAACCGGTAGCAGCGATGATGGGAGGCTCCACCCACCCTCCCAGACATAATGCGCAACTACTGTGCATGCACAGAGGTGGCGTGTGAGCATGTTTTTGCAAACCGGTAGGGAAGGCAAGTGAATCCCACCTCTGCTAATAGCGATTACTCACAAAAGTATCTTATTGTAGAGATATATCTTAATTGTTGGGATTCACCAAGTTTCCCTTCAAACAATTAGTGGGCTGGAGTGTTGGCATTGTGTTGATTTTTCATCAATGTAGCTAACTTTGGAAAGATGCACAGAAGCACCTTTTTTTTCTGCTTATAAACTTAGGAAATCCTAACAGCTGTTTTTCTAGACACAAACTAATGTTTCCCCCCCACCGCCCCTTGGTTTGACTGCTCCCTCTCCCTTTGTGTAGGTCACAACCTGGTGCTCAGCAATTCTTTTGAAAAATGCCATTCATGTCATCTCAGAGTTTTGCAAAGTGCCAGCTTTCATCAAATATAACAGCACCAATTCTCCTGAAAATAATTGTCATTTTTATCCACTCTAGAGGGAGCAGTATGATCTCCCTTCCCTTGTATTCTGTCACCAAGAAAAAAAAAACACGGAAGTCTCTTTCTGGTTCCTTCTGCAAGGACAAAGAAACATTAAAAAGGGGAGAAACTATTGTAATTCAGGGTGAGGATGCACCGGATCTGAAGGATGATAGGAAATGGAATTCAGCAACCATTGGGTAGTGTTTCTGAAGCAGTGGTGGGTTCTAACCAGTGTTACCACTGGCTCACTTTGTGCATGCACTTTGCACACGATTGGTGTGCACGTGCTCACTTTGCTTGCACGCATGCCAAACTTGTGCTTCACGCAAGCACATTGATTTTCTGAATAGCTGAGGCAGCGCAATCCACTCTGCTGCGGCTTTCAGCTGGGCTAAAAATGGAGGAATAAAGGTAGGTATAGCTGGAGGGTCCAGATGACGGTAGGAGTGAACCGGTTCTCTATCACTTCTAACATCTCTGCTACCAGCTCTCCTGAACCGGGGAGAACCGGTAGCAACTTACCACTGTTCTGAAGGCTTCATGGAGCCTTCAAACATCTTTTTTAATAGGTTCAGAGCAGGGGTGAAATCTACTTACTTTCCTTACCGATTTGGAAGTGCACATACCACGTGCGCGCACAGACCTTCTGCGCATGTGCAAAACTTGCACATGCGCAAAACCTTCTGCGCATACAGAGAAGGTAAAAAACACATTACTTCCTGGTTAAAACCAGGAAGTAATGACACCCGGGCAGGTGGGTGGGCTTCAGTCTGCCATTGTTACTGGATCACCGAGCCACTGGCCACGATCCCTACCGGATCGCGAGATCCAGTCAGAACCGGGAGTATTTCACCCCTGCTTCAGAGCCAACATTTCTTCTCAAATGCAATCACGTATGGAATTCACTAGGACTTTCTGGAAGAACTGGCAATGATAATGTAGACTAATCCAGTGATGGTATTCAGCCGGTTCTATCAGATTCGGGTAAAACGGTAGCAGTAGCCACAGGACATTTTTGACACTCTGTGTGAGAGCTCCCATTTGTGAACTGGTAGCGAACATAAGTGAATACCACCCCTGGACTAATCACATCTCCATGTTCAAAATATTTCTGAATCCTAAAGGTGGCCATACATGCATATCTTGTACGTGAGTTTTCCTTGAAATCTCTGGCTAGCTCTCTTGCTACTAAGTTGAAAACTTAGATCAGGGGTAGTCAACCTTTTTATACCTACCACCCACTTTTGTATCTCTGTTAGTAGTAATTTATAAAGTGTATCATTGTCTGCGCATGCCTCTCGCACATTGTGGATTGGGTTTGATGGGGGGCGCCGGCTACCAGCTCTGCTTGTCTGTTACAGCTGGGTGGTGTGGGGGGAGATACACGAGCTATTCTGGGATGAGGCTCTTTTGTTTGCGGTCACACTATAGCATCATTTAGTTTCACTTATGTAACACGAACTAAACTTATGCGTGGGCGATACAAATAGTATTGCTGGCCTCTACTCGCCCCTCCCCTCCTACCCACTCCTCCCCTGCCTGCCTGGGCTCCTTAGGGCCCCAACAGGAAGCCGTTGTTGGAGCTAAGCAGCTGCCATGAGAAAGAGTTGGCAAAACAGCTCAGTTCAAATTGGATCTGACCGAGAAGGAGGCTCAGCTGAAGCACCTCACTGAGGACTACGAGCATAGGCTTTCCAAGCAGAGGGAAGACCTGCAGTACTGCAAGACCAGGTACCAGCGCCTGGAGGCTCAGCGGGCTGAGATGGTCAGCCAGTTCCAGGTCATGATGCAGTCTTACTGGAATAAGTCTTCTGGCTCTTCGCCACCAGCAGCATTTCCCTCCAGCTTTTGCCCAAAGCCCCACACCAGGACACTGAAGCAGACCCCAACCCACACAAAAAGACCCTGAAGGGGGAGACTCTGCAGCAACACAAGCATTTATTGCACATTTCCAGTCCAGGGGCCGTAATTTGAGGACCCCTGATTTAGTGCAATATAAAAAATGCAAATAATTTTCCTGGGGAAAATTTTCCCACGGACCAGAATTTTCCCGCGGACCACCAGTGGTCCACGGACCACCATTGGTGACCGCTGTTGTAGACTGAAGATAGAGGATGTCATATCCCTCCCCCTCTGTTGAGAGAGGGCTGTTCAATTTTGACATAGATGGCCTCTTTGATCCCTCTTTCAAGCCAGCTGACATCTCTGTCCAAAATGTGAACTTTGCTGTCTTCAAAAGAGTGGTCTTTGTCTTTTAAATGCAGATGGACTGCTGAATCTAGTCCTGATTGGGTTTGTTCTCCTATGCTGTGCCTTGCGTTTATGAAGTGGTTGTTTTGTTTCCACAATGTCCAGATCTGGACACGTCTCACTGCATTGTACTTCACATACCACGCTGCTCAGATTGTATCTGGGTTTTTTATCCTTGGGTTGGACAAACTTCTGCCTTAGTGTATTCTTGGGTTTGAAGCATGGTGAAATCCAATTTTTTTTTTACTACTGGTGCTGTGGATGTGGCTTGGTGAACATGGCTTGGTGGGCATGGCAAGGGTGTGAGTGTGGCTTGGTGGGCGTGGCTTGGTGGGCATGGCAAGGGAAGGATATTGCAAAATCTCCATTCCGATCCCATTCTGGGGCCAGCCAGAGGTGGTATTTGCTGTTTTTTTGAACTACTCAAAATTTCCGCTACCAGTTCTCTGAACTGCTCAAAATCTCCGCTACCAGTTCTCCAGACCCTGTCAGAACCTGCAGGATTTCACCCCTAGTTTGAAGTGTACACATATGTTGTGTTGGCTAAAGATCTTCCTGAGCTTTTCCGATATTCCTGCAATGTATGGAATGACAACATAGCTTCATTTATTGTTCTTTTTGTCTGCTATGGAGGAGCTCCTGCTGGGTCCTTTGTGGAATTTGATGTGGCTATCCCAAGTGGGCCTTCATGATAATCTATACTTTAATTTTTAAAAAAGATTTCTATTTGAACAAAGGAACAAAGCCAGAAAAGAATGAGTTCTTTTTATTTCCGTTTGTCCCTATTAATGGCTTCATTTTTTTCTCTGCTTATAATATCCTCTCTATGATCTGATGCTTCAGATAGTTCTTTCTAAACAAAGGCATAACTTTTTAAAATGATATACCAAAAAGAAAAGACAGTTTGTCAGGGGATGAAATAAATATGCAATGGGCAAATAAAAAATAATTTTCTTTTTTTACTGCAAAGGCATTATTTAAGCAGATCATTTCATTCACTCCAGGGGAGAAGCATTTTATGTGCCCTTCATAATTAGCATAGCTACTCTAAATGTGAACACAAATTATATAGTGGAACTTAGAAATGCCCTCCAAAGGTTGTGTGGTCACCTATAATTACAAAGGATAAATCAAGTTTGAGGAAGATGAAGGCCCAGAGATTGAAGTTCAGATGTTTTAAAAGGGGATTTGGCACTGAAACTTGGCTTTGCTTGATTGATTCTGAGCTTTTTTTTTTAAACAAACCCTTTAAGATTGTAGTGTTATGCACAAGTACCAAAGAGTAAATGCCAATGACCTCTGTTAGAAGTTACTTTTGAGAACAGTAGACCTCCAGATGATTGCATGGCTCCTGAGCCAAAGTTACTACAAGTATTAAAAGACTGTAGAAGATGAGGTCTGACATTTTGAAATTCTCAAGAACAATTGTGAACGTAATTAGAGAGTTCAACCAGTTGGTTTGATTTAAATTAAACATCCCCCTGTAACCCGGAGATATTCTTTGTTCAAGTCACAACACACTGGCTCTTTTTTGCTTTCAGACTTCTGTCAAACCACTTCCTTGCTATGGGTTTCAGCATTTGCTCACATGAATTCTCCAAGACCTTCTCTGCCCTTGAATTTTTTTCTCCCTTCTCTGCCTCGTCCTTGCTTTTGAGGATAATTTTGTGGTCTCTGCTAATTACTGCATTTGCAACATAACCTTTGGAACAGCAGAGCCAATTTAGAGTGGGCAGGAGAAGGCAATTATCCTGGGGGCCGCCAACTTCGTGTGATTATTCATCAAACTGACCTACATTTGCGACCAACTTAGCAACTCCGTTAGAAATAATTATGGCTGCATACCCGCTTGCATAGCTTGCAAAATGAATCCATGTACTCTCAGCTTCTGACTCGGGGTACAACTTTCCAGAAAAGAAAAATCAGCTTTTGTTTTTATTTTACTGAAGAAGCAGCTGGTACTGATTGCTGATTGGCTGACCAGGAGGTGTGGGGAGCAATAGTTTTCCCTGCTTGATGATGTCATGGATTGCAAACTCTTGACATTAAAATGGCCAGGACCAACAAGGGAACCAAGGAGCCAAAATTTCAGAAGGAGCTCTCATAGTCATTAAATCAAGGGCAGGAAAATGGGGCAGTGGTGGGTTTCACAAATTTTTACTGCCGGTTCTTTGGGTGTGGCTTGGTGGGCGTGGCATGGCTTGGTGGGTGTGGCAGGGAAAGGATACTGTAAAATCTCCATTCCCTCCCCACTCCAGGGAAGATTACTGCAAAATCCCCATTTCCTCCCAATCAGCTGGGACTCGGGAGGCAGAGAATAGACAGGGGTGGTAGAATTTTTACTACCGGTTCTCCGAACTATTCAAAATTTCCGCTACCGGTTCTCCAAAACTGGTCAGAACCTACTGAAACCCCCTCTGGAATGGGGTGATAGAGGGAAAAAGCCATTAAAGGTACAGAAATGGAAACTAGCTGCTGAATTCTGATGAAAATATATTTGAGAGGTAAATAGTTCTGCTGTCAACAAATCAAATCAATGAATTTCAGTAGTGGGCTTAGGTCATCTGGATTTTGCACTATAAAAGTTCACATATGGTAATGAAGGGAGTGAAAAATTTATGCTAGGATGGTTTTGTGCTGCTCATAGAGTGGAAGGAAGCCCTTTGAAATGGCCATCTGGCTGTACCCCAAGTCTATGAGATCTGAGCTTCATAGATCCAGATGACCATTGGATGCCATCAAGAAGTTGACTGTTTTTTTATTTCTCTTTGCTGCCACCTAGTGGCATTTTGGATGTGGTAGTATAGATTGGCTAGACCTATACCCATGATGGCGAACCTATGGCACGTGTGCCACAGGTGGCACAGGGAGCCATATCTGTGGGCATGCAAGTGTTGCCCTACCTCAGCTCCAGCACGCATGCGCACACCGGCCAGCTGATTTTCTGGGCCTTCTGGATCCACCGGAAGTCAGAAAACAGGCTGTTTCTGGCCTTCAGAGGGCCTCCAGGGGGGAAGGCCATTTTCGCTCTCCCCAGTCTCCAAGAAAGCCTCTGGAGCTTGGGGAGGGTGAAAAACGGACCTACCAGGCCTGTTGTGTCTTGTCCGATCTCACCACAGCCGGGGTCTTCTTATCTGCTTCCGAACACGGAGGAATGTCCTAGTATGCCTCCAGCCCCCAGCTCTGGCTCCATGCCCAGGCAAACAGAGCAACTAGACCCCTCCCCCTCCTCCACAGCATGTGAGCCTGAGGGAGGTCAATTACCAACAGCTGCCGACTGGAGTGACCCTCGCGTCAGAAGACTTGATAGGTGGAGGCAACAGAAGGAAGAGAGGGGCAGGCCTGCATAAGTGCTGAGTCATGGAGCCACACCCCATGGCCTATATAAAGGATCTGCTTTCTGGTATTCTCTGAGTCAGGCAAAGTCTAAACATATCTTGCTGAAGTCACTTTCTGGTCTCCTGCCTGCCCTGAGGACTTTGCTAGGACTTTGGCAGAGCTGCAGAGGCACGCCTGATTCGGATTTCCCTGACCCGGCCGTCAGCGGAGGAGTGGGACACGACAAGGCCCACTGTGCCATCGGGTGCCAAAGGCGGAGGCAGCGCGGGGGGTCGTGCACACATGCGCTAGGGACGGGGCACATTGCATTATGGATGTGGGCATGCACGTAACCCCCCCCTTCTCCCTCCATTTTTGGCATGCGACAGCAAAAAGGTTAGCCATCACTGACTTATACTGAAGTACTGTAAGCCAGTGGCTCCCAAACTTTTGGGCACCAGGGACCAGTTCCACGGGGAAAGGTTTTTCCATGGACTGGAGGGGATGTGGTTTTGCATGCTTCCTGTATCCCGTGAATGGGGCTTCACTTGTTTGCGCAGTCCGGTTGCTGGCATGACATGGATCAGTGCTGGTCCATGGACCGGGGTTTGGGATGCTGTAAACATCTCATTGTAATGATCCATTCTGCACTTTTATATTAATTCTAGTGCATTGGAATCTGGAGCACTTTCAGAATTTCACATGATCTTGAAAAGCATGGCCAATTAGGCTCGTCTGGTTTGTTGTATATTTTCCAGGAAACATTTCATGCTGACCATCAGATAAATCCTAGGAGTCCTTCTGAGGAAAGAGAAGTTCCATTGAATGTGTGAGATTGATGGATTTCTTCATTTTTTAAAGGCCATCCAGTTGCCCAGAGGTTTAAAGGATTCAGCAGTCCATGAAAAGCACATTGTATATGTCCCCTCTTTGATCCCCAAGCCTTGAGTGGGATTCCCCAAAGAACTTTCAAAAGTTGACATTGAACTATATTTTTAATAGAACAGAAGGGAGAAATTATGAGATATATGGGAAATAACCATACTGAATGAAATCCAGATTAATTGTATTTAAATTCAATTAGATCAAGTATCGGTTTTGAAATAGATTCCCCCAAATGTAGCTTTCATCCTACTGAATCATTGTAGTAAGTGGACTGATTTCCTGTGCATTTTCTGAAAACAGCTTAATCCTCTATAAACGTTCTAGTGAACATAAAGTCTAAAGGATGTTGGGAATTGGGTTTTATACACAGGCATGGCCCACTTCCATTTTTTCCCTTCATTTATCCTTATATCTAGGAAGTCAGGAAGTGTACAGAGGTTGTGCAGATCTGATACTATACGTGTACATCCATATAAGGTGGCACTTCTATGAAGCTCTATAACTGCACTTGCAGTATACAATCTCATTTACAAAGTTTCTTCAACCTTTCTGTGTGAGACTGGGAGAAGAACATAGAGACAACAAAAGAGAGAACTGTACTCCTATCATCCTGCCGAGTGCGTTTATTTGCAGAAGATGCATATCTTCTGCCTCCTTGTTCCATGTTTGCTCATGAAATAAGCTTGATTTTTTTTTTTGGTCCAGTTAGTGAACAAAGAAAATGAGCATGTTTTGTGATTTCTCCTCATCATGAATCACATCTGAGCTCCGGTAATGACCAAGAATGCAGGGACAGGAGTCCAGCCACTCATTTCCCTCTGGCAACCACATCAGTGGTGGGTTTCAAATTTTTTTACTACCGGTTCTGTGGGTGTGGCTTGGTGGGCATGGCATGACTTGGTGGGCTTGGTGGAAAAATTTTTATTGTAAAATCTCCATTCCCTCCCGACTCCAGGGGAAGGTTACTGTAAAATCCCCATTTCTTCCCAATCATCTGGGGGTGGGGCCAGTCAGAATTTTTACTACCAGTTCTCTGAACTCCTCAAAATTTCTGCTACCGGTTCTCCAGAACTGGTCAGAACCTCCTGAAGCCTACTTCTCAACCACACCCACTTCTTGTTTATGGGACAGTTCAAACTACAGGTATCCCTCAATTTGCAACCAGTTGTTTAGTCACTGCTTGAAGTTATAAAAGCACTGATAAAAGTAATTCAAACCAGCCCCTACCCTTTTGATCATTGCAGAATCCTCAAGACTGCATCATCAACATTTGGATGCTTAGCAACTGATGTATACTATCATGTATTTATGATAGTAGCAGCACCCCGGGGTCATGTGATTGTCATTTGTGAGCTTCCCAGCCAGCTTCCGATGAGCAAAGTCAATGGGAGAAGTTAAGATTCAGTTAGTGATGGATGCTTAACAACTGTAGTGATTCACTTAAGGACCATGGACAGTGGATATTTTACATTGAGAGTTAATGTTAATGATATATTGAATATTTGTTATCTGTTTGTAACTCTGTTTTTTCTTTTATTACTGTTTGGTTATTTTGTTTGTAGTCAATTGTTTTTCTTTTTTCCTTTCTCTATTTTGTATTTTTATTTTGTAGATAAATCAAAATTTATCCGAAGAGCCATGGGAGGGGGAAAAAGGGCCATAACAATGGACATGACACTTTGCAATCGTCCTGCTTAGCCACCAAAATTCTGGTACCAACCTCAGGCATAGGTCGAGGACTGCTTGTATCACACCTTTAATAATAACCCCATCCATTCAGTAATGCAGAGTCTCAGACACTGAATATTTATAGAGATGAACACATGAGATATCACCTTTCCAAATAATTTAATTCAGCATCAGTGTTGATGGTTCACTGGTATGGCTGATAAAAGGAATAATGATTGGTTATAAGCCCTATGACATGGTGTGTAACCACTGGGAAACACACACAAAGATGTTCAAATGACAAAGTTCATTTGTGGCAACATCTGCCCTGTGGATCAACACCCCCCTGGAGCTCTGTATGTCTCTGATCCTGTTGGCTTTCAGAAAGGCGCTAAAAACCTGGCTGTTTCTACAGGCAGTTGGGGCAGGAGATTAGATGAGCTGCGCTGTTCTTCATCTGCTTTTTTTAGGCATATGAGTTTACTGCTTAGCCTTGGGCACCAGGGGTTATATGTTCCGTTTTTTTGGTGTGTGTTTTTTAATCCTTGTCTGTAACCCAGAATCACTTGTGTGAGATGGACAGCCATATAACCTAGGTGGCTAACCTTTTCCAGATCGAGTGCCCAAAGTGTGCGTGTGCAGGGCACGAATACACATGCGTGCACCCAAACCCCCAAAATGCAAT
Source organism: Ahaetulla prasina (assembly GCF_028640845.1). NCBI lineage: Eukaryota > Metazoa > Chordata > Lepidosauria > Squamata > Colubridae > Ahaetulla > Ahaetulla prasina. The sequence goes on along the minus strand of NC_080540.1, from coordinate 214,978,155 downwards.
GCGCACACGGGCCCCGTGCATGCGCCCCACCTCCCACATACGCGTGCACCCACACACACATGGCCCGCCCTCCGTGCATGCGTGGCAGAGACCTGAAGACCAGCTGGCTGGCGGGAGGCACCCATACGCGCATGCACAGCTGAACTGAACTGGAGAGACGGCTCACATGCCATCAGACAGGGCGCCGCAGGCTACCTCTGGCACGCGTGCCATAGGTTCGCCATCACGGACCTAGATGGTTTTTTCTTATAACCTGAAATCGTATCTGAAATCTCATTGATTTGATGGAATCTCTCTATAATGAAGTGATTTCAGGTATAGATTTTTTTCCCATTTCTTTGCTTAATCTTTTTCTTGGGTTTGTTTACAAGCCCTACTTTCCCTCGTACAAAGAGAAAACCGCCTAGATTGAAGAGCACAAAAAAGCAATGCCCTTGTTCATACAATATACTCAGCAGGCAGGTGTCATAAACATCTTTAATGGAATGTGTTGCCTTATAACATCTGCTTGATAGGTTTGGCAGGAATATCCTAACACAGAAGTCACTTCCTTGATCCATGCCGACATCAAACTATTTTTCTTCCCTTCCCCCCCCCTCTGAAAAGTTGCTCATCAGCCACTCAAATTAACTAGAACTATAAATCTAGATGCCAGTAAAGAGCAAAATTACAAAACTAGGTTTATGAGGCTTGGCTATTACAGCTTGTCAGATTGAATGTATAAAAGAGATGTGGATTCATTATTAGAAAAGTGAGGAGGGGAGACAATAGGACAAATCCTTGTCTGGTTGCTTATTTCTATCCTCATCTAATAGGTTGTGCAGCTTGCAAGTCTATATATATTTACCTGAGAATAAGCCTATTGAGCCTAATAGGATTTCTGTCTGAATCACACTAGCAGACAGAAAACTTACAATAACATTTCTAGGAGCCAATTCAGTTGAGCTCGATGGAATTTCTGGATTTGTTTATAATTCTTGACCATAAATTGTTCTAACTTCATGTAAACGTTTTTAAGCACAGGTTGAGTTGTTTTTTTTAAAAAAAATATAGCTTTAATGGAATTAGAGATTTCAACTGCCTTTTGTAAATGTTTAAGTGGGAATTTGTCTTAAATTATCTCATGTCAGTTCAGTTTGAATTCTGTACTTTTTTGTGTGAGTTTATTGCTTATCCTTGGGCTCCAGGGTTGCATGTTCTGGCTTTATGTGTTTTTAATCATTCTATGCCACCCCCAGAAAGGATGAGATGGATGGATGGATGGATGGATGGATGGATGATAGATAGATGACAGATAGATAAGTCATATAAACAAGCAAACAAACAAACAAACGTGATTTCTTCAAATCTGTGTGATTGGAATCTTTGGTTTCTGTCCATTTTCTGGTTCTGTGTCCTGTATGGCATAAAAATCTTTCCTGTGTTGGAAGAGTTGTTTATATATGTAAGTTTTGGAATCAAACTTAAATGTGTAGAATGCACATATTTTAAATGTTTAGCATGCTATAATGTAAGCAGAGGAGATGGATGCTGATCCTACTGCTTAATGAACTGTAGGAGAAAGGATTATTCTGCTGACAATAAAATGTCCATGATAGGAAGCCACCAAAAATTGACTGAGATGATTTTATCCGCCTAGCCACATATGGTCAGGACTTATCGTCACCCATTCTTTATGCTCCATTCTCCAGCAAAAATGAACTAGTCCTTCCTCTCTAAGCAGTTTACAGAGTCAGCATATTCCCCCAATAATTTGGGTCTGTTGTGACCCAGGCCCAAGTAGGTAGTAAGAAACTCAGTCCATGAAAAAAAAAATATTCGAACAGCTGAGAATTACTTCATTCCCAGCATCATTCAATAGAATTTTTTTTTTTATTGGCCAAGTGTGATTGGACACACAAGGAATTTGTCTTGGTGCATATGCTCTCAGTGTACATAAAAGAAAAGATACGTTCATCAAGGTACAACATTTACAACACAATTGATGGTCAATATATCAATATAAATCATAAGGATTGCCAGCAACAAGTTATAGTCATACAGTCATAAATGGAAAGAGATTGGTGATGGGAACTATGAGAAGATTAATAGTAGTGCAGATTCAGTAAATAGTTTGACAGTGTTGATGGAATTATTTGTTTAGCAGAGTGATGGCCTTTGGGAAAAAACTGTCCTTGTGTCTAGTTGTTCTGGTGTGCAGTGCTCTATAGCGTCGTTTTGAGGGTAGGAGTTGAAACAGTTTATGTCCAGGATGCGAGGGGTCTGTAAATATTTTCACGGCCCTCTTCTTGATTCGTGCAGTATACAGGTCCTCAATGGAAGGCAGGTTGGTAGCAATTATTTTTTCTGCAGTTCTAATTATCCTCTGAAGTCTGTGTTTTTCTTGTTGGGTTGCAGAACCAAACCAGACAGTTATAGAGGTGCAAATGACAGACTCAATAATTCCTCTGTAGAACTGAATCAGCAGCTCCTTGGGCAGTTTGAGCTTACTGAGTTGGCGCAGAAAGAACATTCTAATTTTAACTCAATTTAATTCTAATTTTAACTCAAATTAAAACAAATTCCTCCCAACACAAATGCCTCAGTCCTATCGCAAACCTTGGTCCAATTAGGCAAAGTGCCATAGGACTTTCTTGGCAAATGTTCAGAAGTCACAAAAATAAAGGCAAGACATAGACGAAGCAGAAGACAAAGCAGAACACACAGCTACCAATGTTGTTTTCCAACAAAGCTCAAACCCCGGTGCTGGTCTGTTTTAAGCCTTATGGGAGAGGACAATCATCTCTTGGCCCTACTCCCCAGTCGTCCTCTTTGCTTGGGCTGCTCTTGCCTTCTGGCAACTCTTCTCATGCGTGCATTAGGAACAGACTCCTCCTGTTCCTCTGCCTCACTACTATCAGTCTCTAGAGGCTCTGGAGTCTGCACCTCACTTCCCAATGGCCCTGGCTTCACCTCAGCCTCATTGCTGTCCGACTCCGTTGCCAGCTCCGTAGACCACAGCAGACCACAGCAGGGTCCTCATTTTACCACAGCAGGGTCCTCATTTTACCAATCTCAGAAGGATGAAAGACTGAATCAAACTTGAGCTGGTCAGAAATGAACTGCTGGCAGTGGGCAGAATCATCCTGCAATACTGCATTCTAACCACTGTGCCACCATGGCTCCTTGTAGTCTCAATATAGAATCTCAACTGCCATGTCATTCTGTAAAGTTATTCTGAGGATTCTCTTAGAACTGTGATGGTGAACCTATGGCATGCGTGCCACAGGTGGCACCCAGAGCCCTCTGTATTGGCATGCGAGCCATTGCCCAGCTCAGCTCCACCCCGCAGGCGCGCGCGCCTCCTGCTGACCAGCTGATTTTCAGGTCTGTGCCATACATGCATGGGGGGTATGGCACATGCGGGAGATGCACATGCATGCCCGGAGTGGGTAGGGGGTGTGCGTGCATGCGGGGGGGTGTGCCACATTATGGCTTTTTTTGGCACACGATGACAAAAAGGTTAGCCATCACTGTCTTAAAATATGATCAGGTGGATGGACTGAGGATTAATGGTGATCCTAGTTGGGCAGGAAAGGGTTGATTGGAAAGAGTGGTGGTAGGAGAAGGAAGAGTCCCCTTCTCTCCTCAGGTGGGTGGTCTCTTGCAGAACCCTGGACCTCCTGTCCTCCACATGAATATTGTTGCTCCAATCTACCTGAGTTGCCTTAGTGCCTTTCTTCTGATCAGTTGCATAATTTCAGCTTTAGGATTGCTTTCCAGAATAACTATGTGGTTTAAAAGTGGTGCAAATAAATAAATGCCTGACTCTGGCCGAAGGACAGTTACTGCATTGTGCTATAAATCTGGCAGTTGCGCCTTGACCGCTGTTAAATTGGATTAGCTAATTAAATGAAAAAGCCTCCACAGCATCCAGTTTCTTATATTCACAATGCAAGAACTGAGGCTAGTAATTTGGCATCCAGATAATCAGTGGGTGATTAGCCCAATTGTTTGCATTTAAGGGATTTGACTTTTCCTGCAGTACACTATAGTACTTTGCTAAGCAAAATGCACAGTTTTGCCTCAGTAAATTGATTTTGTGGTTTATGATTAGGATTGCTTATAAGTAGTAACAGTTGCACTTCATATCACACACAATTTTCATGCAAAAAGAGGGGGAGGGGGGATTTAAGCATGGAAATAATTAAGCTAAAGAGACTACTAATTGAGAATATAAATGGGATCGCTCGTTGATGTTGTGCTAAATATCCAGATAATATTGGTCACAAGGTACCTGATAATGATTGAAAAACCCATCAGGTACACCAGAGAGTGAATATATGCCATTTAGTCACTTTGATGAAAATGAAAATTGTATGGAAATATGTAAGGGACAGTGTCAGGGTTCAAAGTAACACCCCCAAAGAAAGAAAACTCTGAGGCTTGAGTTTCCTTAAAGTTCCATTTTATTAGAGATATCATATTGGCATATCTGGGAAAACCCGTATCAGAAAGCTTCCAGGTTTTCCCCACCCAAAGGAAAGTTCAAGTCTCTGCCCAGCACCCACATGTCCATCACATGGTCCAATCCAAGCACCAACCCAGCTGGAGATGCCTCCCAGTTCCAGCCATCGAGGTGCAGGGCAAGATGTCCTTGATTCTCTGAGAAAGGAATGTTATTATGACTATATATCACCCTGGCTCCATACAATCCCCCCTCCCAGTTTCCCACAGTAGTAAATGTGGCAGGCCTGAAGGCCCAATGAAAAAGATGGCTTCCAGGCCTGACTGGTTACAAAATCATAATGCATGTTGCATCCTTTTGATGATATCTGGTTTGCTGGGATGCTTCAGGTCTAGACCTTCATCCGTGATCTCTATCCAGTCCACCCGGTAAATGGGATTTTCTGGATTGGCAATTTCTGAACTTCTACCTACCCTGCAGAGGTGACAATCACAATAAATCTCGTCCACTATTTCTGTCTTTGATTGATTGGTCATGTGGGTCATTTATGACTCCTAGTGGCCACCTAGATAAATTTCTTCATGACAATCTGTCCCTAATCTGTTCTTTCAGATCTCCCAGTGGTGCACTTACTGCCACTGAAAATAAGTTCTTCTACCTTATTAATGGTCATCGTCTTCTCTTTCTTTCTACTTGATTAGTCCTTTTTTGGGGGAAATGGTACCCTAGCAAGTTTTTTTAGGGAATAAATCAATAAAAAAGATCAGCACAGTAATAACAATCTACCTCCACTTGTCCTTTTCCTGAAATGTGGAACTCTTGGTCCAAACTTTCCTAGCAGAGGTGGGTTTCCCCCTTCCCCAGTTAGTTTGATAGTAAATTTTTCGGAGTCCTTTTTAAGAGACACATTTTTAAGTTACATGTTTTCATTTGGGTAAAGGTCAATCATACACATATTCTTTGTAGCCCAGTGAGTTCGTGAATTGAAATAAGAACTTAGGTTGAATCATTTTGTACATTGAGTGAGATGAGTACTAAATATGGTACCGTTGCTAAGTTTCTTTGTGTTCATAAACGTCCTTCTCTGTGCCTTTCAGGTAACATCCTTAAGAATGGTATGTTCATGCTTGGGCCAATCTGTGCTTGTTAAAGTCACAGAGTTCACACCTTGAGAGGAAGCAGACTCAAAGACAGAGGCTGCCATCTCTCCTTATCTTTTGGTAGCTGCAAATGCCTGATCAGCTTGCGGAAATAACAGCGCCTTGTCTATGTTCTATATGGAAGCTGCTATGGCTTTTACTTGCAATAGATTGGTTGCACACATATTATATGTGTCTATAGCATTTTAATTCCATGAAGGATGCCCTGCACTTGTGATTATCTTGTATCCCCATCAGTTATAAAGAAATGCTTCTTTATTTTCGATCTGCTGCTTGTATGGCCACATATTCAAGCTGTCTTCAGTCGGTGTATTGTATAAGATTCGTGTAACCTTGTGGCTATTATTTTTGGTATTTCTGGGTGCAAGAGACCTTTGGCTCATTCTAATCTGATAACTATGATTTATTAAACAGTTGTTTATGCTCTCTCCTGTTTGCTGGTTTTCATGATGGTTTACATTTGTCTCAATAACCTAAGTGACTTGCATACACACTTTTTAATGTGCAACTTCTGCTTTTCATTTAAGTATCTTTCATAAATACAAATTTATGAATGCTTCTTTCGAATGCTTCTTTGTTGGATGGGGTCTTTCCGGCCGCCTTGAAAGAGGCGGTGGTGAGGCCTCTCCTCAAGAAGCCTTCCCTGGACCCAGCTATTTTAGGTAATTATCGTCCGGTCTCCAACCTTTGCTTCGCGGCGAAGGTTGTAGAGAGTGTGGTGGCACATCAACTACTCCGGTACCTGGAGGAAACCGTCTATCTAGACTCGTTCCAGTCCAGCTTTCGGCCCGGATACAGCACTGAGACGGCTTTGGTCGCGTTGGTGGATGATCTCTGGAGGGCCAGGGATAGGGGTTATTCCTCTGCCTTGGTCCTATTAGACCTCTCAGCGGCTTTTGATACCATCGACCATGGTATCCTGCTGCAGCGGTTGGAGGGATTGGGGGTGGGAGGCACCGTTTATCGGTGGTTCTCCTCCTATCTCTCCGATCGGTCGCAGATGGTGTTGATGGGGGGGCAGAGGTCGGCTCCGAGATGCCTCACTTGTGGGGTGCCTCAGGGGTTGATTCTCTTGCCCCTCTTGTTCAACATCTATATGAAGCCGCTGGGTGAGATCATCCGTGGTTTCGGTGTGAGGTACCAGTTGTACGCTGATGATACTCAGCTGTACTTTTCCACACCGGGCCACCCCAACGAAGCGGTCGAAGTGCTGTCCCGGTGCCTGGAAGCCGTACGGGTCTGGATGGGGAGAAACAGGCTCAAGCTCAATCCCTCCAAGACAGAGTGGCTGTGGATGCCGGCATCCCGGTACAGTCAGCTGCAGCCGCGGCTGACTGTTGGGGGCGAGTCATTGGCCCCAATGGAGAGGGTGCGCAACTTGGGCATTCTCCTGGATGGACGGCTGTCTTTTGAAGACCATTTGACGGCCGTCTCCAGGAGAGCTTTTTACCAGGTTCGCCTGGTTCGCCAGTTGCGCCCCTTTCTAGACCAGGATGCCCTATGCACGGTCACTCATGCTCTCGTGACATCTCGTCTGGATTATTGCAATGCTCTCTACATGGGGCTCCCCTTGAGGAGCACCTGGAGACTCCAGGTAGTTCAGAATGTGGCTGTGCGGGTGATAGAGGGAGCCCCTCGTGGCTCCCACGTAACACCTCTTCTGCGCAGATTGCACTGGCTGCCTGTGGCCTTCTGGGTGCGCTTCAAGGTTTTGATAATTATCTTCAAAGCGCTCCATGGCACAGGGCCGGGCTACTTACGGGACCGTCTGCTGCCACCGATTGCCTCTCACCGACCCGTGCGCTCTCACAGAGAGGGACTCCTCAGGGTGCCGTCGGCCAGGCAGTGCCGACTGGCGACATCCAGGGGAAGGGCCTTTTCTGTGGGGGCTCCCACCCTCTGGAACAAGCTTCCACCAGGACTTCGCCAACTTCCTGACCTTCAAACCTTCCGCCGCGAGCTTAAGACACATCTATTTATCTGCGCAGGACTGGACTAGAATTTTTAAATTTTAAATCTGGTTTTAATGGGGTTTTATTATTTCTATTTCTATTTTAAATATTCGGCCTTATTTTAATAAGTTTTTTAAATTAATGTTTTATTCTGTATATATATATATATATATGTTTTATTTGGCTGTAAACCGCCCTGAGTCCCTAGGGAGATAGGGCGGTATAAAAGTACGAACAAATAAATAAATAAATAAATAAAATAAATAATTTTTTTTTCTGTGAATAGACTGTGTTTGTTGCTGTTCGTCATGCTATAGTAGTACCTGTTTTGTGTGTGTGTGAATTACATCAATTTGATTCCACAGAGTCAATGGTCAACTTCTTTCATATTCTTTTCCAAAGTTCTGGCTGGCCCTAAGTCATGCATTCCTCAACAAGTTTCAATTCACTCAATTTAAATGTAAACTAATTAAATGTTTAAAGGTAAAGGTAAAGGTTCCCCTTGCACATATGTGCTAGTCATTCCCGACTTGTCGTGTCCCACTCCTCCGCTGACGGCTGGGTCCGGGAAATCCGAATCAGGCTTGCCTCTGCAGCTCTGCCCAAAGTCCTAGCAAAGTCCTCAGAGCAGGCAGGAGACCAGTAAGTGACTTCAGCAAGATAAGTTTGACTTTTGCCTGACTCAGAGACTGCCAGAAAGTAGCTCCTTTATATAGGCCATGGGGTGTGGCTCCATGACTCAGCACTCATTAAGGCCTGCCTCCTTCCCTCTGTTGCCTCTGCCTCTCCAATCTTCTGATGCGAGGGTCACTCCAATCAGCTGTTCTTGGGAGTAAACCCTCCTCAGGCTCACCTGCTGTGGATGAGGGGGAGGGGTCTAGCTGCTCCGTTTGCCTGGGCATGGAGTCAGGGCTGGGGCAGGGAGATGCTCCTTCTTCTGCAGTTTGTGGGGGCATGGAGCCAGGACTTGGGCCGGAAGGCATACATTCCTCAGTGTTGGGGAGCAGGTAAGAAGGCCCAGGCTGCTCTGAGGGCGGGCAAGACACAACACGACTCTAGGGGTCAGTGCTCACCTCTGTTTCAAAGCCAAAGAACCAGTGCTGTCCAAAGATGACTCTGTGATCATATGGCCGGCATGGCTAAATGCCAAAAGCACATGGAATGCTGTTACCTTCCCAGCAAAGGTGATCCCTATTTTTCTACTTGCATTTTTTACTTGCTTTCAAACTGCTAGGTTGGTAGAACCCGTTACGTGGCACTAGGGATTCGAACCACTGAACTGCTGACCTTTCGATCGACAAGCTCAGCGTCTTAGCCACTGAGCCACTGTGTCCCTTAATCAAATGTTTAATTTTGGCTAAATCAACAATAAGGTGCCCCTTTCTTCCTGTTGCAAGTTTGGTGAGTGAATTTGGGCATTTTTGCAACAGGAAATGTTCCTAGGAGTTGTGGCACATGGGGAAGGGGAAGGAGTAAAGATGCCAGTGGATAAAGTTCCCAGGACAGTGAACACTTCCTGCCTACCACCAATGTGCTGCCCATGGAGAGTTTCAGTGTTGTAGATGGATGAAGAATGTGGATGTTTGAGTGAGTGTGACTTCTGCTATAACAGAAATAAATCTGCCCAGCTGGAAACTACTAAACAAGATGGTGTTGGAATTCATACAAGTACGGAACTACTTTGGGATGGTATGGAATCTGTGTTAAGGGCCCAGTGGTGAAATGTAAAATTTGTTACTGCCGGTTCTGTGGGTGTGGCTTGGTGGTGGTGGGTAATTTGACTGAGTGGGCGTAGCCATCTTTTTTTTTTTTTTTGCTGAAGAGGTTGTAGAAAAAATGCTTTTAAAGGGTTCTGACGATCCCAACTGAGTCACGCGATCATCAGAGGCTTTTTTTTTAAACTTTTAAAAGCATTTTTTTGGCCGAAGAAAAAAATGTTTTTAAAAGTAAAAAAACCCAAAACTCTGATGATCGTGCGGCTCAGCTGGGCATGCGGTGGGGGGGGGGGGGCGGAATTTTTGCTACCGGTTCTCTGAAACACCCGCTGCCATCTCTACCATATAACACCTCTCCTGCGCAAGCTGCACTGGTTACCGGTGGTCTTCCGGGTGCAATTCAAGGTGTTGGTTCTCACCTTTAAAGCGCTCCATGGCTTGGGACCGGGCTATTTACGGGACCGCCTATTGCCACCGTCAGCCTCCAACCGTCCTGTGCGTTCTCACAGGGCAGGCCTCCTCAGGGTGCCGTCGGCCAGGCAGTGCCGACTGGCGACACCCAGGAAGGGCCTTCTCTGTGCCTTTCAGGTAACATCCTTAAGAATGGTATGTTCATGCTTGGGCCAATCTGTGCTTGTTAAAGTCACAGAGTTCACACCTTGAGAGGAAGCAGACTCAAAGACAGAGGCTGCCATCTCTCCTTATCTTTTGGTAGCTGCAAATGCCTGATCAGCTTGCGGAAATAACAGCGCCTTGTCTATGTTCTATATGGAAGCTGCTATGGCTTTTACTTGCAATAGATTGGTTGCACACATATTATATGTGTCTATAGCATTTTAATTCCATGAAGGATGCCCTGCACTTGTGATTATCTTGTATCCCCATCAGTTATAAAGAAATGCTTCTTTATTTTCGATCTGCTTCTTGTATGGCCACATATTCAAGCTGTCTTCAGTTGGTTTATTGTATAAGATTCGTGTAACCTTGTGGCTATTATTTTTGGTATTTCTGGGTGCAAGAGACCTTTGGCTCATTCTAATCTGATAACTATGGTTTATTAAACAGTTGTTTATGCTCTCTCCTGTTTGCTGGTTTTCATGATGGTTTACATTTGTCTCAATAACCTAAGTGACTTGCACTTAGGAAGTTACACACTTTTTAATGTGCAACTTCTGCTTTTCATTTAAGTATCTTTCATAAATAATTTTTGTTGCTGTTCGTCATGCTATAGTAGCACCTGTTTTGTGTGTGTGTGAATTACATCAATTTGATTCCACAGAGTCAATGGTCAACTTCTTTCATATCCTTTTCCAAAGTTCTGGCTGGCCCTAAGTCATGCATGCCTCAACAAGTTTCAATTTACTCAATTTAAATGTAAACTAATTAAATGTTTAAAGGTAAAGGTAAAGGTTCCCCTTGCACATATGTGCTAGTCATTCCCGACTTGTCGTGTCCCACTCCTCCGCTGACGGCTGGGTCCGGGAAATCCGAATCAGGCTTGCCTCTGCAGCAAAGTCCTCAGAGCAGGCAGGAGACCAGTAAGTGACTTCAGCAAGATAAGTTTGACTTTTGCCTGACTCAGAGACTGCCAGAAAGTAGATCCTTTATATAGGCCATGGGGTGTGGCTCCATGACTCAGCACTCATTAAGGCCTGCCCCTCCCTTCCCTCTGTTGCCTCCGCCTCTCCAATCTTCTGGTGCGAGGGTCACCCAATCAGCTGTTCTTGGGAGTAAACCTCCTCAGGCTCACCTGCTGTGGATGAGGGGAGGGGTCTAGCTGCTCCGCTTGCCTGGGCATGGAGTCAGGGCTGGGGCAGGAGATGCTCCTTCTTCTGCAGTTTGTGGGGCATGGAGCCAGGACTTGGGCCGGAAGGCATACATTCCTCAGTGTTGGGGAGCAGGTAAGAAGGCCCAGGCTGCTCTGAGGGCGGGCAAGACACAACACGACTCTAGGGGTCAGTGCTCACCTCTGTTTCAAAGCCAAAGAACCAGTGCTGTCCAAAGATGACTCTGTGATCATATGGCCGGCATGGCTAAATGCCAAAAGCACATGGAATGCTGTTACCTTCCCACCAAAGGTGGTCCCTATTTTTCTACTTGCATTTTTTACTTGCTTTCAAACTGCTAGGTTGGTAGAACCCGTTACGTGGCACTAGGGATTCGAACCACCGAACTGCTGACCTTTCGATCGACAAGCCACTGAGCCACTGTGTCCCTTAATCAAATGTTTAATTTTGGCTAAATCAACAATAAGGTGCCCCTTTCTTCCTGTTGCAAGTTAGGTGAGTGAATTTGGGCATTTTTGCAACAGGAAATGTTCCTAGGAGTTGTGGCACATGGGGAAGGGGAAGGAGTAAAGATGCCAGAGGATAAAGTTCCCAGGACAGTGAACACTTCCTGCCTACCACCAATGTGCTGCCCATGGAGAGTTTCAGTGTTGTAGATGGATGAAGAATGTGGATGTTTGAGTGAGTATGACTTCTGCTATAACAGAAATAAATCTGCCCAGCTGGAAACTACTAAACAAGATGGTGTTGGAATTCATACAAGTATGGAACTACTTTGAGATGGTATGGAATCTGTGTTAAGGGCCCAGTGGTGAAATGTAAAATTTGTTACTGCCGGTTCTGTGGGCGTGGCTTGGTGGTGGTGGGTAATTTGACTGGGTGGGCGTAGCCATCTTTTTTTTTTTTTTGCTGAAGGGGTTGTAGAAAAAATGCTTTTAAAGGGTTCTGACGATCCCAGCTGAGTCACGCGATCATCAGAGGCTTTTTTTTTTAACTTTTAAAAGCATTTTTTTGGCCGAAGAAAAAAATGTTTTTAAAAGTAAAAAAACCCAAAACTCTGATGATCATGCGGCTCAGCTGGGCATGCAGGGAGGGGGATTTTTGCTACCGGTTCTCCGAAACACCCGCCGCCATCTCTACCATATAACACCTCTCCTGCGCAAGCTGCACTGGTTACCGGTGGTCTTCCGGGTGCAATTCAAGGTGTTGGTTCTCACCTTTAAAGCGCTCCGTGGCTTGGGACCGGGATATTTATGGGACCGCCTACTGCTACAAACAGCCTCCCATCGACCTGTGCGCTCTCACAGGGAGGGCCTCCTCAGGGTGCCGTCAGCCAAACAATGTTTGGGGGCCTTCTCTGTGGGGGCTCCTGGCCTGTGGAATGAGCTACCTTTGGGGCTACGCCAACTCCCTGACCTCCGGACCTTTAAGCATGAGCTCAAGAATTTCTTATTTCATCGGGCAGGGTTGGACTAATTGCAATTTTAATATGGGTGTTTTTTATTAGGGTTTATTTAATAATCTCATTTTGGAGTTTTAAAATTTATTGGCCCTATTTGAATTAGATTTTTAAAATGGCTTTTAATGTATGTGATGTGTTTATTTTACCTTGGCTGTAAACCGCCCTGAGTCTTCGGAGAAGGGCGGTATAGAAAGATGAAAAATAAATAAATAAATAAATACCGGATCGGGCGATCCAGTCCGAATCGGGAGCATTTCACCCCTGCCTTAATATAATCTGGTCTTGTTCCCTGTGAAAATTTCCCCCAGAAGGCCCAGTAGGTGCATTGAACATTTTAGGGAGAATGGGATAACAGTGTAAAGAATACAGGGCCATGTTTTTACAGGGCTGATATTCTTAGGGTGTGTCATCAGGGGGTTTTTTGGGGGGAGGGGGGAATGATGTGAACTCCCTTATTTTATTTTATTTTTTTAAAAAAGAAGTCAACCCTATGTTAGTACTTTCATACTATAGCCGTTTTATGTTTCGAAAAAACATGCTGCCAGTTTTCAGCTGTGGCATCAGAGCAAGTTCCTGGCTGTAAAAAAGAGGCTTCGGCAAGATTGTCCATGGTGGGAATTGGATTTTTTAAAAAGTCAAAATGGCAGCTGTGACACACTAAAAGGGGCGGGGTTTTGATCACATGACAGTAGTGTCCTTCTTGACTTTTTAACTTTAAACTACTTCGATTCTCTGAAACTCACTATGCTCATCCCTGACTTTATGCATTGTATAAATACAACCACATAGCTATTGTATAAATTTGAATTTGTAGATTTTATTTTAAAGATGATGATGTTGGGTTTTTTTGGACCTGATCTGCATTTCTCTTTTTTCATATTAGTGCTATATTTCAAATACACCCCAGTCAGTATGAATCAGTCTAACATGGACCATTCCATAAACTTTGGAGATTCCTTCTCTTTTTGACCTTGTAGCCCATTGAGACAGGAAACTTCACCTTCATTCTATATGAGGCCGGTTCAGTTTTCTCCCTGCCCTCTGGCTATAAAGCCTCCTGTTGATTTTCCACTTGCCGCCTGTATCTCGCTTCCAAACTGGTTTCTACAGATTTCACCCTAGCCTGGCTAGGTGGCTCAGTGGCTAAGACGCTGATCTTGTCGCTCAGAAAGGTCGGCAATTCGGCGGTTCGAATCCCTAGGATAGGTCTCCTGCGTGAGCAGGGGGTTGGACTAGATGACCTCCAAGGTCCCTTCCAACTCTGTAACTGTTACCATCCATCCCTTCACTTGGCTTGATCCTTCCCTGCAGCAATTTGCCTTTTTATCGTCCAATGTTGTGACTCTCTGTTGCTGCATTTCTAACTGTGCGCTCCATATATTTGGAAAGAGGTATTAAAATTCAGAGCTGCGTACAGCACAGCCTCCTTATTAAATAATGAGCACCCAGCATGAACAATCACACATGCACACATACACACACAGGTTCCTGCATTTGTCAGAGACATCACGGAGAGCATAAGTACTTTTAATAAAATTGTCTTGCCTACTTAATATCTGTTGGTGTTAAGGGAAGACGAGGGAAGGCCATTGTTGCCATGCTGAGTCTGAATGGACATGAAGGGGACCTTGATCAAGAACTCACAAATCCCCACTTAGACAGCTTTTTATTATGACTTCAGTCAGCACATCAGTATTTGATCGATCTAATTTGTTGTCCTTAGCAGACAACAAATTATTGTGTTTGGCTCACAGTAAAAATTCTTTTAAGAGCTTTCATGGAACCAGGGTGAAAAAAAGTGAGGCTATTTCAGCTGAAGCAAGCATCTTAATCTGGTGCTGCCTTTTACACTCCATTCATCCATTGCCAGAATTTTGATGACGTTAGCAAAGTAGAGGACATGGCTGGCCAAAGGCTGTTGTGCTGCAAGGGACAAAGCAACATACTCCCATTTTCAGAGTTCACCGCGATGGACGTTAAATCTTGCTTTAATCCCACACTTGAGAAAGCAGATGAACTTACAAAACCTAGGATGTGATTCATGTCAAGCAGTGATTGCCAAGGAGAACAGATAGAAAGGTCATAAGGATCAATGAGAAGTTGCTGTTGCTGACCCTTAGAATGATGATAGACTTAGTCCTGAATTTGGTCCTATATGTCTTGTAATCTTGGAGCCTAATCTAAAACTCACCTTTCATACAGCAATGAATGTTTCTTCCAGGCAAAGAGGAAACGGTCTGACATAACAACATCCAACAGATCTGCCACAAATAAAATATTAAGCTTTGGGTTAATAAGTTCACAGTTTTGGGTTAATAAGGAACATATGCTAAGCAGCTGCTCCAGTTTCACATAATTGTAAGGAGTTACTCTATAAATTGAATAATTCTTTCTGCTGATGTGATGCCCTCTTTTAGTACATGGATGTTCACAGATCTCAAACGGTAGTAGAGAGCAAACCCAAATCCGCATAAGCATCAACACTGCTATAAAAGTCAGTGCTCTGTTCCAGCTCAATACACAAGTTCCTGACCTCATACAATTTGTGGAATATCACAGGTCTTCCAAATAACTATTTGGGGTGAAATCCATCCCCATAATGCAAATAGTAATTATTAGCGGATTTATGTAGCCAAAACCAGGCAAGTGGGGTTGGTGATCACTTGCTTATTTTTTTATTTTTTTATTTATTTTTGTCACACAGTATATATAAACATAAGTATGAAATAATTATACAGTATATTAGCATATATATAAATATGAGTATGTAATAACTATATTAATTGGATATAACGAAAGGAAACAATAGGACAGGAATGGTAGGCATGCTTGTGCTCTTAAGCACACCCCTTAAACCTTATTTAAATAATAAGGTTTATTATTATAATAATAAATAATAATATATAATAATAAAATAATAAATAATAATTTATTATATAATATTTATTATTTATATAATATATATATATAATATTTATATTATATAATACATAATAAATAATAAAAATATTAAAATAACAATAATAATAATTTTTATTATTAAAATTATTATTATAATAATAAATTATATATTATTATTATTATTATTATTATTATAAAATAATTATTTTTAAATTATTTTTAATTTGTAGACCGACTACAAACAACGTCACAACACAGTCCCTCAGATGGTCCACTGGAACTTGTGTCACAACTACCATCTGCCTGTAGCAAAGAACTGGTGGGATCATAAGCCTGAAAAAGTGATTGAAAATTAGCATGCAAAACTACTGTGGGATTTCCAAATACAGACTGATAAAGTTTTGGAACACAATGCCCCGGATATCACGATTGTGGAAAAGAAAAATGTGTGGATAGTCGACATTGCTATACCCGGTGACAGCAGAATTGATGAGAAACAACTTGAAAAAGTCACCAGATATCAAGATTTGAGAATTGAATTGCAGAGACTCTGGCATAAACCAGTGCAGGTGGTTCCAGTGGTACTCGGCACACTGGGAGCTGTGCCTAAAGACCTAGGCAAGCATTTAAAAGCAATTGGCGCTGTCAAGATCACCATTGGTCAGCTGCAGAAGGTCACCTTACTGGGATCTGCTCGCATAATTCACCGATACATCACGCAGTCCTAAACGCTTGGGAAGTGTTCAACTAGTGATCTGTGATACGAAATCCAGCATAATTATCTCATTTGCTGTGTATACTGTCATATGCTCTTCCAACAACAGCCGTGCATCCAGAAGGACGCCCAGATTGCGGACCCTCTCTGTGGGGGCCAATGACTCGTCCCCCACAGTCAGCGATGGCCTCAGCTGATTATACCGGGATGCCGGCATCCACAGCCATTCGGTCTTGGCAGGGTTGAGTCGGAGCCTGTTTTTCCCCATCCATATTGATGTACCTGACACTTTGAAAAGAACAAATCTGAATGTTTTCTAGCCCAAGGGCTTTACAGTCCCAAAGTGGAATTATAGAAAAACAAAGCAAAAAGGATGGACATGAAAGAAGACACCAGAAGATAGAGATGAGGACATTGCTTACACTTCATTTGAAAATGTCCCTCATAATACACCATTTGTAGAAAGCTATTCTATATTTTGCTAAGCAATTGTAGCGTCTTTCGATTTAATAACTGGTGTTTGTGCTATCAGAACATTTGATACTGCTCCCTGCAGAGTTGAAACAGGAAAGCAGAGGATTGTCACAATCAGTGTAAATGTTAGAGTGGATATAAGATTGTGCAATGGCGTTAGTACTGAGAGAGCAACACTCTTCCCTGTAAGGACTCCCCACTGTGAAGTAGAGCATTGCTGATTTTTTTTGTAACAGCCCTGCAGAGGCAAAATGTTAATCAATTAGAGGAGCCAAACTAATTAAAAAGCATGCATTATACATCTCAGAAAACATATTCTTCATTACCATGGAGTCTTCCATTATAAATTCATGTCCCACTGCATTACGAAGGGCAAATTTGAAATAACAAGCTTTCTTCCTCTTCCGCTCGTCTCCATTGCGCTGACCTTGATCCTTGACCCAGCTCTGCACTGGAACAAGGCTTATTATATCAAGTTTATCTAATGCATTAAAAAAGAATTGATGGTCTAGATAAAAGTTAAAGTGTAATTGACTTATCACAGGTCTTTGCTCTTTCAACATTCAGAAAATCATGGCTTACTTTCCAGGAAATCCTGCAGATAAGGGTTAGGAAAGAAAGGTCAGAAAAAGTAAAATTGGCATTGTGACACATGTATAAAAACACCTTTAATCATGCAGCTTCACAAATTTGACTGTTTTGACAGTGCCCTCGCCCAGGGACTGTTTTAATCTCCCCAACTCTTCTCCTATTATCATCTGTATTCCCATCAAAGATTGTGACGATACAATGGCTGGGCTTAAATGCCACACACCCTCTACAGTTCACTTAACTAGGATAAACTCAGTTAATCCAGCGTTCTGGGTCTGTGCAACACAGTGAGCTAAAATCTGGTTGGTTAGTATGTGGTTTAGTGTGCCGTGTAAATTCACCCTGTCTCAAGAGTTGCAAGTTCTAGGAATAGAGTTATCAAGGTAACTGTGTGAAAATATGTCTAGTAATTTCCTGAAAGTTACCTTTTCCTGTGGAAAAAAAAATCACAATCTTTAGGTGTTCTTTAAAAAAAACTTCGGGGGAGGGGAGATTGTGTCAAATGCTAACGTTCAAGATTGTTTCCATCTTCATATTCCATCCTATTTCAATCCTCCAATCAATTTGCAATTCCCAAATGCCAAACTTTTGAAAAAGACTCAAGGTATTCACTCAAAAATTCTTCCCCTGAGTTTCCTTTTTTTTTTTTTTTACAGTAATGAAAGGAAGTGGTGAGCTTTCTGTTTGCTAGAGAGATGATACCATAATGAAAGATGGGATACGTGCACATATCTCTCTGCTGCCTAATCGGGAGAGAAAGCGCAAGAACCTTATGAGAAATTTCTCTTCATTTTCTTCTCTATTGGGAAAACAATCTGCAGCCAATTTCTTTTCCATCAACTTCAGCGTGAGCGTTCAGAACACTGGGAGGGGGAAAAAAAACCTGTCCGGCACAGCTGAAGTTTAAACCGTTCTTTGAAATAATGGAGTCTGATAAGTATAGGACGGAAAAGTGGAAGAATCGCAAGGTGGCATGATGGGGGATCGGTTGGAGCGACTGACCAATTGCTGTGGTGGTACTGCTACTAAAGAGAACAGGGGTACAGTTGTTGATTATAGGCAGACTCTGTAATTATTCTATGCAGGCTCTATAATTATGCAAATACTGGTCTTGCTCCTTCTAGCTCCACCCTCTTGCTCTGATTGGACATGCTAAATACCTATCGTGTTTCCCTGAAAACATGACCTATCCCGAAAGTAAGTCCTAGCTTGATTTTTACATGTGCACCCAATATAAGCCCTACCCACAAAATAAGCCCTAATTAAGACCCCCACCCATTCCAGGGTGCAAGGGTAAAAACTAAGCTAGGGTGGGGATGGGGGTGGTGGTGGAGCTGCCCTACTACTTATCTTTAGAGAGTTGCAGCCAGGCCTCGCACACCCTGACATCTGCCTTACCGGCCCATTTCTTCTGCAGCTAGCAAGGCCTGCAAGGTTTTCCTGAAGGCTTCTGTAGCCGATAACAGAGCTCCAGATCAATCCGGGGCTCTGTTATTGGCTGCAGAGGCCTTCAGGAAAGCCTTGTTAGCCTTAGGGTATGCAGAAGAAGTTCCTGAAGGCCTCTGACAGCGAAAAGGAGCCCGAGTGAGGTGAGTCAATGGATGACACCCCCCCAAATATGCTGATGCCTTTTTTGGTGGCAAAAAAATATAAGACAGGGTCTTATTTTTGGGGAAACACAGGTAGATCTGTAAGAGAGTTTCAAATACAAATGAGGATTTATTTTTATTTTTTTTTAGATATCAAGGGGTCAAAATGACACATATTCCACCCACCCTGCCTTCTTTTCCTTGCAGAGAGAAACCTACTCACCTAAGGAGATATGAGGCTGAGGTAAAATGGTCACCTGAAATTCTAAGTTTCTTATGAAAGTTTGCTTTGCACAGATGAATGCTGACTGAGATCTGTAGCGAAGGTAGGTTAAAAAAACCTATTTTTAAAAAAAATTAACTAATGTTGAGGAGAGTACAACGAGGGCCATCTTTAAGTCAAGACAAGAGAAATGCAGATTTTAAATCTTCTCCAAAATCTCTTACTGCCTGTCAATGAGACATACAGGATATAAACAAAAACAGCAAAAGATTACAGGGTGGAAGATTCATTGCTCTCAGTGGGACTTATCTCTGTCTAGCTATACACAGGATTGCACTGTTAAAAGAGGAAATGAGAGAGTAGGGGGAAAATAATATTTTGTAAAATGAGGGGAAGAAATAACACTGCCATTAGTATCTGTTTATGTTTGTAAGTAGTGCCTATA
Organism: Ahaetulla prasina; assembly: GCF_028640845.1. Classification (NCBI taxonomy): domain Eukaryota; kingdom Metazoa; phylum Chordata; class Lepidosauria; order Squamata; family Colubridae; genus Ahaetulla; species Ahaetulla prasina. The sequence goes on along the minus strand of NC_080540.1, from coordinate 214,958,694 downwards.
AAGGAGGATTCTCTTTCATTTTTCCCTTATCATTCTTACCTGATGAAAGAAAAGTTGCTTTTAATGTTTTTTTTAATAAAGAGAATTTGAATAAACGGAGCATGATTTTCTTACATTTGTGGTCTTCTTAGGTTTTAACATTTGGGTTGAGACTGGACAGCCATTTGTCTGTCCACAGGTATAGGGTTTCCCGCTTGAGGAGGGGGTTGGACTAGAAGACCTCTAAAGCAGCTTCCCAACTCTGTTTCTCCATGTGTAAATATCAGGGAAAGGTAGCATGAAGGATTTGTTTCACTGGACTTTTTCAGACTGGGAAGTATAAGCCACCAAGGAGGTTTCATAATAATGGACAGAAGTTTGTGAGAAAGCAATCCGATTAACAGCAGCAGCACCCTCCTATGCTAAAGTCAACTTCAAAGATATTCTAAACAAAAAAGTAGCAAAAAGATGACTTTTTTGTTGAGAAGCAAAACTTCTGAGAAATTGTGAGGCAACTTCTGGTATAAACTTATTTACAAATAAGGAACACAATCTGCTTTCTTACGGTTTGGGTATCTGATTATTTCTTCCGCAGGACTATTCAAATTACTAATGTACCATCAATGTGCTTGGGTGCTTGAAAGAATAAACAACAAAATAAGAGGCCTGAAATCACCCCAAACTTTATAATCCATAATTTGACAAAGAGGAGAGAGAGACACAATGTAGAAATTCCATGATGTGCAGAGATAGTGGTTGTTATCCTTCTAACCCTCCTATAACAGAAAATAACCAAAGGTGAAAAACATGGATTGGCACACCTTTTTCTGCAATTAATCAGTGTGGTTTAGATCAGTGTTTTTCAAACTGTATTTCATGGAATTCTAGAGTTCCATTAGAACCTGATGGAGCAAGTGAAGAAAAAGTTTAGCCAAAAGCAGCCACTATTTTGTGACTAGAGTTTTATTTCTTGATCAAAGTTTCCAGGTGTTTTTTTTTTTTAAACAGTTCTACAAACTGAAAAAAAATTGAAAACCCTTGGTTTAAATTATGTCAAACTTCATCAACTATAAAAGTGAAAAGTGGTCTTTTTCATTTTATTTCATTAGCATGGAATAAATAGTTATAAAAAATAGCAAGCGTATACATATTGCTACCTTCCCCAATACCTGGGGAAATCAGTGTAGCTCTTTGTTGAAAAGATACTTGTGGAGCATAAAAGGTAAAGTTGTCCTTGAGTTAAACTTGAATTTAACTCAAGGACAACCACCTGGATAAGCAATATAGTTTTTTGGGAAGTTGTATGGAAATGGTTTGTCACCTTCTCCATTGTTTGGGTTTATACAATGTTCAGATCTTCCCTGTCTTCGTCAAGGCTATCATCCCCTTTTCTCTCTTCACCAGTATTTCTTTGGAAGTTTTAAGATACATGGACTTCAAACCCCAGAATTCCCCAGCCAGCATTCAATTCTGGAATTGAAGTCCTCACATCTTAAAGCACACTGACTGGAGAATTTCTGGCAGTTAGTCCATGCATCTTAAAGTTGCCAAGGCTGAAAGACGTCATATGTAGCCCCACCCAGCCTCTGAACCGGAGGTTTCAGAGGCTAAAAAAAGCCTCTCAAACGGAGGTTTCAGAGGCTTTTTTCAGCCTCTCAAACCTCCGTTTCAGAAGCTGAAAAAAAAGCCTCTCAAACGGAGGTTTTAGAGGCTTTTTTCAGCCCCTCAAAGCTCCATTTCAGAAGCTGAAAAAAAAGTAAGGCACAGAGCTCACAACCAATGAATCTGTTGCTAAAGTTCACCTCTGGGAAAAGCTGACTGGGGGTATTCTGGGAGGCTGATCCACCCTCAATCAGCTTTTTTCTTATTTTCCTCCCCAAAAACTAAGGTGTGTCTTATACTCTGGTGCGTTTTATAGTCCAAAAAGTACGGGTAGACAAAGTCTAAGGCAAATTCAACCCAAAGTATTTACCACATGAGACAGAACAAAAAGTGGCAGTTTTTCTATTCAAGGGTAGCCACACATTTTTGCTCCCTGAAGTAAATTACTTTACAAGTCACTTTTCCCTCCTAAGGAATAAACACAATGGTTTTGCAAGGGCCTCAAAATAGTGCTTCTGAATGGGAATGCATACAAGGCACCTATTTGTTAAAGCAGCCTGAACTTTTTCTTTTCTGGACACTTTTGAGAGCTTGGAAAAAACCACATTGCATAGAACAGTTTCCTAGGCCCCTCAACACACACTGAATCTTTTCTTTGAAAGAACTTCGTTTGGTTGTCGGTAAGAGTATTTTACTCTGGGACTTCTGTTTGGTTTAAGGTTTTTATCTGTTTTTATGGCTTTTTTTTCTAGTTTTCTAGTCCAGAGTTCATTGGAGTTGGTTGTTTATCAATTCAACTCAACTCAATTCAATTCAACTATCAACCCAACCCAAACAATCTCACAACCCTAATGAACATAACTAAATCACTAGATAATTTTGTAAGAATTTGCTGGTTATTTTAAGGCACCAAATATCTGTTACTAAGACAGTCCTCTCACTTTGCCTTATAGAAGGGCAAAACCGGCATGCTATGTTCTTATTTTTATTGTTATTTTTGCGGTTATTGTTATGGGGAAAATAGGAGGAGGAATAAGGTATGTTGGATATGTTTGCTGCCTTGGGTTATTTGTAGAAATAATAAAGGTGGGATACAAATATACCAGTTCCAGATGTCTGATGTCTCAATGATTCCTATTCAGTTAGCTAGAGCAGTAGGGAAAACCCACATACCTAAATGTGTCATGACTTTCTCAGGGAAAAAACAACAACCTAATTTCCCAAACACAGAGTCTAGTCTGAGATCTGCTGAGCTGTGTAACATCTATTCAGTTGTGTGCCTATCTGCAGATTTGAGTGTCAGGCCCTTTGATCTCGAACAAAACCAGGACTGCTGATGACTTGCTTTATGGAACAGGGCACAGCAGCTTGGCTACCATCAAGTGGGACAGTTAAAACAGAGAGATTGCATTAATAATGCATGCTGCATGGTAAAGATAATAAAAAAAACACACACACAGAGGGGGGAGGTGAACCTTGTCAGTATTTACCATGCAGATGTTTAATTGGAAATCTAAATAATCCATTAGGTTCTTGGCTTTAGAATTCAAAGCTGCCGCTCGGCTGATCACTTTCTGGATCAGCGAAGGGTGAGATGAATTTCCAGAAACAAAACTGCAAAATTGCTTTGCTTTAACAGGAAGCCAGCCATTGTTAAGACGGTGCTTGTTTGTTAAAACAACCCCAACATGGGCCCTCACTCTTGGGGCGGGGGGTTTGTGGTAGTGGCTGAATGTGCTCATGTTCCAACACAAGCTAAAACAAAGAAAGAATACAAAGACAGACATACTAGATGCTTTCCCTTTTGAGCACGCATTGAAAGTTTTCCCGGGGAAACAAGATGGAAAGTGTCTGATGCCCTGATGGGATTTATATCATAGGAAAGAAAAAAAGTGGATGGGAAGAACAGGAGGAAAGAGACAGAGGAAAGTAGAAGACACGTAAGCTATAAATAAATAATAATAAATAAGTAAGTAAGTAAGTAAGTAAATAAATAAATAAATAATCAAGGTAATGCTTGAAATGGAACAAAGCTCCAACCTTTTTACATGTGTTGGAAAAAGGTTTCATTGCATATTGACATTTTTTGACCTTCCCTAGAGATACCAAGAAATTAAAAGACGCTTGCTCCTGGGGAGGAAAGCTATGGCAAATCTAGTCAGCTTACTAAAAAGTAGAGATATCACCCTGCCAACAAAAGTGCGTATAGTCAAGGCAATGGTTTTCCCAGTTGCAATGTATGGCTGTGAAAGTTGGACCATAAGAAAGGCTGAGCACCAAAGAATTGAGGCCTTTGAACTATGGAGGTGGGGAAGACTCCTGTGAGTCCCTTGGACTGCAAGGTGATCAAACTGGTCAGTCCTAGAGGAGATCAACCCTGACTGCTCTTCAGAAGGCCAGATCCTGAAGATGAAACTCAAATACTTTGGCCACCTAATGAGAAGGAAGGACTCACTGAAGAAGAGCCTCATGTTGGGAAAGATTGAGGGCAAAAGAACGGAACGGCAGAGAATGAGGTGGCTGGATGGAGTCACTGAAGCAGGTGTGACCGTAAATGGACTACAGAGAATGGTAGAGGGCAGGAAGGCCTGGAGGAACATTGTCCATGGGGTTGCGGTGGGTTGGACACGACTTCGCAACTAACAACAACAACAAAAGAGATATTGTGGAGGGAGGGGTGTGAGAGAAGGGGTGGTGGTTAGTCATAAAAGTGAATGGCTGCATGGGCACTGCAGCCATCCTGACTTTGAAAAGGGTCGTATGTAATTTTAGGGTGTCTCTTGTAACTTGGCACATTCATGAAGTGACTTGTATCGTAAGTTCAGGTAAGCTACACTTCCACATTCCCTGGTTCTGAGATAGGATATGTGTACAAATATTTTCAAGAATGTTTCATTACAACGGCTGAAAATATGAGTCAGTTGCCAAATGCCTGAATTTTGAATACGTGACTGTGGGGATGCTTTAACGGTCATTTTTTAAGTGTAAAAAATGGTCATGAGTCAGTTTTTCAGTGCTGTTGTAACTTCGAACAATCTATAAATGAACCACTAAGTCAAGGACTACTGTATATAAAATAAATAAATAAATAAATAAGTGTGTGTGTGTGTGTGTGTGTACTGTGTTTTCCCAAAAATAAGGCCCTGTCTTATATTTTTTTGAATCCTGAAATAAGTGCTTGGCCTTATTGCTATGCATTCAAAAGCCTGATTAGGCTTATTATCAGGGGATGTCTTATTTTGGGGGAAACAGGATATTTATGTGTGTGTGTGTGTGTGTAACAAAAGAGAGAGGGAGAGAGAGAGAGAGAGAGAGAGAGAGAGAGATTTGACTGTCTTATGTAGTTTCAATCTCTAAATCATTATATACCCCTAAACTAGAAGGCTACAAATATATTAATAGGCCAAATGTGCAACAGGTAACTGAAAAAGAGTGAGTCAAATTTAAGATTACAGGGCTGGACACATTTTTACAGGCTGGGAATAAAACTTGTAAGGAACAAAAATCAAAGTTATTATACTTTCAAAGTCTAAAGGTCAGGAGGAACCATAGAAAAAGTGTAACGGTCCCAGCTGAGAGGCAATTAAATGCTACTACGATCACTCTACTACACTATACCTTGTAAGTTACCCATTCTTTATCCAAACACATAGTAAACATCTGCACGATGGGGATTTGACTAAGACATAAAGAGTGCAATTACAAGTAGTCTTTGACTTACAACAGTTCGTTTGATGACTGTAGTTACGGCACTGAAAACAAGTGGCTTTTGACCGTTTTTCACACGACCGTTGCAGCATCCCCCATGGTCAAAATTCAGCTGCTTGGCTAAATTTTTGATGTTATTTATGATGGTTGCAGTGTCCCAGGGTCATGTGATCATCTTTCGTGACATTCTGACAAGCAAAGTCAACTGTGAAGCTAGATTCCCTTAACAACCATGTTACTAACTTAATAACTGCAGTGATTCCCTTAACCCAGCTGTAAAAGATTGTAAAATGGCACAAAGCTCACTCAACAAGTATCTCATTTAGCAATAGAAATTTTGGGCTCAAATGTGGTCATGCGTCGAGAGCTACCTGCATCCGTCTCTACACACCTTTGCACCTACACAGTGGAGATATAATTCAGCCTCTGCTAATAGGATAATAGATCCATGAGCTTACTTGCTTCCCCCTCCATGTGCATGTACAGTAGAACCTCTGGTCACGACCATAATTTGTTCCATTATTTTGATCGCAAACCGATTTGGTCGTGTCCCGAACCTAAGTTTGGAAATTTGGCACTTACAAAAAAAAAAAAAAAATGGCACGGAAGGAGAAATTGTGAATTTTTTTAGTCGGAACCTGATTTGGGCGTGGTCAGAAGTGTTCATGACCAGAGATTCTACTGTAGCTCTTCTGGTCCCAGCAGAAAGTTTAAGCATGCAGAAAATTATTACCAAGGGAAGCAACCATGTTTCCACTCCCAAACATGGCGGTTTTAATACATCAAGGCTAACATTCACCTCGTGCCGTTGCGTTTCACAGCACCCAAACTCCAAGCGCTTTACACTGCCCTAATTTGCTACCTTAAAATGGTAGGTTGTTGTGCCTCTCCCCGCCTCCCCGGATTTTAAGTTATAAAGGGACCCTAGCACTCTAAGAGAGAAAGATGATGGCTGCAATTTTCTATCAGCTGACTTGAGTCCTGTGCTTAGGTTCTCTCCTATGGGATTCCGATAAAGGTTCTTCCCCATCTTGAGAGCTGTTTAGAGCAGAGGTCTCCAACCTTGGCAACTTCAAGACTTTTGGAATTTCCCAGAGAAGTTGGCTGAGGAGCTCTGGAAGTCTAAGTCCACAAGTCTTAAAGGTTGGAGGTCAAGGTTGGAGACCCTTGCTTTAGAGGCAGGTATAGCTCCCAGAATCCTCAGCAGTGGCCTTGCTCCAAGCATATGGAGATTACCCTGATTGGGTTAGGCTGTAAAGAAGCAACTACACAAACAATTTTATTTTATTTTATTTTGCTTTTCAAAAAACTGGCACACCGACACATAGGAAAAATGATCGTTTTTATTAATCTTTATTTTTGTAGCAAAGGTTTTTTTTTTTTTTTAATTTTTGCATTTCAACTGATGAAATTCATAACCTTGTTTTCTGGTAAGACAATTCAAACATACAAATAAATAACAACAATGTGCTTTTCAGCTTTTTTTTTGTTTTTGTTTAAATAACCAACAGTTTTTGAAGGACATAGACAAAAGGGCTTTAAGCAGAACGATGATACAATTAAAAGCAAATGTAAGTGGCTGAAAGTGAAGAAGAAAGATGAACGATTTCAGATTTTAGCAGGGTTTATTTTAAATAAATTGGCAAAGACTGGATTTTAAAAAGGAATAATATGAATGGCATAAATAATAATAATAATAATCCTTTCCCAAAGGAATTGAGGAAAATATATTTTATATTGAAAAAGAATATTTAGTGAAACAAATGGAGAGAGAAAAAGAGAGAGGGGGGAGAGAGAGGGAGAGAGAAGAATTAATCCCCCACTAACGAAAACCAATCAATGTCTCCATGCTAACTTTTTTACATACTGTAAGAAAAAATGTGCTTTATAACCCTTCCTTCCAATGATTAATTTGGTATTATATTAATGTTTGTTATGCTGATGGTTTATTCCTTAGCTAGTTTTCATCTAAATATTTTCCCCTTAGACAATAATTGGAAGGGGGGAAAAAAGTAAATTTCATAACATTTGAGATGCTTCAGTACAACATGACTCTGCTGATTTATTTTTAAACTTTTCACCTTCCCACTGTCAGCAATAACCGGGAAATCATTTAGCCAAACTATGGCTTAAAATGTCCCCCTAGAGTCCACACAGCAATTGGTTCCTTCCCTGCGAAGTTCCTCCTTTCCTTGCCATGCCTCCTTTGAAGGTTGGGGATTGGACAGTTGTGCGAGTTCTAGAATGCCTCAGAATTGACTAAACACAGAATTTGGACATCATCTATCTTTAATTGAGCATTATCTTCAAAATTTACCGAAAGCTGGTATCAAATGACGTGCCTCTTCGCCTCTTTCTTTTACTAATATTCTTGTACACATACGTGTACCTAAAAATGCAAAGCTATGTCTGGTCATGTTTTAATCAAGGTTTGCTTCTAAGTTGTGGAGAGGCTGGTGTAGGGAAATTACTATAGTTTCATAGTGTGGTAAAATACTTTTCAAGTTGTAAATTATGAGAGTCAAAGTCCACACATCTTAACATGACTAGGTGGCTCAGTGCCTGACTAGGTGGCTCAGTGGCTAAGACACTGAGCTTGTCGACCAGAAAGGTCATCGTCCCTAGTATAGGTCTCCTGCATGAGCAGGGGGTTGGACTAGATGACCTCCAAGGTCTCTTCCAAGGTTAAGAAGCAGAGGTCTGTCTGATCCAACGGGATGTAATACTTCATGTACGTAGGTGCATACTTTGACTCCCATAATTCCCTAACCAGCAAGTTGAAGTCTACATGTTTTAAAGTTACTAAGGTTAATAAATCCTAAAACTGATGAATGTGCTTCAAGACTGTACCACTTCAGAGCACACATGTCCGAACATTAATTTAAAATGTTATTTTTAGCAACTGTTTACAACTGCCAGTACCCTTCCCAGTAACCTCAATCATGCCTCTTCTGATTATCTCTTAAAACTCATTATCTAGAGGCTGCAACAATCTGGAGAGCTAGTAGATGTCAGCAAAACGTTAGAACTCTCTGTATGGCTTTGCTAGCATCTAATGGAAAGTCCAGAATTTTGCAGCCCAAAAATAGTAGTCCTATTTTATCAAACATCACCTGAAAAATCCTTAAGGGATTTAAATTGTCTGTCATATTTTATTACCTGTGATATTAATAATTTAGATTGTTATTATAATTAACTTTTCTGTGACACCTTGGGAAAAATAGTTCTTGGAACTGGGACATAAGCATCCAAACTTTTTGAGGAAACTGTTGAGGTTCAGTATTTTCCAATTTAAGAAAAGAGCACTTATAATCAAAAATTAGCATATCAGGAAACTGGCCCTGGTATAACTTTTTCCAAAGGCATTAGTTCTTTCCTATGTCCGTATAGTGTTTTTTTTTAATGATTCATTTTAAAACATGGAATTCCCCACCCACAACACTGAATTACAATTTTATCACCTATTTCTTTTTCAATTGAACTGGGATATACTGTAGGCAGTTTCATCAAGATTGTACAAGCTTCAGTTGGCTCAGTGCTTCTCAAATAGTGGGGCGGGCCCCCCCGGGGGGGCGCGAGGCTCTGTAAAGGGGGGCGCGTTTGACCTCGGCAAACATACTAACATAACAAACATGATACTATTTACAGTCGCGCGGGGGGTGCGAAAAATGTTTTCTTCTTCCTAGGGGGGCATGACAGAAAATAATTGAGAAGCACTGAGTTGGCTATATAAAGGAGACTAATTTTGTGGGTTCTTTTCCCTTAACTTTAGGTGTGGCAATTTGAACAGACATCCTTTTTCGGAAAACTCTATTACTGGTAGGTACCTACCTGATGAAGTAGGAAAACACCGTTTCCCTGTTTTTCCATTTAAGGCAGAGGTAGGAAAGCTTTACATAGCCAAGGACTTTTCCAGAGAGGACAAAGGCCACAGTGAGTAGAGCAGGGATAGCAAGTGGATTTTAGATGCATTACACATCTGGATCAACCCAGGATTTAAAATTTGTTTCCTACCCCCACCCACTGGATTTGGAAGGAAGTTTTTTTTAAAAAAAAAAAGTATTTAAATACCCTGTTTCCCCGAAAATAAGACCTCCCCAGATAATAAGCCCAATCAGGTCTTTGAGTGCATGAGCTAAAATAAGCCCCCCCAAAAAAATAAGCCCTCCCCAAAAATAAGCCCTCCCTGAAAATATTTAAATGCATGAGCAGCCGATCCCCGCCATTTCCTCTGGTTAGGGTTAAGGAGACAGAGCTGGAAATCAGATAAGACAGCAAGAGGAGCCCTGTCTTGCTCCTCACGCCCCAAAATAATAAGACCTCCTTGAAAATAAGGCCAAGCACTTATTTCGGGGTTCAAAACAATATAAGATAGGGTCTTATTTTCGGGCAAAACATGGTAGTTCTTTGGTTTTCTAAATTATACTTGAAGCTGAATTTTGTAACTCAAAATGGCAGGAAATCATGCCATCAGCTTTGAAGGGCTGTGCAAAATACAAATGAAAAGAAAAATAAGAGGTAAAGGCAGGTAAATGTCCATTCCCTGCAGCATCCTGGCAATTGTTCCATATGGAGAACTCTCCACTTCCCTCAGCACCTGCCTTTGGTAGCGCTTGCTATTTTCACCACCTCGTTGAGAGCACTCCTTTTCTAGGCCTTTGTGGATTGGCATCCCATAGGGGAAGCAATCTGAGCAAGATGAGGCATGACCAGACTAGAACAGTAAATGAATCTACCTGAACAAATTAGGAAATAAGTACGTGTATTAGCCCTTCTGTCTTTTTTTCTTCTTCCAATTTGCAGTGGTCCCTCTAGTACAGAGGTCTCCAAACTGGCACCTTTAAGATTTATGGACTTCAAATTCTAGACCCCAGGTAGCATGGCTGGCTGGGGAATTCTGGGAGTTGAAGTCCACAAGTCTTAAAGGTGCCAAGTTTGGAGACTCATGGTCTAGTACAGGAGTCTGCAAACTTGGCTCTTTTAAGACTTGTGGACTTCAACTCCCAGTGTTCCTCAGCCAGCTTTGCTACCTGGGGAACTCTGGGAGTTGAAGTCCACAAGTCTTAAAAGAGCCAAGTTTGCAGACCCCTGGTCTAGTACAATCTAGTACAAACTCTGCCAGAGTTCTGATGAGAATCATTTCCCAGAGCTGGTCTGCAGATACCAGACTACTGCCTTCTCTGTGCAAAATCCAGTTTCCATCTCTACTGAGCATCATTCAAGTGTACATGGGAGGGGGGAAAAAACAACAACCAAGACTATCTCAAATTTCAAAATATTCTTTATCAGGTCTAGACTTTGAATGGATCTTTATAAATCTAGAATTTTAATCTGAGGCATTATTAACTGGGCATTAATTAATTAGTTTTCTGGATTTTTATCCTTCCTTTCATTTGAGAGCTCAAAGTGGTATAGACTGCTTCTTCCTTCTATTTCCTCCACAGCAATTCCCCTGAACGTTAGTTTGAACTTAAAGAGATTTCCTGGCTCAGAGTTCCCTAATGAGCTTCCAAGGCTGAGGATCGACTTGAATCTAGGTCTCCTCATCTTATTCCCAAATCGTCATACCTACATCACATATGTTCCATACAGAGGTGGGATTCTACTGGTTCAGACCAGTTCGGGTGAACCAGTAGCTCCGATGATCAGCTAGGAGCAAACCGGTTCTCTCCAACAATCAGGTCGGCTCAGCCCCCGCCCCTCAGCTTTATTTACCTTTATCTTCTCAGCTGATTGGCGCGCCAAAACGGATTTTTTTAAAAATTTGAATTTATATCCCGCCCTTCTCCGAAGACTCAGGGCGGCTTACTGTGTTACTCCCAAGTGTTAACACAGAAGGTTAGTATTTGTAAAACTGTGCACGCGCAGGCAGCATGCGATCACCGAACCAGTTGTTAAACCAGCAGCATCCCACCACTGGTTCCATACAGTAGATGCAACAATTAACATGCCATGTACATCTGTTCTAATTAAACTACTATCAAATCAAGGGAAGGGAAAAATTAGGATCTTCCTAAAACCACACTGGTATTATACTTTTGGCAGTATAAACTGGCAGTCCTCAGAAAAATGTCAATTGCATTCAGCAGAAGATTTTGGGTAGAAAAGGACCATTGTGTGTGGAACTATTGAATATAAGGGAAACAAAATTTGTTTCTAATGCAAATTAGAACTCTTAATTTCTAATCTACCAATAATCATCCCAGATAGTCCAGAAATAAATTGGTATAGCCATAAATATATTAAGATCAGACAGAAAAATACAAAATACTGTTTTTTGTTTTATGGCATAGTTAGTCAAATTTGACTTTAAGCAAAATCAGCAGTTAAAAAAATAGCAGTTCAAGTGAGGCTTCCTATATTTGACTGTTTTCTGAGATTCTTAATAATGCTTGCATTTTACTAACGTTTTGTGAAAACAATACAAACTCCGGGGTAGCGAGTTACTGTTGAAATGCACTATAAAAAGACACTGCATTTGAATGTAGGGGGAAATTAGGTTTGAATTTTTGATGTAGTAAACTGATCAAGACACAGACATATAAAAAATAGGGAAGAGTAAGTATAGTTGAAGCAATGCAATTCTATAAACATTGAGTGAGATTTCCTGAGAGAAGTAAGATGTTTGCGGGGCTGGTATTTATTTTTTAAAGCAGTCACACAGCCATTTCGAATTTCACCATTTAATAGCAAAATTCAAGCCCTTGTAAATAAGCCTACCAAAATGTTTAGCCTGCAACAAAAATTCAGAAGACTGGCAAAAATCCATGGGGCCAAATAGGAGATAAATCTACTCACTTTAATAGCAGTTAGACTTATATACCGCTTCACAGTGCTTTTACAGCCTTCTCTAAGCAGTTTACAGAGTCACCCTATTGCCCCCAACAATTTGGGTCCTCATTTTACTCATCTCGGAAGGATGGAAGGCTGAATCAACTTTGAGCCTGGTGAGATTTGAACTGCCAAATTGGAGGCAACGGCAGTCAGCAAAAGTAGCCTGCACCACTGTGGCTCAGTTTAAGCCAGCAAGTTGCTACTTTAGGAAGGTAATAGATTAAATAGAGTATTTCTTTTAAAAAAGTGGGGCAGAGGATCAATAACTCACCTATTCACTCTCTTCACGGAGAGAGCAAGCAGAATATAAATGAAATATCCCATTCTTTTCTCTTATTAGCCTGGTCATTCACCTATATGGAATTCTGGGTTGTTTTGGGAACCAGAAAAATGATTAAACAGAAGATTTCGCTTAATTGCAAGCAGTGAACATTTGTCCATTGAGAAAAAAACATGAGCAGCATCTGTCAATGATGGAGGAACAATTTCACCACCAGAAGCTCAGGAGGAACATGAAAGCAATTGCAAGTGTCTGAAAATTACAAACTCATGCTCCTAAAGCATTTGTCACTGACAGCTGGAAGGGATTTCCCCATTTGGGTGTCATAATCCATAGCTAGGATGGTGAATTCCACAGGCGGAAATATATTCTTAATCACCAGATGAAATGATACAGAGAAACCATCCCATAGACGGAGTCATTATGGTACCACGAATGTTGAAAGAATTTGCAATGGACATGATAGTATCTTTATGGTAGATCTTTGAAACAGGAGATTGGGGCTCATTCAAAAAAAGGAGCAGGACTCCCCATCATTTTGAATTAAATGAATCTCACCATATTAAGAATGGAACTCTTAATTACTGAGTTGTACTACTGAGATGAAATGCTAGAGAGACAGAAGGAATCACTTCCTTTCCCCGTCCTAGAACCAGAGGTGGGTTTCAACAGGTTCTGACCAGTTCTGGAGAACCGGTAGTGGAAATTTTGAGTAGTTCGGAGAACCGGTAGTAAAAATTCTGACTGGCCTCGCCCCCCATCTATTCTTTGCCTCCCGAGTCCCAGCTGATTGGGGGGAAATGGGGATTTTTGCAGTAACCTTCCCCTGGAATGGGGTGGGAATGGAGATTTTACAGTATCCTTCCCCTGCCACACCCACCAAGCCATGCCCACCAAGCCACACCCACAGAACCTGTAGTAAATTTTTTTGAAACCCACCACTGCCTAGGACAAAAGCAAATTAGCTGATCTGAGATCTTTTATGAGATCCATTTTGCAGATGGAGGAGACTTGGTGGTGTGGTTTTTTTTGGGGGGAGGGGAGTGGGGAGATGGCCAAGAGGCATTTTAGAGTAGACTATGTCTTGTGAAGTTCAAATACTCCCCAGTTTAAAAATGTGTTCTGTTCCCAAATCTATCAAATATATATGTAAGCCAGAACAATACTGCATAAGTTGTATTGTGTAATATGCATTCAACTGGAATCATTGCCTATTTAATTCAAATTTTGTTACAGTGGGCTTTGTTCTTAATTATGAATCGTCCTTAAACTGGGGCGTTCTTAACCCAGGGACTTGCTGAAACTGTATCATCACTGCTTGAAATAATGCATTTATTACCAGATTTAATCTTTGAACGGCAACCTAGATAACTTCTATAGTCCCCGGAAGGCTTTGGAAATACAGGCGCTTATCATTGCTTGTTTATTGCTTTGTAGTTTAGTCTGAGCTCATCGCATCTAGTTTCATCTAGAAATTGATAATTGGTTTTGTTGCTATTTCTACAAAGCATGCAACCTCCAGTAGCAGATCCATGGCAGAAAGATGTGCCAATCATATATATCTGTCATGGGCTTCATTTCTCTTTCCAGCATGGTGGCATTAGGTTTCACATCCCACTATACTTCACATAGACAAAGTGCAGAGTTTAGGGTTTAAAATAGATAAAACACTCACAGGAGTGTTTTGCACCTGACTGGGAAGTCTTCAGGGTTTTTGTTCAGGGCATGGCCGGTCAGAAAGAGAATTCACAGAACCCACATTGGAGTAAGTTGATACAAGCCACAAAGCCTCCCAAATAGTTATAACCTACTACTTGATAAAATATAAAAATGTGGGTTAGACAGCATCATTGCCAGATGGATTCATAACTGGCTGACCAACTGCACTCAACATGTAGTCCTCAATGGAACTGCCTCTACATAGAAGGAAGTATGCAATGGAGTACCCCAAGGCTCTTTTTTAGGCCCAGTACTCTTTAACATATTCATCAATGATTTGGACGAGGGGATAGATGGGGAACTCATCAAATTTGCAGACCACACCAAGCTAGCAGGAATAGCCAATACTCCGGAAGATAGGCTTAAGATACAGAAGGATCTTGACAGATTTGAACATTGGGCACTATCTAACAAAATGAAATTCAATGGTGAAAAAAGTAAGGTTCTACATTTAGACAAGAAAAACAAAATGCAGAAGTACAGTATATGTGGTACCTTGCTCAATAGTGGTGACTGTGAGAGGGATCTTGGAGTCCTGGTGGACAATCACTTAAATATAAGCCAGCAGTCTGCTACAGCTGCCAAAAAAGCCAACACAGCTCTAGGCTGCATAAACAGAGGGATAGAATCAAGATTACGTGAAGTGTTAATATCATTATATAATCCTTTGGTAAGGCCACACTTGGAATACTGCATCCAACTTTGGTCACCATGATGTAAAAAAGATGTTGAGACTCTAGAAAGAGTGCAGAGAAGAGCAACAAAGATATTTACGGGACTCAAGGATAAAACATATAAGGAACGGTTACAGGAACTGGGTATATCTAGTTTAATGAAAAGAAGGACTAGGAAAGACATGATATCTCAGTGGTTGCTACAAAGAAGAGGGAGTCAAGCTATTCTCCAAAGCACTTGAGGGAAGGACAAGAAGCAATGGATGGAAACTAATCAAGGAGAGAACTTAGAACTAAGGAGAAATTTCCTGACAGTTAGAACAATTAATCATTGGAACAACTTGTCTCCAGAAGTTGTAAATGCTCCAAGGCTGGAAGTTTTAAAGAAGAGATTAGATAATCATTTGTCTGAAGTGGTGTAGGGTTTCCTGCCTAAGCAGGGGGTTGGATTAGAAGACCTCCAAGGTCCCTTCCAACTCTGTTACTCTATTCTAGTTCTGAACCAAGGTTAACTCTTCTCCAACATCCTTGTTCTCTTCTTCCTCTTTTGTGAATTCTATTTATATTTAAACTGCATTTTAGGAAGCAAACCAGATTGGTATGCAGAACATAGGATGATCACTAGATGGCAGCAGGGGACTAACATTGTGGCCACCTAGAATTTGTTTGGATTTTTGCAGCCCTGAAATATCACTCTAAAGATTAATGGCATTGCTTCACACTTGATAGGATCCCTAGCCTTCTGAAATTGCCACATTTTCATTGATGTTATACAGTCTTCCAAAACAAGAATAGAGAAGAATCTGTGCAACAGAGGTATTTGGGAAGTTGGCTTCTCTTCTTGCAGCTTTGTGGTTAATGGTAAATGTTATTTCTAAATGAAATTCTTCAGAGGCTCTTTCAAATGTACAGCCATTTCCTACAAAGTCAAAGCAACCAATAAAAAGTGCATTAAGCAGTTGGCTCTTGTAAATCAAAAGCCTATTTCCTTCTTCTCAAATTCTTCGGATGACACAGCTTGCTCTTCTACTCAAAGAAAAGAATTCTCCAGGAAACACAAAAGGAAATACATTGAATGTCTACAAAACATGGCCATCTTTTTTAAGGGGGAAAAGACTATTAGTTTCTTAGTGACAGCCAGACTTTGCATAATAGGAGCAACCTATTAGTCAGTGAGCTAATAGCCTTAGTGCACAGCTTGCGCTCAAGTCTTTCAATATTATCATATTTATCTATTTTAAGACACAGCTTATGCAATTCTCTGTCTTCTGAAATAAAGTAAACCATAATTTTTTGGGAAAAGAGCATCAAAGAATAGATGTTCTCCCCTTCAAAGCAATGAAGTAAATAAGCATTTCCAGCTTGTGATTAAAATTCTAACTAGCTAAATGAATCCCTCAGGTATCAATTATCAAACCAACTCTTGCAATTAAAATACGGACCCCCAGGTACTCAGGCGAGATGTTAAGTAGCTCACATCCTACCCACTTTGGCAGAAGATTCATGTTCCTTTTTTCATTGATAGGGGGACACAGGCTGGCAGTATCTGGTTATTCTATCACACTTTCATAATTACTGACACAAAAATCCCTCACTGCCAAAATGCTCTGCTAGTCCTACAGGGAAGGAACGTAGAACCTGTGGTTTGTGGCAACTGAGGTAGCTCCTTTCACATATTTGAAGAACCAGGAAATGTGTTCACGCACAAGAGGCCCAGAGGTGGGCTGTTGCTGGTTTGGATCGGTTCGGGCGAACTGGTAGTTCCGACCAGCAGCTGGGCCTGCCCACTCGCCCTGGCACTATCCCATGCTATATAATTGCTGTTTTTTCGATGCGCTAACATTTTCGGTTCTGGGCAAACCGGTTGTTACAGTATGTAATGCTCACCTCTGAAGAGGCCCACATCTTTGTGTTCTCTGCCAAGTTCCTACTAGATATGAAAGAATGCAGCAGCGCCCATATTTAGTAGTTGGTGGTGATACTGACATATTAGACCTCTGTTAAAGAAGCTGCACTGGTTATCAGTGGTTTCCAAATAGATTCAAGGTCATGGTTACTACCTATATAGCCTTAAATGGTTCAATATTTGGATATCTTGCAAACCACCTTCCCTGCTTTCAAGTCGCAATACTTTTTTAATGTCCCGCTACCAAACCACAATCTGCAAACCATAACATGAACGCAGTACCTCAATGACCTCAATGTAGAATGATTTAAGTGGAGACCATGAATATGATCTGGTTTTGAATTATCTAGGACTCTTAATATGCAAACCAATACCATCAATCGGACTCAGTAACAATATACTGTAGCTTGGAATTCCATTCTGAAACATAGAATGTACATTCTGCATTATGTCGCTTTTGGGGCAATCTCACGCATAAATTACTAGTAGGCATAGGCTATCATCAGACAAGAAGCTCTCTAATGATAATGGGAGTTGCGACCTCTATGCTCAGTTGAACTGTACTTCCCAGTGTATATCAGTGGGCTGAATGTACGCATATTGTGAATACATGAACAAAAGTGTATGTATGTGTAGCGTTGAATGGTAAAATTCGCAGCATGCATGGGACTGGGTGAACCCTACATTTCCCGCCCTTTTGTTACACAAGGCTTCATCTTAATTTTACCCCAATTTTCCACTCTGCCTGAAAAAAATCCAGGATATACTCTTGATTTTTCTTTTCCAGTACTAGGATGGGAAACTTGCTGTCCTAAACTCACATGCAGCACAACCTAATTTCATGCCTTCCTCAACCTGATTACAAACGTTTTCAGTTTTTACCTTTTGGATGGTTTATCGAGCCTTCCAAGCAGAGAAAAAACAGGGATCAGAAAATGTGTGATAGGCAAAAAGAAAATAGTCCCATTTCTTTTGGGGTCCTCTCCCATTATTTGTTAGGACTCATCCCAAAACTACCTTGAGGTCCAAAAGATATATCAGGGAATGGACTATTTCTGTTTTCCTTTGACTGTACATGATACATGCAATGATAAAAACATCAAAGAAAAGCAATGTGGAATGTGAACATGGTAACTTTAGCATATCTTGACTAAGTTTATTGATTCTACTGGAAAAGGAAGCAAGTGAACATTTTCTACTTTAAACTTCGCAAATACTAAATCAGGGGTGTCCAAACTACGGCCCGCGGGCCAACTGCGGCCCGCGGGTCAGTTTTTATTGGCCCGCAGCAAATTCTGAAAATATAATTGAATATGGCCGGCACATGGCACTTGAGCTCAACTCTGTTGCACTTCTCAGTTTCAACACTAGATGGAGCCAGTCACAGAAAAGGTGCTTCTCCACTAAACAAAATTAAGCAAAGAAAAATATTTACCATGAGTCACCAGAAATGGCAGCACCGAAGAAACGCAAGATAGCAAGTGAGTGTAGAAGATTTCAAACACGGTGGGAAAATGAATATTTCTTTAAAGAAATCAACGGAAAGTGTGTGGCCCGGGCCTTTGCTTATTTTTCTGTATTTGGCCCTCACCAAAAAAACTTTGGACACCCCTGTACTAAATGAATGTTACCAGTCTACAGATAGTCCTAGACTTACAACAGTTCGTTTAGTGACTTAAGAATGTTTTTCACACTTATGACTGCTGTACTATCTCCACGGTCATGTGATCAAAATTCAACTGCTTGACAACTGATTCATATTTATCATGGTCACAGTGTCCTGGGGTCATGTAATCACCTTTTGAGACCTTCTGACAAGCAAAGACAATGAGAAAGCTAGATTCACTTAACAATCATGTTACTAACTTCACAACTGTAATGATTCACTTAACAACTATGGCAAGAAAGGTCGTAAAATGGGGCAAAACTCACTTAACAAATATCTCATTTTAGCAACATAAATTTTGCGCTCAGTTATGGTTGTAAATCGAGTACTACCTGTATTAATATTCCCAGCCTTTCAAATGTTTTTGTGAGCCATTTTAGTTCTGTTATTAAAAAAAAAAGAGCTTTAACTTTAACAGAGTTGGAAGGGACCTTGGAGGTCATCTAGTCCAACCCCCTGCTCACGCAGGAGACCTATACTAGGGATTCGAACTGCCAAACTGCCAACCTTTCTGATTGTCTTGGCCACTGAGCCACCTAGTCAAGCTCCCATGCCATGAAGTTTCAAAATCATTTTTAATGCCAGAATGGCTACCAAAAATTTCCAGATTTCAGACAACTGTAAATAAATATGCTTTGGTGGGATTGGAGCAGGGATGAAATGCTACTGGTTCGCACCGGTTCAGGCGAACTAGTAGCGGTGGCGGCGCGAGGCTCTACCCACCCACCAGCCCAGACGTCGTTACTTCCTGGTTTTAACCAGGGAGTAAACTGTTTTTTACCCTCTGCGCATGTGCAGAAGGCTTTGCGCATGCACAGAGGGTCCAAAATCACACTTCCAAACCGGAAGGGAAGGTAAGTAGATTTCACCCCTAGATTGGAGTAAATGAATCTAGCAAAATATTCATGCCCAACAGAGAACACAATTCAGGCAAAGTTCAACATATTCATGAACTTATTTCCATGGAAGAGTTAAGCACATATATGACTTACCTCCTAAAAGTGCATAGGTCTAACTGAGTTATTTCCAATAATGTTTTAATATTTACATTATGCTTCCATAGGAAAACAATAGTAAAAAAAATCTTCATAGGCATAATATGATCTCCATTTATCTCTCATCAGGATTGTTCACTTCTCATCTAAATGTAAATTCATTAAATACCAGTTTGTTTATTTCTTTTCTTTTAAAAGTTTGACCAAGTCTTTTAGACAATTAGATTAAAGACTAAAAATAATCAAACCTCTTTTTCATCCATATATTTGAGAATTGCCAATAGATTTTAATGATTGAAACTGGCTACAACGTACACTGTAATTAAAATATGTTCTTCTGGGTATACAGATTCTTTTGTGAATGCAAACACTTTGAAACAAAAAGGGATTTTTTTATCTGTTTCTATAAGCTCAGAAATCAATGTTAAGCAGACAAACATTATATATTACAAATAAATTATAATAACTAGTTATCGCAGTGACTACCTTAGAACTTCCTCTTTACTGATCTTGAATTCAGCTTTGAAATCTAAGTGCAAAACATGGATTTTTAATACTAACTTTTTATGTTGGTACATTTGGTTTTAGTTAAGGATACAATGGTCTGTATTTAAACTGTGAAATTGATTGTATCTGAAAGCAGCCACCCTAATGTACTTGAAGCTAATATATGTGTATCTGATGTTAATCAAAGCACCATTCTTATATTCTGAAAGGAACAAAGATTTTCTGCAAATTATGAGCCATCAGTAGTTATACTCCTGACTATAACTGAAAATATTTACTGCCACTTTTTACTAAAAGATAGGCCTCAGTCATAATTACTCATTCAGAATTTAGGTCACTATTTGATGAATATCACGAGAATCATATCTAAAAAATGAAGCTTTCTTCATTTATGTCAAAAGAAATACGATGGAATTAATAAGAAAGTATTTTCTTAAAATCTTATACCAGAACAAAAATCTTTCCTTGTAGGACAAAGGAAAGCTCAAGATTCTTACGTTGCAAGCAATTATATTGGTAAGAATTTTTTCAGTGCAAGACATAACATTGTCAAATTAGGCTGATTTAACAAAATCTTTTTAAGGTGGTGGAATTGGGACAGTTTTGTGATATTTAAAAGGATTATATCTTACTCTCATTTAAGTGAAATTATTCTTGTAACTGTGCTCCGTTCCATTTGCTTACTAAACACTCATCAATTTGAATTATATGCTATTTATAATGCAAAGTTTAATGGTTATCAAGTTACAGTAATATTTTTTCAATTTATCTTGGATTTATATAAATGTATATAACATTTCCAGCATGATGATGATTATAATCTATAAATTGTCAAATATATATCTATAAGTTATAGATAATAACTTTGTAATTCAACATCTATAATTTGGGATTGTATTGAAGCAGTAATAGCTTATCTAACTAAAAACTCGAACCAACAATGGAATAATTCACCAAGAGAAATGCTAAGTTAGCAACATTGATGGAGTCCTTTGAAAATTTTACAAAACGCTTTCCCCTAAATAATGCCAAACCTGCTTTTATCAGTTGACTCATTTCTACAGGAACTTTTGTTTTAGAAATTTTGTTTGCTTTGTTAGCAGAACTGTGGTTTCATAAAGAGATATGAATACCTTCGTGAATACTAAATAAACGGGAAAGAAAATAACCAAGAAAGAGAAATATATATTTCTCTTTAAAAAGTTTATCCATTTGCCACAAGAACAATGTGTCTCTTTTTATTCTGTTTACACATTATTTTAGTGCAAATACAGATGAGTTTATTGATTACTATTCCTTCCTTCCTTCCTTCCTTCCTTCCTTCCTTCCTTCCTTCCTTCCTTCCTTCCTTCCTTCCTTCCTTCCTTCTTCTCTCCCTTCCTTTCCTCCCTCCCATTTTCTATAGCTGCTCATCTCAATCAATGATTCTGTGTGGCTTATAATTCAAAAATATACTACAATTAAAGCAATAAAACATTTTAAATTAAAAAAAAAACTATTTAAAAACATCCAAAATAAATATACACAGCAGCCAAGATACATGGTCAGTTAACAATAAAGCCCTTAGCACATTCAGTTCTCCAGGGACAAAAACATAGCCAGATTTTTCAAATTTTAGGAAAGGCTAATAGAGTCAGGGCCATTTTGAGGGGAGGCTATTCCGCAGAGCAGGGCCGACACTCATGGCCAATCTGCTAGATCAAAATGCACAGGTAGAAATCTTGAGGGGGAAAAGTGGCCCCTCAGATAACCCGTTCCCAAGCCACGACGGGCTTTAAAGGTGACAATCAGTGACCTGATTTGCACTTAGAAATGTATAGGTCATCAATGCAGCTCACGTAGCCGTGATGTTACATGTGCCATATATCTGGCACCATTTACTACCCGTGCAGCTACATTCTGCACCAGTTGATATAAAATGGAAAGCGTGTCCTTTGGGTGAGTAGCATGAATTTTCTCTTCTCTTTATCATTTTGCATATTATGCAATCAATATGTTTTGGCATTTAACTCTGCTAAGGACTTTTCTTTTCTATGAGCTAGCCCTCAGCCCTCAAAGATTCCTGTTATATGCCGTTACTTTAGCAGAATATCTGCTCACGTTGCATGGGGGGGGGAAAAGTGCATGGGAGAACCCAAATCTTCCAAGAGCTGTCAGCAATGTAAGGTGCCAAACAATTAGGGATGGAGATCTCAGCAATGATCTTGTTCAGGGTAGCAGTGAAAGGCACAGAAAATTCTTCTCTCATTCAGAGAATTTCCTGAAGTCAATCACATGCATAACATTTTGAAGGTAATGCATTTATAGACTAATGCAGTGATGGCTAACCTTTTCCAGACCGAGTGCCCAAAGCACGCATGCATGAGCCCCCAAAATGCAATGTGCATGGTCCCCGTGCATGTGCCCCCCATATATGTCCTGCACATTGTGCATGCACATGTGCCCCTGCATGCACCCCACCCTGCACATGTTCCCCCCACATGCACTTGTGGGGATCCCGCATGCACCCTGGCCCCTGCGCATGCACGGCAGAGACCCAAAGATCAGCTGGATGGTAGGAGGTGCGCACGCATGTGCAACTGGGGTGACGGCTGGTGTGCCATGAGTTCGCCATCACGGGACTAATGTGTTTTCTTTTGCAAAAATGGTCACAATCTCAGCAAGTACTATTGCTAAATAAGAAACAGGGCAGTAAAATGTCACAATGCTCACTGAGTATGTACTTCCAAATCTATCCATAGCCCAACAACTCACTGAAATGTATAAAGTTTCTTATTCTATTCTAGGAAAGGAGAAATTACAATGCAACTGCTTGGTGATTTTTCAACACTTGCTTAAAGTTTCCTCTTCCACAGAAGAGACCAGGAAGTCAATATGTATAAAAGTCTATATCGGTAGGTATGTAAATCCTTATGTATAAATGTGTACCAGGTACATGCACTAGAGCTGTGATGGCGAACTTATGGCACGTGAAGCCATGTCGCCTGGTACACATGGCCTTGCCTGTTTGTCTTCTGGGTTTCTGACATGTATGTGTGCACAACGATCAGCTGTCCTTTCTGCATGTGGCAGTGCGAAAATGTCTGCACATGCACCCCGGTCAGCTGATTGTCGGGTGCGCATGCACACCGGAACCCGGAAGTTCAGCTTTTCCAGAGCGCGGCCCCGACGAGTGCACACATGTGCTCAACGTTTCCATGCAATCTTTTTGGCACTCGGTTTCGGCTGCCTTGGAGAGTTAGTGCTTGTTAGTACAATAAGACTGAGATGGATGGAACAAGGGAAGATCATTTAAAGAAGGAAATTACCTGTTTTGCCTAAATCCCTGGCCCGGACTAGTAGTGGCTGCTATCTCCAAAACCCATTTATTATTAAAGTTTAACAGACCCCAATTTAGCATAATTAAATGTAATGTGTACATAAAGTAGTCTGGATAATTTATGCAAATTGCACCATTTGCAGAACACATTTGTATCATTATATGGCTATGTACTGAATATAATGCCATTTTTGTCAATTATCTCATTACATATGGACACTAATGACCTACATTGACATGAAATTAATGCAAATAATGATAAACTATATTTAACAGATATTTGGATGTAACAGGATGTAACTCACAAACAGATCATCAAATCACTTTTTTCTGTAAATTTCTAATAACAGAATTAGGAAAATTTATCATGAAATATTGCTTTGTATACACTATATACTCTCCTATATAGTGATAAACCAGCTAGCAGCCAAGCAAAGATGAACTTAACAGTTACAAAAATTACAACATTATATTGTTTTGTTAAGTTTTGATTCTTTCTCAGATTTTGAAACGGGCACTGGAAGCTAAGGGTAAAAAAAAATGCTAAGGTGAGGAAAAGTGTCAGGAAAGATGTATTGGCAAACAAGAAAACTTTCAAACCAGTTAAAAACACAGCCACTCAGAGCATTGCGTGAAACGGGCGGTATAGAAATTGAATAAATAAATAAATTAATATCATCTGCATTAACACTGAGTCATCCAGCCTGTAAACAAAATAATCCCTACTGCTTTGTTATCAAAGGACTTGATGATTTCTTTCCTTTCTAAAGATAGATTGCCTGTTTCTTGAGCGTTCTCTCTATCATTAAGTGGTTCTCATTTTGGTTTCCATCAATCAGTGTTCCTTTTGTAATCTACCACCTGCATTACCAAAGCGAGAGGCAAAACATTTAACAAAATATTTCACAGTCGATTTTCATTTTAATTTAGAAAACTACCATATGTAACAGACTGCAGTGTTGCAAACCAGATCAGATACAGACATAGTGAAGAATAAGTATAAGCCAGTTCTGGCGAACCTATGACAGGTGTGTCACTTTTGACAGACCTCGATGTTTTGGGTGACACCAACATGTAACAACTATTTTTTTTGAAAACATGCCTCATTCTAGCACAATTTTCATAGGCTGCGTGAGAATGGGGTGTGTTCTTGCATGGCTTTCAGAGGCTGTGGAAGAGCATTCTCCAAAGCTGCTTGAAGAACAAAGGCCTTATGCAACCTGGAACACCTCCAGGTAAGCCACTGATGTTAACAAAAAGCAGACAAGAAGAAATATATAAGTGATAAAAATTTGAGTTCGAGAAGATGGACTGTAATTTGAGAAATGGACTTATGAAATTTGAAGGAATGTACAAGTGGAAAAAAAATTGAATTTGAGAAGATGGATTAATTTTAAAAATGGACTGTAAGAAGAAGTAGTATGTGAAGTTGGTATTGTTTCTTTTCTTTTCTTTTCTTTTTTTTTATTATTCTTTCCTATCTTTTTATTTTTATTGTGAGGGGATCTATAGTTTTAAATTTTTTAAAGTGGGAGGTTATGTATATTTTGTATACTTTAGCTTGTGATTGTTGGTCATAATATCCGGTATTTGCTCTGGGAAGTCTGGGGGAAGGGAGGAGGGGGGAAATGAATCAACAAGTGATACATGGATTGATTATTAATGTACAGTAATTTTTGAAGATATGAAATTAAAAATTTAAAATGGTATTGGGGTTGCTCGACTGCCATTTCAGGAAGAAAAGGAGAGAGGAGTAGAAGGAGGGAAGAAAGTAGGTAGGAAAGTGTAGAGAAGGAGGAGGGGAATAAGAGGGTTAGATAGGGTGGAAGAAGGGAGGAGTGGAAAAGGAGGAGAGGAAGTAGTAAAGTGAAGGAGATGAAGGATGGGAAAGTAGTAGAGGGTAGAGAGGGAGGTTGTGTAGTAAGGAAGTGGCAGTCGGGCAGGCCTGAATCAGTAATAAATAAAAAATTAATGATTAATGATGGATAATAGTTTGTACATAAATATGATGTTGAAAAATGGAATAAAAATTATTTAAAACAAAAAGCAGACACCATCTGTGAGTGAGCAGTGCCCGGCAGATCCTGGGGAATGCTGGGTGGGCAAGGGTAGTCATGCTGTTTACTAAATGCCAAACACCTTGGGGAAAGGTGCAAGGAAGTCTTATTCAGTGGCAGTGGTGGTGTAAGGGCTGAAGAGTGGCCCGGGATGTGTGTATGTGTGAGAGACACACTGTTGGGGCCCACTGGCGGCCAGCAGAGCTGGCAGCAGTCAGTCAGTGAGGAGGTTGAGAAGGAACATGGGCCAGTCCTGGGGGCTGGGGAAAATTCGAATGAGAGCTGTGCATCAGAGGCAGAGAGGGAGCTAGATAGCAGTGAGCTGGAGCTTGTTCCCAGTGTGCGCATGTGCAGAGCTGCCAGATGACAAGAACAACTAAGAAAGCAGGGTCGACTTGGCAGTAAAGCCACATCTTAGAGGTGATTGGCCTCTCCCATAGGAAACAAAAGAGGAGTGAACAAGGAGTGGGCTTTTGCAGGAAACAATTCGTTCATTCTGTGACTCTCAGAGACTCTGTGCCAAGTTTTGCCTTGTCCTGTGTTTGGAAACTAGTTACCTGGCTGCTTTCCAAGTGAGATAAGGTCTGTGTTGATAAATATTCCTCTGAAAAACTGTTTGGATAGGCCTTGCTGACTGTGAATGAAAGGAATTCAGAGTTGTGTAAATAAAAGAGGTTTTGCTGGGACCAGGACTCTGCTTCCTGCTTTTTAAGGGAGCCTAGGTCAGAACACACACCAGTAGAGTCAAATTAAGCGTTTTCCAAATTTTTGACATTGAGCTCCAAAGTTCACCATCAATGATGTAAACTCTTTTCCTCTAGATAATGTAGCTGGCCTTAAATATATCCGTAGATTTTTATATCTAAACAAAATGTGTGTGGGGGTGGGTGGGAGGAGGAAGACAAAGAGTTGTGAAGCAAAGGAACAGCCAATCTCAACAGTGATGGAAAGTATCTTTTGTAACTAGTAAATTTGAACAGGGAAAAGAAGAAGAAGCAAGAGACATCCATTGACATTTCCCGCTGCTAAATTACAAGAATGGCTTATTGTTATTAAAATTAATGGTTGGAAGACTTCCAAATTGTCAAGGTGACTTTGAAATACCTCCTTATCATCTTTAGCAACCAGTCACATAATTAATTCTTCTATCATTAAAGTAATGATAGAAAATTCTCAACAGTGTTTATCTGGTCTTTAACCCTGTGTACAATCAATCACGCCTGCTGCAATTACTGCCATGCAATATTTCCAGCCCAAAAAGGCTTTGATGAAATCTGTGACAATGAATATGTAATTAGGGAGGATCTAATGCCAGCCCAGGAGGGTGTGTGTGAGAGACACACTGTTGGGGCCCACTGGCGGCCAGCAGAGCTGGCAGCAGTCAGTCAGTGAGGAGGTTGAGAAGGAACATGGGCCAGTCCTGGGGGCTGGGGAAAATTCGAATGAGAACTGTGCATCAGAGGCAGAGAGGGAGCTAGATAGCAGTGAGCTGGAGCTTGTTCCCAGTGTGCGCATGTGCAGAGCTGCCAGATGACAAGAACAACTAAGAAAGCAGGGTCGACTTGGCAGTAAAGCCACATCTTAGAGGTGATTGGCCTCTCCCATAGGAAACAAAAGAGGAGTGAACAAGGAGTGGGCTTTTGCAGGAAACAATTCGTTCATTCTGTGACTCTCAGAGACTCTGTGCCAAGTTTTGCCTTGTCCTGCGTTTGGAAACTAGTTACCTGGCTGCTTTCCAAGTGAGATAAGGTCTGTGTTGATAAATATTCCTCTGAAAAACTGTTTGGATAGGCCTTGCTGACTGTGAATGAAAGGAATTCAGAGTTGTGTAAATAAAAGAGGTTTTGCTGGGACCAGGACTCTGCTTCCTGCTTTTTAAGGGAGCCTAGGTCAGAACACACACCAGTAGAGTCAAATTAAGCGTTTTCCAAATTTTTGACATTGAGCTCCAAAGTTCACCATCAATGATGTAAACACTTTTCCTCTAGATAATGTAGCTGGCCTTAAATATATCCGTAGATTTTTATATCTAAACAAAATGTGTGTGGGGGTGGGTGGGAGGAGGAAGACAAAGAGTTGTGAAGCAAAGGAACAGCCAATCTCAACAGTGATGGAAAGTATCTTTTGTAACTAGTAAATTTGAACAGGGAAAAAAAAAAGAAGCAAGAGACATCCATTGACATTTCCCGCTGCTAAATTACAAGAATGGCTTATTGTTATTAAAATTAATGGTTGGAAGACTTCCAAATTGTCAAGGTGACTTTGAAATACCCCCTTATCATCTTTAGCAACCAGTCACATAATTAATTCTTCTATCATTAAAGTAATGATAGAACATTCTCAACAGTGTTTATCTGGTCTTTAACCCTGTGTACAATCAATCACGCCTGCTGCAATTACTGCCATGCAATATTTCCAGCCCAAAAAGGCTTTGATGAAATCTGTGACAATGAATATGTAATTAGGGAGGATCTAATGCCAGCCCAGGGAGGGGTGTGTGTGAGGGGAGGAGCATCGAAAGCAAACAAGTTATGAGTATCGCAACTTCAAAGTATTCTTCAGATTCAGCTACTTATGCCTAAAGGCCCAATCTGACATTCAGCTTCTTACAGAATACGACAGCTTGCTGCCCAAAAAGTTACAGGCTCCAGAAATTCTACTAGGATGGGTGCTTAGGCAAGAGAAAAAAACCTCTTTCTTTACACAATTTTGTCTATTCCAACTATATGTCAAGCAGCCAATAGTGTGCAGAACTCTACCCTTAGCCTCTTAGGTAGGTATTTCACATGGAAATCTATAGACACACGTGGTCTTTAAGAGTGGACAATATCCCTCAGCTTTCACCTCTGAGGAGTTCCAATCCTGTTTTTGTCTTTCAGGAGAACTTCGTGTGGGAAAAGTAAAAACCTTCCTATAGGGATTTCCTCTCTTTGCATTTACCCAAACAATGAATATCTATTTATTTTAATGCTCTTAGAACATCCGACCACCTGCTTTTTGTGCAAATATTGGTTACAATTGCTCTTTTGCAGCTGCTTTATACATGCTTAGAAGGGCTTCTGTGATTCAGGTTTTGCATAATATCATTAAGTCTGCAATTCCTTGTGATGCTGGCATGGCACCATGGTTACAACCACTCACGACGTCTCCACCAGATAAATGGAGACAAATACACAGACAGTTGTGAGGGCCTGTGGCAGGGGTGAAATGCTCCCTGTTCGGACCGGATCATCCGATCCGGTAGTGATCTTGGTGGGTGATTCGGAGAACCGGTAGCAATCATGGTGCTAGACTCTGCCCCCTGTTGTTACTTCCTGGTTTTAACCAGGAAGTAATATGTTTTGTAGCCTCTGCGCATGCGTAGAAAGATTTTGTACATGCACAGAGGGTGTGTGCGAGCAGCGTGTGCAATTCCGAACCGGTAAGGAAGGTAAGTTGATTTCACCCCTGGCCTGTGGGTTAGTTAGTTATTTTTATTTTAACTGGGGAAATTTTTCTAATTGGGACTATGGCAGAAGATACTTAGCTTACTGGTCAGCCTGGAGGCTGCTAGGTTGAAATAATGATTGACATATTTTGCAAGCTCCAGGTTCAGAAAAGTATTAAATGGCCACACTGAAAGTGTGAATCCACATGTGATTAAAGTGAGATATGTCTACCTGTAAATTTGTATCTGGGAATAGTAAAGGCAATTCAGAACTGTCGAGAATTCAGTATAACATAAGGCTGGGAAAAGAAATAGTTGGGCTGTCTACAAAGATTTGGAAGATCATGCTCCTTTCCTGAGGAAGCATATATAAAAATGAATTAGGCTCCCTCAAAACAGGTTAGGTTTCTTGGAGTAGAAAAGAAGAGAATGATTAGCAGTAAGGTGGGTAGACTCAGTAGTAATGGATGAGTGAACCATTCAAAGAGTGGAAGGACCAGATTAGGGACAGATCATCATGCAGAAACTCCATATGTGCTACTAGCAATAAAAAACAACAATTAACTTAATCCTTATTTTCCAAACCTCCAGTTCATGATATTATAAAGCTGTGGTAGCCCAGTGGTCAGAATGCAGTATTGCAGGCTAAACCTGGCGACTGCCAGCAGTTCGATCCTGACCTGCTCAAGGTTGACTTAGCCTTCCATCCTTCTGAGGTTGGTAAAATGAGGACATAGATCGTTGGGGGTCAATAGGCTGACTCTGTAAACCACTTGGAGAAGACTGTAAAAGCACTACGAACGGTATATAAATCTAAGTGCTATTGCTATCATCTGATCTGTTAGGATCTTTTTTTTTTTATTTACATTTATATCCCGCTCTTCTCCGAAGACTCAGGGCGGCTTACAGTGTGTAAGGCAATAGTCTCATTCTATTTGTATATTTACAAAGTCAACTTATTGCCCCCCCAACAATCTGGGCCCTCATTTTACCTACCTTATAAAGGATGGAAGGCTGAGTCAACCTTGGACCTGGTGGGACTAGAACCTGCAGTAATTGCAGGCAGCTGTGTTTTAATAACAGGCTATCTTACAGCCTGAGCCACCACGGCCCTTTGAAGGAACACAAAATGTGTCCCTTCAGGAGGATTATATTAGTCCAGCAGCCTGCAACTCAGGTCTTCTGTGATTGCCTTTCTAATTTGCCTTTCTGTCTCTCCTAATTTTTCCCACCCTTTCTGCACTGTCCTCCTCTAAATCTTGCCCGATTCTTCCCATTCTTTTAGCCTCCGTTAAAGGCTAATGGAGGCTTTTAGCCTCGTAACCAATCTCATTTGGAAGGAAGAGTCCCGTCCCCCCCCGTCCCCTGCCACAGCTTCTAGAAGAGAGTTTGATATTGATAACTTTCTCCACTAATTGTAACAACAATGGGACTGGGACTGAGAAACTTAACACTGAGTGCAGTCATCTTTGTTGGGTTTTGATGCAGAAGTCGGGGAGAGAACCCGGGTGTTGTGAATGAGACCGTACTACAAATCCATGTGTGAGGTTGTGTGTTTTTGTACTACAAATGCATGTGGGTGTTTGTGTATGTACATCTTTACTTAACACCTATCGGTAGTTTACTCTATTTCAGCTGGTCAACTTTGGTTCATTGACTGGTCTACAAAGAACAAGACTCAACTGTTTGGATTAACGTGTACTACAAAATAAAGCAAACATTTGTTCACAGATGAATTTTATATCTTGCTTTAAAAAACAAACACATGGGTGTGGTTTCTTAACTAAACTGAACATTTCTTGAATCAACAGAAAATACATAATACAAGAATAGATTCTTGGGAAAGAGGGGGGAAAAAAACAAAGATTGGAAATAGGCCCACTTGCTTATTTCTCAAGGATGTTTACGAAAATAAATTGGAAACAAACAGGGAAATATCTGATATTTCAACCATCATTGTAATATGTTTTAATCCCTTTTAAGTTGCAGTAGAAATTCTCATACCACATAAGCTTCATCTTGTCTGGTTTAGCAATTACCAGATAACCATATATGCAATACTGGTTATTATTGACAGAATTCTAACGATCTATGAACCTGTGTGAGTTTGCCATTAAAAAGTGAAAAAAACAACAACCCATATCTGCTATTTGGAATTAAGTTTGCCTCGACAATAATTTCAGCCAAAATAAACTCCCGCTGCCTAAAACGATTATGATAGCAATACAAAAAGTGTCATTAAAAAGAATAAGAAAAAAAAAGAATTATTCATAATTTAGCTGCTAATAGATAATGATAATTTCAAGGAAGAAATCATTGCAAATGTCTTCAATGGGCTATTCAATACTATTTCCTCTCTTTTTTGTTTATTTCTCCCATATACATGAAAGTAGAATGGATTTACACAACTCATATCATTCTTGAAAGCCATAACTGATCTGCTTTGGAGTTAATGAAATTCCACAGTCTTTATAAAGACTGGAAAGTTATAGCTACCAGGGAGTAAATAAGCTTCCAGAATCTTCTACTTTCTTCTCTGACGTTGTTGATATTGGGATGAATACAGTCTATTAAAAATCTCATCAAGGTTTGAAGTAATCTGGGATCGTGACCTTCTGTTCCATCAATCATTTGTTTCTGAATGGGAGTTCATTGAAAACCTAAGCCCTGGTAGAGCAATATTGAAAGCAATTACAGATTTTTTTCTGGGAAAATAGGAGGAAATGCTAATATTTGCATCTTAAGTGTTTTTGAATTTACTTTTATTGCCGACTTCTTGTATATTTCTTTGTAGGCATATGCTGATATTGCCTTAAACTCCCAAGTTCAGAAATGCATGTTCCATTTTGGACCTCACAGAAGGAGCCCAGCAATATAAAGTGTGAGATATATAATTATCCTGTCTTTTGCAATTCTGTAATGTCCGAGGTTGATCAATGACCAGTAAATGCTCATCCACCCAGCAACTTGAATTTCTGGCGCTGTTATGAGACAGAATGTGGCAGGTGTTCCAGGCAGCCAAGGTTAGTTAGTTACTTTGGACACAGTAGGTGAGATGTTTCTCTGTTTTTTCTGCTGTATGTGCCAAAATAATTTGCTGTATTTGGAAATACACCTTGACTTGAGTGGAGCTGTTTTAAGATGCCCCCATTCATTTTTATATAACTTCTTTCTGGATTGCTCTAAATCTTTTAGATCAATCTTTTTCAAACTTGGCAACTTTAAGATGAATGGGCCTCAACTTCCAGAATTCCTCAGCCAACGTACTGGCTGGGGAATTCTGGGAGTTGAAGTCCACATTTTTAAAGCTGCAAAGTATGAAAAAGCACTGTTTTAGATAGAGAAACAAGTAACTGTTTTATACTTTTTCTGCTTCATTCCCTGCTGAATGATCTGCTGTAGATTAACCATGAAACTGGGGCTAAACCTGCAATTCTAATAGCTAGATGGCAATGTGCAGATGTGTTTAATGGCATGATTTGAAGTATTTACTTATAATGATCATGGCCATATCAAATGAGTTAATGGTATTATTAAGTCTATATTCAAACTATTCCTATGGCACTCCATAATTTAAAACCCTCTCCATAAAAATTATGCTACAACAAATAACAGGACACTTTGGGTATTTCTGAAAATAATTAATAATCTTTTGGGAAAGATGTGCCAGTACCACTGCAAAGGCAAAGGTATCAGATGTAACACCATCATGATAGCAAAAATCTATTTACTGGTCTGAAAATATATGCTGAATTTGTCTTCCACTGATAAGGTAACCAATTGTACAAATGCTGCTAAACTGATTTGAAAACAAAAGCACAACCTATAATTTGATTTTATTACATTCCAAATCTGATGGATTTTTTTTAAAAAAAGCAAAACACACACACATGAAATTGCAGTGGAAATGCACTGCAATTGTTTCAGAATCTCAACTGTAGGCAATATGTTATTTACATTCCTGGAAAGATCAGAGCTAACATCTGGATACATATTTGTTATAGATATATTTTAAATCCTACTCATGGCTTTTAAAGATCTCATCTGCTCCACGTGTGTTGTCCTGTTCATCACAGAAGCATACTATTTTAATGATTAAATATTTTAACGTTGGGATAAAGGATGGAATAAAGACCTGAAAAAATGTCTCATAAGCCTGTTCGGACCACAACTCAAAGAACTCCCAAATCATTATAGCGACTGTAGGAATTCAGGGAGTTGGAGTTCAACAAGCAACAGAACACAATACCTCCATTTTGTCATACTAGTATTAACCCATAGTGCTTCTTTATTACCTTGAGAGGGAGAACACATAAATAAAAACAAACAGCTAACACATAATTAAAAATAAACAGCTCAAGAAAGTTTGCCTTGTACATATTATTCCCAGGTTCCAATTTATCCCTGCCCGTATGGACTTCCACATTGGGGGGAAAGGCAAGTAAATGTAAGTAGGCAATTGGCAGCTTGAACAATTAAAGAGTGATGACTTTCTAACAATAATTAATACAAATTCAAGGAATTAAGCCTTTGCCTTTCTAAAGCTAGTTCACACAGTAGGGTTTTTTTTCTTTCTTTCTTTGATTGCCCTTGAACCTGTAGCAGGGAAGAGAAAAATATCACAAACCTGTACCACACATGGCAGTTTCCCGAAGGAATGTTTAGTGGCACTGAGGACTTGGCCCCTTCTGCATAGTCTAATTTCTGAACCACCAGCTTACCCTGAATGTTTCTTCTCTTCAGCAATGGCAGCCATGTTCTTCAACAATATCAAATGGCAGACATGATTATTCCTTGGGGGAAAAATTCTCTCTCGCTCTCTCTCTCTCTTTTCCACACACACAATAAAACCCATTATATATGCCCATTACACTCAACTGAATGGAGTGTATAATTGGAGGGGCACCTTTGTTCTTTTCTGCCTTTGGACTATTTCCATCAATTAGTGTGTCCTTTGAAAGGAATGGTGGGAGTTACACCGAATATCTTGCAGGCAAATACTTCCCTGCCTCTGCTTTGAATTTTAATGCCAAAGGCATACATTACTTTCCTCAGTAGGTGCTTATTCACGCTGGGTGTCCGACTCTCATATATGTGTTGCAAGGGATTAAATAAAAAAAAGCAAAATGCTCTTAAAATTCATCGGGTTGTGTTTTACATAACCCAAAAGGGACTTGCTTCCCCCACTCTCAATTCTTTTCTTTCTCACTAGATTGAAAACAGAAACAGTACCTTTCTGGTTTGTTTTTCTTACAGGGTCAAGTAGCCAGGACATCTTCGCATGAAGAAGACACAGCAGCAGGAGGACTCTTGTTGTTCAGCCTTCACCACCAATAAATACAAAACTAACATTGTAGTTTGGCAATCATGTGGCCTGAGGGAAACCAACACAAGTGAGTGGGATCTCCTGTTCTTGAACCAAATTTCTTGGCATCAGGGAGGACTTATTTCTATCCCCCAATTTTTTTGTACATTTTTTTTCTCCATTTGCTTCCATAAATGCAACACTGACAGTTTTTTTTCCTAAGCAAGTGACAGAATATACTGCCCTGGTTCATTTTCCTAGGACAAGTTCTAAATGATAGACCAGAAATTGAAACAGGTGTAGCAATGGTGGTGGATGAAGGTGTGTTTGGCAGGGCATGATAAAAATAAAAGGTTCTGTCCTTCAGGTGTGATCTGCCAGATTTTATGCCTCCAAAAGCAGTCAAGGTTAGATCTCCACCTTTTTACAGTGGACTGTTCTAGTGTGATCCCACATGTATGTTTTTAAAATCCATTTTATAGTAAAATTAAGCCTGTGCCTTTTCTTTACACGAAGAGAACCACAATAGCATCCCACAAATTCTTCCTGACTTGGTTATTTCCTTCATGTCTTGGATGTAAATTGAAATCTCAGACCATGTCGTCTCTAATTGTTTCAGAAGTCCAATTTTGAAATTCGAATAGAAATTTGGGAAGAGGGATGTCACACTTGGATCAGTCACTGTGGATGGAACAAAATGTCTCACCTGTATTGCTTTAAACTATACATAGTGTGTGTGTATTACTGTAATACGTACACACACATATGTATATATTACAGTAATACATTAATTTTTGAAGTGTTGAACCAACAGGAAGGTAAAGATGCAAGGATTTAGCAAATGAGCTATAGATACAAATTTTTACTGCAGAGTAGGTTGTAAACAAATCTGTCTCTCTCTTTCTTTCTCACATTTAAAATATTAAATCCTATACTGTAGGGTTTTTTAATTGTTTGTTTGCTTTGTAGTGATAAAAATGTTTCCAGTAAGTGTCCAGGAGCCAACCGTTTGTTACCGAAATCCCCAGAACGCCATAAAATTTGCAATGCAAACAATTAGTGCTGTATGCCAAACTCTGCAAAAAAAAATAAAAATAAAAAGGAAAAACGCCCTCTCACTCACGCCGCCTCAAAACACGAGGCTCTGCTGTACAATCTGAGATAGTCTCTTTGATTTCCATTTACCGCTTGACACGGCGGCGACCAAGCGGAGCCTGCCTCCAGCCTGGCCTCCTAACTTGCCAAGCGTGTTGAATTGGTTCGAATGCCACAGAAGAAGGAAGGGGGCAAAATTAATAACGCTAGAGCACAACCATCAAATCATTTTCATATTGAACCTGCGTGGTCCTGAAACCTCCCCTTCCACCACTGCGCCATTGTTTTTACGGGGGACGTACTCGAGGTCGATGGTGGTTTTATGCTTGCCTTTCCCACGGCTCCAGACAAAAAGTAGTAAGAAACAAAATAAAACAACCCCAAGGAAGGTGAAACAGCCCATGGCTGTCGACACCAGTATTGTCTTAAGGTCCAAAGCAAATGTATTCACATTGGTTCCATTGGAACTGGTGTCATTGGAATCTGTCATGTACATAGGAGTCCTGTTGGCGTAAAGAAAACGATCTGAGGCAAACCCCTTGACGGTGAGGGTGGCTGAGGAGGTGTCATTTCCAGCAGCATTGCTGGCCACACAAACATAAATCCCACTATCTTGATCTTGGGCAAACCGGATCTCAAGCGTACCATCTCCGAGCACTGTCGCTCTCCCGCTGGATTTTGTGGTGACCAGTCTCCGTCGTGGTGTCAACCAGGCGATGGTCGGCTGAGGATCTCCCTCCGCATGACATGAAAATTGAACCGTCTGCCCTTCTTCAACCACCAAGTACTGCAGCTTCTTTTCATAGATCCTGGGCTTCTTGCAAGTGAAGTAGAAAGAAAGGGCAGTGCTATGGAAGTCTTTAAATGGCCTCTCTTTGACACTGTCTGGACCAGCACACATGGGTTGCCGGCCACCAAACTGCAGCATGGGCTGCCTTTGTAAGATCCAAAGCAAGCGGCAGTCGCAAGCCAGGGGATTGTTGCTTATGCAGAGAATTTCCAGTGATTTGACGGAATGGAACACATTCTCTTCCAGAGTTTCCAACAGGTTTTGGGACACGTTTAACACACGGAGGAATCGAAGGCCTTGGAAAGCATGAGGTTCAATGGCGTGCAGCTGGGCCCCCGCTATGTGCAACTCTTGCAGGCGCAACACATCCGCAAGCATGCCGGATTCGATTGTGCTGATGGGATTGTAGGAAAGATTCAGGTGGGTCAGGTAAACCAGGTGCTTTAGAGCAGCATAAGGGACAGTGGACAAATTGGTATTGGTAACGGAGAGAGAAGTGAGGTTCAGACCATAAAGACTGTTTGCAGGGATCGTGTCGAGCATAGGCCAATAATCTATTTCTAGGTTTTTCAGGTGGAACAATCTCTTAAAGGCATATGCAGGCAACAGGTTGATATTGAGATGTCTCAGGTGCAGGCTGATGAGGTTGTGAAGGTAGGAAAGGGCCTCTGTTGGTACAGCTGTTAGGTTGCATTTTTCCAGAGTGAGGTGCTCCAGACTGAGCAATCCATTAAAGGCCCTGTGGGAGATGTAAACCAGATCGTTATCCCCAACCTCAAGGGATTTGAGGTTGTGCAGATCCTGGAACATGTAATCCAGCAGGATGACAATCTTGTTCTCGCTAATATCCAGCTTTGTTAAGTTTGACAAGCCGGTGAAGACCCCTAAAGGGACCAGCTTCAGACGATTCCCTTTCAGTCGCAAAGAGCGTAAATTAAATAGACTGTTAAAGGCCCCGGGCTCAACATTGCCCACGATGTTGTCGCTCAGGTCTATCTCTTCAAGCAAAGGGAAAGCGGTGAACTCCTCCGGATTTACACTTTTTAGCCTGTTTTTGCTAAGATCCAAGATTTTAGTCTCTATGGGGATGCCCTCAGGGATGGCAATCAGGCGCCTCCGGTGACAACTGACAGACTTATTCTGTGCTGAGCATTCACAGCGAGCTGGGCAACCTAGGGTGGAGCCTATGAAAAGTAGCAGCACAGCCAGACTTAGAAATGGCTGCCAGCAAGATATGGCTGTGTGAAGCATGACTCCACTAATGTCGTCTAATCCTCCGTCACAGGCCTGCCAAGGAGAGAAGGAAGAGAGACAAAGAGAGAGAGAGAGAAATAGCTATTAGTTAGGAAAAGTGACAGGTCATGTTCATTTTCAGTGAAAGCTACTGCAGCTAAACTAAACCTGACCTCTGGCCTGATATTGAGGGATTGCATTGAAATCAAAGACAAAAAAACCCTGCAGCTCTCCAGATATTGTGGAACTACACGTCCTTGGAGCTGTTCTAGTGTAGTTAAGCAGCATCAGACGAGTTGCAGGTCCCCCAATCCTGACCCCAATATGGTTTCTCTGCCTATTCTGCCTCTTCAACCAAACATAATAATGCTTAAAACCCAGGCGTTCTTTCGACAGAACTACTGTCAATTGGTTAATAGGTCAGGTATGCATTTTCTATTTCAATTCTTAAAGGAATCCTATCAATTGCTACAGCCAGTTGTTAGGGAAATTTGTATAATTACTAGCACCATTCTGTTGTTGTGGGGGTAGTTCCCTAGAACTGATTTGTAGTGTTAGCAAACATCCCTTGGATTTCTTACAAAAGAGTAATGTGCTTCTGTCTCATTTCTACCATTTCTTCCAAAAATAATACATTCACCTGTTCTCACATGGCACAAGAAGACACAGGCTTCTGTCCGTTCTTGTGAAGGGCAAAGAAAAGCCGGTACCTGCCAGATGGTGCTATGAGAAAGACTGCTTCCACCTGTCTCTCTGAGTGGACTGAACACACTTCAACCTTGACTTCAAACATTTTTCAGTTCTGTAAGACCTTGGGTTTCATTTCAGCAGAAGCCGTTAATATGTTGTGCCAGGAAATTCAACTACAGCTTGGGAACAGGAGCGTTTTTTTTTTAACTTGTTAAAGGTAAAGGTTCCCCTCACACATTTGCGCTAGTCATTTCCAACTCTAGGGGGTGGTGCTCATCTCCATTTCAAACCGAAGAGCCAGTGCTGTCTGAAGACTAAATGCCAAAGGCGCACGGAACGCTGTTACCTTCCCACCAAAGGTGGTCCCTATTTTTCTACTTGCATTTTTTAATGTGCTTTCGAACTGCTAGGTTGGCAGAAGCTGGGACAAATAATGGGAGCTCACTCCGTTACCAGAGGTGGGTTTCGGTAGGTTCTGGCCAGTTCTGGAGAACTGGTAGTGGAAATTTTGAGTAGTTTGGGGAACCGGTAAATACTACCTCTGACTGGCCCTCCTCCCATCTCTTCTCTGCCTCGCGAGTCCCAGCTGATTGGGAGGAAATGGAGATTTTACAGTATCCTTCCCCTGCCACGCCCACCAAGCTATGCCCACCAAGCCACATCCACCAAGCCATACCATGCCCACCAAGCCACACCCACAGAACCCGTAGTAACATTTTTTGAAACCCACGATTGTTGGTTATGCGGCACTAGGGATTTGAACCGCTGAACTGTTGACCTCCTGATCGACAAACTCATCATCTTAGCCACTGAGCCACCATGTCCCTTTTACTTGTTAGGGGAGCCCAAAAGGAGATTTCAACTCTGATGGGCAAAGAAGCAACTATTGAAACCTGTTCACCTCCTTTCCTTTCCTCCCTTTTCTCCATCTAATTCTACAAGGAGAAGAAACCGCTTGCAATACCCAGCCGTGTCAAAAGCTCCTCCTTAACTAAACTAAACTTTTCTTCATTAGGAATTACATTATGCCTGAAAATCTACCAGGCTCTATGATTAGGGCCTTTCCAGTGAATTCTGATCAAAGGGAACTTTCAGCCTCTCTGATCATTGCTTGCCGAATGCAGTTTTGGAGGGTAGGGTTGTCAATCTTCTTGTTGAACAGGGAGTTTGTAAGACCGCTCCCCCTTCCATCTAATACAAGAAGTTGCAAATAAACAGGTTTAAAGGAAAATAAGCAGCTTCTCTGCTCAGTCCAAGAGCTCATTTTAGCTGTAAAAACCATGAAAAGCTCAAACAGGAAGCACAATTAAAAAGCCTTTTAAGTAGTGCCGAGTTCATAATAAAAGAGAACAAAAAAAAGCTACTTTGTCATTCAGCTGATTTTAAATGGGGAGGAAAACAATGCCAGCCACTTCTATTTATTTATTTATTTATTTCGATTTTTATACCGCCCTTCTCCCGAAGGACTCAGGGCGGTGTACAGCCAAGTAAAATTCAATATATAAACATTAAGAGAAATTAAAAAGCATATTATAATGTGGCCGAAATTTTAAAACAAATTAAAATCTTAAAATATAAATAACCCCAATAACATTTCAGTCCAGTCCCGCTTGAATAAATAGGTGCGTTTTCAGCTCACGGCGAAAGGTCCGAAGATCAGGCACTTGATGTAAACCAGGGGGAAGTTCATTCCAAAGCGTAGGAGCTCCAACAGAGAAGGCCCTTCCCCTGGGGGCCGCCAACCGACATTGCTTGGCGGACGGCACCCTGAGAAGGCCCTCTCTGTGTGAGCGTACGGGTCGGTGGGAGGCAAAAGGTAACACTATACCACCTTATAGTCTACAGCAGGGGTAGTCAACCTTTTTATACCTACTGTATCTCTGTTAGTAGTAAAATTTTCTAACCGCCCACCGGTTCCACAGTAATGCGCCATGTATCGTCGTCTATGCATGCCTCTCGCACATCGTGGATTGGGTTTCTGGCGGGGGGGCGCACCGGCTACAGCTCTGCTTGTCTGTTACAGCTGGGTGGTGTGGGGGGGAGATGCGCGAGCTATTCTGGGACGAGGCTCTTTTGTTTACGGTAGCACTGTAGTGCCATTTAGTTTCACTTACGTAACGTGAACTAAACTTATGCACAGGTGATACAAATTGTATATTTTCAGAAATTTAAATTGTCACGGGGAATTTTTTGAAAACCTAATGAAAATGTTTTTAAATAATGCTATGAATTTTTTTAAAAAAGTCAATTAAATTAAAAAAAAAGGAACGTGCTTCAGTATCGGACAAAACCCCTACCGCCCACCATCAAAGCTGGATGGTAGGGACCAGGTTGACTACCACTGATCTATATCTATATCAGGGGTGTCAAACTCAATTTCATTGAGGGCCGCATCAGGGTTGTGTTTGACTTCGGCGGGCCAGGTGTGTGTGTGTGTGGCCGGGTGTGGGTGTGGTTAAGGTGGCCGTAGTGGATATTTGACATAGGCTTAAGATGCTTTTCCCTCCCTTCTCTTCTTCGTTTCCACAGTTCTTTATTGTAACCATTTTCCTATCTCTTCTACCAGATATTACGGGCAAACATTTATTACTTATTCTTCATACTCCACTAAACTTTTTATTTCTAAATTTATACTCCATTGTTTAATAGTAAATTGCTTTTCTAGGCAAAAAAGCTATTTATACTATTGTATTTTCATTATTCAACAATTAATAGAAATACAATAGCATAAATAACATGCTAACACAAGTTCTAACAGCAAAGGTAAATTTCCAGGATGGTAAATAGACATGGCTGTCAAGTATAAATTGTTGATTGTAGATTAAATGGACCTACAGCATGTAAACTGTAGTATTAAACTGTAGTATTAACATCGGATGTTGCTTGTTTTCTATCTGGATCAGGCACTTGCTTGAGGCCACATAATTGTAATCTAGTCCAATTCAGCCCTCCTGCAGCACTCTGCTGGCTGAAAACGGGCTATGTGGAGGCCTTGCGGGGGAAGCCGAAAACAGATGCTCCTCCCCCCTGCAGCCTGTTTTGGGTGGCAGAGGCACCACGGGCCGGTCCTTTGATATTTCCAGCCCGGCCCCACAGTCCAGATTTAAGCACCCCTGATCTATATCATCTATATCTATCATCTCCACAATGCCCTTCCAATCAAATCAAGCAATCTACAAGGACAGAAAGGAGGGGCAAAGGAAGGAGCAGGGAAAAGAAGAGATGAATTTTCAAGGTCAGAAAGACGGGCTGTGATTCTTCTTTTCTTAGACCTTTTGCTCCTTTCAGACTGGGTAGAATTGACATGGCTGAACAGTCCCAGAGTCCCATAACAACTCATGGGGAATTGAAGACTGGCAGAGAGAACCAAAGCAAGCTTTGTTTACATTTTTGCCCAGCTTATATAAAAGGCTGTGATGTACTCCTCCCACAATCCCTCCCAAACTCCTCCCGCAATCATAACTGCCTTCTTCCCTCTTTGAAAACAGGAGACCATCCCTTGGCTGAAGCTTGAACGACATATAACTTTCAGCTCCCTCATTTTAATGGTTCTCAAATAGGTACATGGGTAGTAAAACAGTATTATGAAGAGCCAAACCCTTCTCTACAGATTCTTTTATACCAGCTCCCCTAAACATGACATCCAATCCAAAATATGTTCAGTTACAACCCAAACCAGCTTGAAGAGGCCTTTCGTCCAATGTTCTTGGAAGGCACCAATTTGAGCAAGGCTGCTATTTGCTACCAATATTTTGACTGTGCTAGTTTTGATAGAAGATGGTGGGCTAAATACACGACTGATTACTCTTTCATATAGGTACAAAACTTATGCACAAACCTCTAGTCTTCTCTGCCACTGAATTCATACATGCTGGTTTTGAATTTAATGGAATTATGTACTAAGGAATGGCTCTAGGTGGAAGCCTATTTATTTAAGGCATGTGACTCCACTTCAGGTAGTCCTCAACTTACAACCATAGTTGAGCTCAACATTTCTGCTGCTCAGCAAAGACAGTCAAGCGTGTGTTTTGCCCCATTTTACGACCTTCCTTGCCACAGTTGTTAAGTGAATCTGCAGTTGTTAAGTTAGTAACATAAATGTTAAGTGAATCTTGAGTTTGCTTGTCAAAAGTTCACAAAAGGTGATCACATGACCCCGGGACACTGTGACTGTCATAAATATGAATCGGTTGACAAGCCTCTGAATTTTGGTCTGGTCATAAGTTACTTTTGTCAGTGCCATTGTAACTTCAAATGGTCAATAAATGAACTGTTGTAAGTCGAGGACTACCTGTACCGTTTCAGACAAATGGCTGTCCAATCACTTCCAATCTCCAGTGTTTGAGAACCCACAACTTCTGGAGGCAGGTTGTTTCACTGATTAATTGTTCTCACTGTCAGGAAATTTCTCTTTATTTCTAGGTTGCTTCTCTCCTTGATTAGTTTCCATCCATCGCTTCTTGTCCTGCCTTCTGGTGCTTGTGGGAGCCCCTCAGATATTTGACCAGTTCTATCATGTCACTAGGCGAAGTGAAAAGAACGAATTTCATGGAGAAGGTCAGCTACGGAAGTAGTGACTACTGGGGTCCAAAAGGCATAGATGGGGGAGAGATAGGTGGTAGGGGGAAGGTGAAGTACCCCTGTGGTGGTAGGTGCGTCTTTCAGTCTGCCAAGTGCCCAAATTTTGATCGGGGAGGGGGGGTTGGGAGCTGCAATAGCTATTTCTTTTGGGTCTTGTCATAAGTTTCTTCCGTCATCATTGCGTAGCTTCAAACAGTTGCTGCATAATGATCGCCCATTGAAGATTACTTAAAACCAATTTTCCCCAAGCTCTCATTCTGTTTTTGGACCTTCAGTTGATGTTTTTCCAACCACTTTCTTTCTCTCAAAAAGAATGGGAAGAGGGAAGAAGCAAGATAAATTAGATTGATTTCTCTACTTTTATTCCCCAGCATGAAGGCTGATTATGATCTGCATTCTTGCCCGTCGAAGGAAATGGTATTGTTAAGATCGAGAAACATCTAAAGAACTGCTGACATATTTTCTTTATGAGTACCAGTTATTTTTATAATTATAAGTCACTGTGGGGAAACAGCTGGAATTGGAGTGCAGGATTTAATAAAGACACTGAGTGCTACATTTTGAGTACTGCAGGTCTTTGTCATTCTTTTTTATTCTCTGCTGAATAGTAAAATAAAATAACAAGAATAAAAGCCATCCTTCAAGCCCCTTCCTCCATTCCCATGTGGTTTCAAACTATGCCAACTGTGCTAAACCAAATATGGGTTATTTATTTGCCTGCTTCAAGCATTAGACTAAGCTAAAATCCTGCCTGCCCGCTTGCCTGCCTGCCTGCCTGCCTGCCTGCCTGCCTGCCTGCCTATCTATCTATCTATCTATCTATCTATCTATCTATCTATCTATCTATCTATCTATCTATCTATCTATCTATCTATCTAAGACCTAAGATGGCGCCGACGAAGGCTGCCTCGGTGAAATGCTCTCTAATTGTTTCTTTATTTCTAATTGTTCTCTGTGACTCACTACGGATTTCCTACTCACGAGACCATCTGCTAAAAATTAAGGAACATTTCTTTAAGGAGCAGCTTTCTTTAACCTCACCCCCGCCTGTCTTTACAAACACGGAGGAGATTCTAACACAGGAGGAGGCAATTCCCACGGAGCCATGGATTACTAAAAACCAAGCAGCGGAAACGAAGGAAGCGAGGTAAACGATCTGGGATCTTAATCAAGCTAAGAACTCGCACTAAAACTCCTCTGCCTTCAATTTTCCTAACAAATATACGCTCACTTGCAAATATGATGGATGAAATACTCCTCTTAAACAAATACTATTCTGATTTTCGCAATTCAGCAGTCCTATGCTTCTCTGAAACCTGGTTAAATGAATCAATTGAAAATAGCAGCCTGAACATTCCAGGATTTCAAATTGAACGATCAGACAGGATTCCAGAAACATCTGGTAAAAAGAAAGGAGGAGGCTTATGCCTATATATTAATTCAACCTGGTGTCAAGATTTTAACATAATTTACAAATTCTGTGACAACAATTTAGAGACTCTAATTATCAATTGCAAACCTTACTATTCGCCTCGTGAATTTTCCTCATTTCTTCTAATTGCTGTTTATGTCCCACCACAAGCCTGTGTAAACGAGGCATTACGAACTCTAGCTGACCAAATCATGGAGGCTGAAGCCAAACACCCTGATTCACTGGCCATTGTTTTGGGAGATCTAAACAAGGCAAACTTAAGGAAAGAACTACCAAAATACTTTCAGCATGTCAATTGTCCCACCAGAGGCAAGAATACTCTAGACCACTGCTACACAACACTAAAAGATGCCTATCGGTCTTTACCACGTGCAGCTGTAGGACACTCTGATCATTGCATGATTCACCTTGTACCTGCTTACAGGCAAAGACTTAAAGCCATAAAACCAATAATTAAATCAGTGAAAACCTGGACGGAGGAATCAGAATTAAAGCTACAGGCATGTTTTGACTGCACTGATTGGAATATTTTTAAAGATACCTCTGCAGACCTGGATGAACTCACAGATACTGTAACATCATATGTCAGCTTCTGTGAAGACCTATGTGTACCTACAAGGAACTTGCGAATACACAGTAATAACAAACCTTGGTTTACACCTAAACTTAAGCAGCTACGACATTCCAGAGGAAGTCTACAGAAAAGGTGATAAAATGCTGTACAATCAGGCCAGAAATGCACTAACAAGGGAGATAAGAGCAGCAAAAAGAAGCTACTCTGAAAAGCTAAAGAATCAATTTTCAGCAAATGAACCAGCAAACATGTGGAAAACTCTTA
Source organism: Ahaetulla prasina (assembly GCF_028640845.1). Classification (NCBI taxonomy): domain Eukaryota; kingdom Metazoa; phylum Chordata; class Lepidosauria; order Squamata; family Colubridae; genus Ahaetulla; species Ahaetulla prasina. Next base: position 214,914,057 of record NC_080540.1, on the reverse strand, counting down.
AAAATATCACCGGCTATGGCAAACCTCCTTCCCAGGCTGAAGGTAATCAACAACTGGCAGATGACCTGAATGAGTTTTACTGCAGGTTTGAAAGGAAACTACAGCCACCTATCTCCACAACCCCCATCTCAGACACACCAACAACAGCCAAGCCTCCTACAACTGACCCCATTTCATTGGGTTCACAACCCCTAGTGATCACAGAAAAGGAAGTGCAGGACCTATTTCACAGACAAAAGCCAGGAAAAGCTCCAGGCCCAGACAAGATAACTCCTTCTTGCTTAAAAGTCTGTGCTGACCAATTGGCCCCATCTTCACCCATATTTTCAATAAATCACTAGAGATGTGCTATGTTCCTTCTTGCTTCAAACGCTCTACCATCATCCCAGTGCCGAAGAAGCCCACCATCAAGGAACTGAATGACTACAGACCAGTTGCTCTAACATCTGTAGTCATGAAAACCTTTGAAAGGCTAGTGCTTTCCTACCTGAAAACCATCACGAATCCGCTTTTAGACCCCTTGCAATTTGCATACCGAGCAAATAGATCAACAGATGATGCTGTTAATATGGCTCTGCACTACATCCTACAACATCTTGAGTCTCCAAAGACCTATGCAAGGGTCCTTTTGTAGACTTTAGTTCAGCATTCAATACCATCATTCCAGACATTCTTCTAACTAAGCTAAACCAGCTACAGGTACCGGAACAGACTTGTAAGTGGATCACAAGCTTCCTAACAAACAGGAAGCAGCAGGTGAAGCTAAGCAAGATCACATCAAATACCTGTACAATTAGCACAGGGGCCCCCAAGGCTGTGTGCTCTCCCCACTTCTCTTCTCTCTGTATACCAATGACTGCATCTCCAATGATCCATTTGTTAAGCTACTGAAGTTCGCAGATGACACAACAGTGATTGGTCTCATTCGAGACAATGACGAATCCGCATATAGACGAGAGGTCGAACGACTAGCCTTGTGGTGCAACCAAAACAATCTGGAACTGAACACACTCAAAACCGTAGAAATGGTGGTAGACTTTAGGAAAAACCCTTCCATACTTCCACCTCTCACAATACTTGACAACACAGTATCAACAGTAGAAACCTTCAAATTTCTGGGTTCTATCATATCGCAAGATCTCAAATGGACAGCTAACATCAAAAACATCATTAAAAAAGGACAACAAAGAATGTTCTTTCTGCGCCAACTCAGTAAGCTCAACCTGCCCAAGGAGCTGCTGATCCAATTCTACAGAGGAATTATTGAGTCTGTCATTTGCACCTCTATAACTGTCTGGTTCGGTTCTGCAACCCAACAAGAAAAACACAGACTTCAGAGGATAATTAGAACTGCAGAAAAAATAATTGCTACCAACTTGCCTTCCATTGAGGACCTGTATACTGCACGAATCAAGAAGAGGGCCGTGAAAATATTTGCAGATCCCTCGCATCCTGGACATAAACTGTTTCAACTCCTACCCTCAAAAGCAGCTATAGAGCACTGCACACCAGAACAACTAGACACAAGAATAGTTTTTTCCCGAAGGCCATCACTCTGCTAAACAAATAATTCCCTCAACACTGTCAGACTATTTACTGAATCTGCACTACTATTAATCGTTTCATAGTTCCCATCACCAATCTCTTTCCACTTATGACTGTATGACTATAACTTGTTGCTGGCAATCCTTATGATTTATATTGATATATTGACCATCAATTGTGTTGTAAATGTTGTACCTTGATGAACGTATCTTTTCTTTTATGTACACTGAGAGCATATGCACCAAGACAAATTCCTTGTGTGTCCAATCACACTTGGCCAATAAAATTCTATTCTATTCTATTCTATTCTATCGTGACCCAGGCCCAAGTAGGTAGTAAGAAACTCAGTCCGTGAAAAAAAAAACTTTATTCGAACAGCTGAGAATTACTTCATTCCCAGTGTCGTTCAACTCAAATTAAAACAAATTCCTCCCAACACAAATTCCTCAGTCCTATCGCAAACCTTGGTGCAATTAGGCAAACTGCCAAAGGCCTTTCTTGGCAAACGTTCAGAAGTCACAAAAATAAATGCAAGACATAGACGAAACAGAAGATGAAACAGAAGAAGCAGCTACCAACGTTGTTTTCCGGCAGAGCTCAAACACCAGAGCTGGTCTGTTTTAAGCCTTATGGGAGGGGCCAATCATTTCTTGGCCCTACTCCCGAGTTGTCCTTTTTGCTTGAGTTGCTCTTGCCTTCTGGCAGCTCTTCTCATGCATGCATTAGGAACAGGCTCCTCCTGTTCCTCTGCCTCACTACTATCAGTCTCTAGAGGCTCTGGAGTCCGCACCTCACTTCCCGATGGCCCTGTCCTCACCTCAGCCTCATCATTGTCCAACTCCGTTGCCAGCTCCGTAGGCTGCTGATGGACCACAACACTATCTATCTATCTATCTATCTATCTATCTATCTATCTATCTATCTATCTATCTATCTATCTATCCATTCATCGTCTAGCTAGCCCTATCTCTATTTACCTGTTTATTTCCTGCCTTTATTATTTTACAAATAAGGTGGTGAATGTATTCAACACACCTTCCTCCTTCTATTTTTCCCACAACCACCACCTTCTGAAATGGGTTGGGCTGAAAGAGTCACCATATTATGTTTTTTCGGGCCAATGATTGGATGGAACAATTCCTCTTGGCTGACAGGACAAAGATTTTGAATTGAATTCCACAACTGAAGGTTAGACTGGGAAGAATAGAAAAAAATTCCCAGAGGCACAGGGACATCACTTTCATCTGCTGCCTAGAAAGTTATGAAGTCAACTATAGTTGAGCATAAATTGAAAACATCTTTCCTTTTTTTACTGATTATGAACATAAGCTTACTGTTGAGCCCCACTCCAGCTTGATACCTGATGCTACAGGAACCCAGATTGTGGGAGCAACCCCTAATCACAGATCCAAAGGGATGACACATCAAGGACTTGTTTAAGGGCTGCAGGGATCTGTGTTTGGCAAGCATGAGAAAGGAATCTGCACACTGGCGGCTGGGATAGAGGGAGATGAGGGCTGGGCGTTAGGAAGAGCTGCTTTAGTTCTGGGATTTAGCAGATGACATGGCAGCTGAGGCTGTCAGACGAGGAGGGAGAGAACGGCCGGGCATCCAATCAATGGAGCAGTTCAGCCATGGGGTGGGGCATGAGCAGCGCAGGATGTTTAAAAGGGGCTGAGAGGCAGAAGCTCTCAGCGCTGACTTTATACAGAGAGACCTTGACTTTTACTGAGACCTGGTTTGTAGCAGACCCAATAAAAGAAGTCACTAATGGAAAGAAAACCAAGTTGGCTTGTTTATTCTCACAGCGTCTGACACAACTGTGGCTGAGCAAGCCGAGACTTAGTTTGTTGTATGAATGTTTCCTGGCTTGTTCCTGATTTCTTTTCAGCTCCATATCAGTTTCTAAGCAATCCAAAACGAACAAGACATGCTTGGTGAAAAACGTGTCATGATTTTTCCCCCCTTATGTTCCTGATCCAATTTGAGGGGAAATGTGTTCTTTCAAGGGAGAAGAAAATTTTAGTGAAATTCTCATCAGCCTATATGATATTCTTATACTTTTGCAGAAAAAGATCCATTGGACTTGGGTTAAACCATGATCTTTCCAGGGATCTACAGCTTTCTGCGCTTCTCTTGGTTTCTTTTGGACTTTCTCAGATTGTGAGATGGGGCAGTCCAGCCAGTATACTTCAGAGGGATTTGAAGATATCTAATAGAAAACCAAATAGTCCCCACTCATCAATCTCAAGAAGGAAGTAAAGTCAAAACCACCACCATGAAAAACCCTAAAGCAATTCTCAAGCACCTAATTTAGGTAGAAAAACAGAAGCGTCTGTCAAAAAAAAGTAACCTATGGATAAACCGCAAGGTACCGTGTTTTCCCGAAAATAAGACCCTGTCTTATAGTTTTTGGAACCCTGAAATAAGCGCTTGGCCTTATTTTCGGGGAGGTGGAGCAAGATAGGGCTCCTCTTGTCGTTTTACCTGAATTCCACCTCTATCTCTCTAACCCTAACCCTAGGAAATGGTGGGGACCAGCTGTGCATGCGTTTAAATATTTTTGGGAGGCTTATTTTTGGGGGGGAACGCTTATTTTCAGGGGAGGGCTTATTTTCGGGGAAACACATTATTATTCAGGCATCAGTGAAAACAAAACATGACTCAATGCCAGGGCTGGGATTCAGCCGTTTTTGACTGGTTCAGGTGTACCAATAGCTCCCACAATCAGCTGAGAGCAAACCAGTTCACTCTGACAATCAGATGGGCCCACCCGCCTGCCCTTGCGCTATAACCTACCTATATTTCTTTTGTTTTAAGCACAGCTGATAGGCATGGCAGAGACGATTGCCGTGCCTCAGCTGTTTTACTCTGGATTCAGTAGAAGGTAACTTTCTATTGTAATACATATGCATGGAAGTAAGAGTTTGGCGCGCATGCGAGCAAAGCGTGCGCACAGCGAACCAGTTGTTACAACTGGTGAATCTCACCACTGCTAAATGCAGTCAGATGGTGTGACAATATTGAATCTGCAAAAAAATATGAGGCTGCTATCAGCGGACAGGCCCAAGACATTTTGTAATCTTTATTAAAATTATTCTACCCCTTCCTATATGGGATTTCTGATAAAGACACACATCGACACACAAAGAAACATCACAAACACTTCTTTTTCCTTTCTTGGTTATAAAAGCTCAACAAAAACAAATTAAATAACTTACATATTGGATTGCTTATCGTCATAAAAACCTTCCTGTTTAATAGATCTTCCGGGAGATAGATACTCTTGGCTACGTTACAGGATACTACGACTTTATTACTTAAAGTTTATAGATGTGATTTAGAAAAAGGAAAGGCTGAGATCGAACACAGAGGTCAATTTATAGGGTAAAAGAAGTTGGGGAAATTAAAAGTAATAAATTATTTCTAATGCTAAGACAGGCCTTTTAGAACTTATGCAAAACAGCCCACTCCCAAACATGTAGTGTAGTGCAAGTATTCTAAGCAAACAATGGGTACAGAGGAAAATAATAAAATAATAAACCAAACTAATTTAAGATAAACTAATAATAAAACTATTCACAGCTGAATATGGCTGGAGAAATTAAGAAGCAATAGTGTCAAACACTGCCATATGAAATTGCTCTATGTCTATCATGGCAAACCTATAGCATGTGTGCCACAGGTGGCATGCGGAGCCATTTCTGTGGGCATGCGAGCTGTCGCCCTAGGTCAGCTGCACCATGCATGTGTGTGTGTGCCTCCCACTGGGCAGATGATTTTCAAGTCTCTGCCGCAGAAGTGGGAGATGTGCGCGCATGTCCATGCTGCCTGTTGAAACCTAGGTTTGAGGCAGGGGTGAAATCCTTCAGTATTTGTTACCGGTTCTGTGAATCTGCTACTGAGTGTGTGCTTTGTGCGCATATGCATACACTAAAAAAGGAGCATTTTGAAGCCTTCCGAGTCTGCAAAGGTAAGTAGAACAGCGAGGGGGGATCTGCTGTGCCACACAATTTCGATTAGCTAGAAAGCAGAAAATCTGACAATTCTAGCTAATATAAATTGTGTGTCACAGCTGATAGTCACCCAGCTGATCGTCAGAAATACTGGTTCACCTGAAATGGTAGCATTTTTTTACTACCGGTTCGCCAGAACCGGTCTGGACTGGTAACATTTCACCCCTGTTTGAGGATCTCCAATGGTGTGAAGCAATTCTGGAAAACTGCACAGATGTCATTGCTCCAAGGAGTTTAGAGAACAAAGCAGCAACAGACACAACTTTAGGGAGTGCCGGTGGTCCTTTCAGGGTCTTTAGAATAAGGCATCATGGAAAACCAGCAACAATGGTCATTTGGATTGCTGTGACATCACTCTCAGTTAACAGAAAGAGGAAGGCAATAATAGAAAAAAGACATGAAGTTACAGAGTGAGTTTCTCTTGGGTACTGGTGCTAAGGTCCTTCAGAAATTGCACAGATAACTCAACTGACATACATAAAGGTTGTTTTTTTAAATTTCTCTATTGACACTTGGATGCTGAGAAAGCAATGTATCAGCTTGCTTATCCTCAACGCACCTACATGCAGTTATGACATGATTCTTATGCTGTCATCGTTCCTTAATCATCCTTTTGCACCAACAGGTCTTCAGAAAGCTAGCAATACACATGGACAGCAATAATTGAATTAGAACCTCAATTAAAAATAATACATAAATCACCAAGAAGAGCAAAACAAAGAAAGCTGTAACGAATAAAACAAGAACAAACTGTACTTATCTCTGGCAGTTTAGCAGTCAATACTTCACTTATGCCTCAAAGGCCTGCCTAAATTATTATTTTTACTAAGCAAAAACAACAGAGAGAGCTAATTTGACCTCATCTGGTATATACAAATGAAGTCAGTCAATCTTTATGTCTTTTTAAATTGGAAAGCGTGTCCCTTATTTAGGAAAAAAATAACCAAATTTCATTTTTTCCTTCCTCTAAAATGCTCAATAATGTATTTTCTGTTTTCTTTATGACAAACCTAAATTATTTGGCATAATAATTGCTAAATATCTATAGAGTAGAGATATTGCTGAGGTATACCTTTTAAAGAACAACAGGTTTGTTGCAATGTACTCCTTTGGATACACATAATATCAATCATCTATCACCTCTCTCATCTCATATCCAATCTATGCATAATATACAAGGATTATTTCATTATCAGCTCAGTGTGCTGGAACATTTCTGAATAGCATGGAACTTTCAGCTCTCTCTTTTTTCCTGTTAATCATTTTATCACACTGTTTCTTACACTATGGCAGGGTTTGGTACTTCAAAAGTCCTCATGTAACTGCCACAGAATCCTAGTGACATTTCTCGTGAGGGTGGCAACTTGAATATAGCAAAGTCACAATCAGAATAATTATCAGTAAAGTAACTACTTCTATATAGCAAGATGAATTGGGTCAACTATAATGTCCCCTGACTGATTTTGCCAGTGCGGAAAAAGACTGAGAATAGCAAAGCTCATATGTTACAGAGACAAACGCTCTCGCTAGTGTATTTATTTATTAATTTAGAAAATTTATTTCCTGCCCATCTTGCATCCAACGACTCTGGGCAGTATATAGCAATGTGGCCAAGGGATTTGAGTGTCTATGGAACCCTGCTTACTACAATTTGGCCCTTATAGTTTATTTAATAAATATACTGAAGGTAAATATGTGTCCTATTCATATTTTTAGAGTAAAATCTACAGGTAGTCTACAGGTAATGATGGCTTAATTAGCCGTCACTATCAGCTCTGGCAGCAGAATAGCCAGAGTCTGCCAAGGGCCTCCGTTATCTTCCACGACGCCGGTGAGTCATTTAGAAACAAACTTCAGCTCTTAATCAGTGGATTTGCCTGTTACAAAGAGACACAGCAGCTCTGGCTGCCTTTTATATCCTGTGGGGTGTGGCTCCATGACTCAGCATTTCCTAGGCCTGCCCCACCCTTGCTTCTGTTGTTCCCTCCTCTCCTGCCTACGAAACCAAGCCTGATTGCCGTCAGCTGGGTCTGCAGGCGTGGCCTGGGGGGGGGAGGAATCAGGGGATGGAGGCCTCATTATCTCTTCCACCTGGCCTGTTTCACTGTCCAAGTCACTTTCTGGCAGCAGGCCCAGCTTGGGGGGGAGACACAACATAGGTGTTTCAGGTTAATTCGAGAAATCAGCATAACCTTGAACAAAGCGGTTTCAAATTGGTTGGAATCATTATATTGATTGTGGTCGATATAAGAAGGAGAACATCTTTCCCCCCACACAATAACTTACTGAAATAAAGTTTTAGGGCAGATAGGCAAGGTGGATGGACTCGGTTACAGAGGCCATTGATGCATGATTGAAAGACTCAAAGTTCAGTTGAGGGACAGTTCATCATGGAGGTAGCTAAGAGTTGACATGTGGCACATAAGCAATCAATCAATCAATTGGCTAGATGGCAAAACATATGAAGATGATTGAAGGAGTCAACACAACTCAAAGGAGTTTGCACTGCTTTGAAATCTGTCTTAACTTCTTATTCTGAACAACTCAGATTGTCTCTTTTAAATTGCTTGTCCAAGATGATAAAACATGTCTAGGCTCCTGTTTATCTTGGTCTGCCAGCTGTGGCACTGTGAAGAGAACATTTAAAGTTATTTTACAGCAAATTTTAGGAACTAATTTCTGGAAGTGATATTCTCCATTCATTACATAGATTCTGTATTCAAATTTTGCACTGTAAAATCCAACTAGTAAGGACAATTGTGTAAACCTAAATGCTTATTTACTACCAAGGATAAACATAATGAATAGCACAGGAATCAATGGCAATTTATTTTAATATATTGAGCATAGATGATTATAATTTATGGTAATTGATATTTTCCCTTGGGGCCATGTTGCTGTTTAGATCTAATTATGATTTCCCCCCCATGTTTCTAAAAAATGCAGCTTTCGTGCAGAAAACATACATTGTGAATCAAGCCCAATTTTCAATGTTTTGAAACTTTCTGCAAATAATGTACAATAAATTGTATCTGTTAGATCACGAGTGTTAAACTTGCGGCATTGCATTACTATCCCATGACAATCCGCAATGTTTTTTACCCTTCACGGAGCTGCATAGCCTGCACATGACGCATCCAGCCTGCGGGCCACCAGTTTGACACCCCTGTGCTATAACATTACTTAGAGTAGTGCTTCTCAATTTTTTCTTTGCTACAAATCCTCTTTAAATACTTTTTGTGGCCATGGACCCTCAAGAATTAATTCAAGATTTAAATCATAACATTTCTTCATGCCTTCGCAGACCCACTGTGACATTGTGGCTCCACAGGGCAGAGGTGGGTTTCAGCAGGTTTTGACCAGTTCTGGAGAACAGATAGCAGAAATTTTGAGTAGTTTGGAGAACCAGTAGTAAAAATTCTGACTGGCCCCGCCCCCATGTCCCAGCTGATGGGGAAGAAATGGGGATTTTGCAGTAACCTTCCCCTGGATTGGGAAGGGAATGGAGACTTTACAGTATCCTTCCTCTTCCATGTCCACCAAGCCACGCCCACCAACCATGCCATGCCCACCAAGCCACACCCACAGAACTGGTAGTAAAAATTTTTGAAACCCTCCACTGCCACAGGGGTCTGTGGACCACAGGCTAAGAACCACTGACTTAGAAGATTGCTACTGTTATGTTCACAGAAAACCTATGGAGTCATTTTCGAACCGTAAATATAACACAACATTAATCACATTTATTAGCTAGCCCAAAGTCTACGGTTTCCTTCAAGTATTTACAGTTCAAAGATTTACAGTCATAATGAACTGTCTATGAGAGTGATGCCAATGCACCAGTGTCCATATACTCTACTGTAGATTGCTTGCGCAGCATCTGATTTTAAGTGACTTTAACACCAGCGTCTTCATGGGCAATGACAAATACTAAACGGATGCTTTTCAACTGATGCTGGAATCAGTTGAATGATCTTTGAATGATGGCAGGCTATGTTGTACCCAACGTTTCTTGGGATACACCCGAGTGGCATGTGTGATTTAAGACACACACAGGTTATACAGTTACCATAAGATAAGAAAGCGTTAGGCTGGCAACAAGTAAAGAACTAGAAAAATCAAGAGACAAATTACCATCTGAAAGGATCAATCTTTTTTCTTTCTTTAATGCCGAATGAAGAGTGGATTTTATTGTTTTGTTGCCTTTGAAGAACATCAGTGAACAAAGTCGTCCTCTGGAACTTTACTTTTAATAAATTGATAATTTATTAAATTATCTACTCTTCTTGTAGACCAGGGGTGTCCAAACTTGGCAACTTTAAGACTTGTGGACTTCAACTCCCAGAATTCAATAAGCAATAAGCAAAGCTGGCTGAGGAATTCTGGGAGTTGAAGTCCACAAGTCTTGAAGTTGCCAACTTTGGACACCCCTAATGTAGATAAACAGAAGTGGAACAGTAACCTTTTGATCTATTTATTTTTATGGGAAGCCATACATCTTATTGCAGAGGGAGTAAATAATAGTTGGGGTGGAGCAAGCCCAAATATATACGTAGTTGCGCGCAATACTTCCATTTGCCATTGGCAATGCACTCAAATCTGAGCTGCATCTTTGAAGAATTAAGAAAAAAAAATCCTAGCTCTGCTGGACCACTCCATCTCAGTCCAGCATTTTGTTCGTTGCTGTAGCTAAGCAGATGCTTCTGGAGTGCTTGCAAACAAAAGAAAGAAGCATGCCCTAAGTAGCTATTGTTCTCTAGTGTTTGGTATTTGGATGCATGCTGTCCATAATCTGGAAGTAACACCAGCTAGCAGCTCACCACAAACCCTTGATGGCGAACCTATGGCACGCGTGCTGGAAGTGGCACGCAGAGCCATTTCCAGGCACGCGAACTGTTGCCCAACTGACCTGCAGCTGTGCATGCACGTGCACCCCAGCTGGTGTTTGGGTCTCCAGTGAGCATGCGCACAATTCAGGGGACCCACCTGGTCTTCTGAACATGCATGCACATTTGCACATGTGCATAAGAATACTGGGGGCGCACGTGCATGCACAAATGGCATGCACTGCATGCATGAAAACCACGTGCATGCATGGATGGTGTGATTGCATGTGCAGTGCATGGTGGGGTGCACATGCGAAAGCTGCCCGCATGCGCAGATGATGTGGTTGTGCATGCAGCACATCGCGGGGGCACTTGCACAAGATGTGCGCATGCACAGATGGTGTGGTTGCGTGTGCAGCACATGGGGAGGAGCCACATGTTAGCATGGATGGCATGCGCATGCAAACCCGCAAAGCACGGACCTATTTGGCACTCAGTGAGTAAAATGTTTGCCACCACTGCTATAGATTGTCCTTCACAGCAGTAAGAAGCAGCACCTATAGTAGTGGTGGGTTGCTCCGGTTCTTACAAACCGGTAGTAAAAGTGGTGGGAGGCTCCACCTGGACGATATCATGGATGATGTGCACATGCGCAGAAGCTTCTGTCCATGTGCAGGAACACGTGTGCCCGCCTGTTGAGAACCAATATTAAAGGTAAGTAGAACCCACCCCTGACCTATAGGGGTTATATTGTCATTTAGTAGATGTCACTGGAGTAGGGTTAGATCAGGGCTGTCAAACTTGCGTCCCACAGGCTGGTTGCGTCATGCTCTGGCCACGCCCACACCTGGTTTAGCAAAGGGGGTAAAAGTCCTGATGTGACATGTGATGCTGCCGTGACGATGTGAGTTTGACACCCCAGGTTAGATGATCTGTGATCCTCTGAGACTTCTGAATTTTATCTTCTAGAAGTCTCATATAGGATGGTCAAAGAGGATAGGTATCAGCAAGTATAGTTCAGGCCCAGAATATCTGGAGGAGCTTTAGCTCAGATACGTTATTTTAGCCTAGCAAAATTCCCTTAGATTCAACAATCAATTATTTTTAATGCATTGGACAAGAGTGTTGCTTTTTTCCTTCTCCTCCTTTTCCCTCCTTTGTCCATAAAATGTGCCTTCAATACAAAATCTGATAGCAGAGGAAAGGAAAAGAGTTAAAAAAAAAATCTGACAGTTAAATAGAACTAATCTCATTACCGAAAGCAGCTGGTGAAAAGGAAAAAAAAAAGAATAATGAGAATCAAACACCTGAAGGACTATCAAGATACAGTTTCCTACTAATTATCACCAAATGAAAAGATTCCAGGTGTAGAATAAAATGTGACTGGCCAGCACATTTTTCCTTTCTTTAAAAAACGGGATCAGAGAACTCTACTGAATTACATAGCTGAATTACTTTGGAAATTATTTTCCAATTTTGCCAGCCAGTAAAGGTTCAGCAGTTCCAACTGAGTGGGTGATAACATTCCCTCCCCCCTCCAACTTTATTTTTGAAAAAGTAAGCAAGCAAAAATACCATTGTTTTATTCTTTTTCTGGTGGGGACTTTTAGGATACAATGGTAAGTAAATTATTTAGGGGGCAAAGAAATCAGAAGCAGTTCTTTTCCGAAAACCATCAAATGCATTATAAAGTGGGACTTGTTAAGTACAATAATGTTTACTCAGGAAAAAGACAAAAGCCATATCAGATTGCAAATTTTTGTTAAAAATCAATTTATGCACTTGGGCCTTGAGTGACAGCTTGACATACTGTCATTAGCAACTGCTAAAGATGCTCTTCATGTGAAAATGCTTCCATGTTGCAGTCTTATATTGCAGATCAGGCTATTTATTTAGGCTTGTTAATGGTTTCTCAATGTCAACACTAGAAAAAAATCTGCATCGAACAACACTTTACTCCACTTATCTTTCTTCTGTCCTATGGGATGTTCTGGATCTCAAGGTTATTCTCATTGGGTCTGTACCAGTGGTGGGATTCAAATTTTTTTACTACCAGTTCTATGGGCATGGCTTGGTGGGCGTGGCATAGCGTGGTGGGCGTGACAGGGGAAAGATACTGTAAAATTTCCATTCCTACCTCACTTCCGGGGAAGGTTACTGCAAAATCCCCATTTCCTCCCCATAAACTGGGACTCGGGAAGCAGAGAGTAGATGGGGGCGGGGCCAGTCAGAGGAGATATTTACCGGTTCTCTGAACTACTCAAAATTTCCGCTACAGGTTCTCCAGAACTGGTCAGAACCTGCTGAATACCACCTCTGGCCTCTACCCCTACAAATACAGGGAAAAATTCCCTCAAGTTGAACTTGATGATCTCATCAACATGTCCATATAAAATAATTGGCATTAAAAAATGCCCAATGCTACCTTTCAGAATAATAAATGTTTCACTTTGCATTCTATTTTATAGCGGTGATGTTTCTTGGTGGTGGCTCTTTCAAAGACCAACTTCGCTTAGTTATGTTAATGATTAGTTCATTAATGATTTAATTAGTCAGCTACACAATGCCAGGAATTATGACAAGCAAAATAATAATTTTAATTTAAACGGAAGCCCTGCATGCTGCTTTCTTTAGAACAGAGGTCTCCATCCTTAGCAACTTTAAGATTTGTGGACTTCAACTCCCAGAAGTCCCCAGCCAGCTGTTCTGGGAGTTGAAGTCCACAAGTCTTAAAATTGCAAGGTTGCTTTAGAATAATAATCTCCAGCATTCTCCAAATGCATTGAGATTAACAGCTCTCAGAATTCTTCACTGTAGCCACAACACATGCAAAAGCCAAACACTAAAGAAAAAGAACCATAACTTGAAGGCATGCTTTCAAGACAACTGATCAATATTTACACTGCTCTTTAATGAAATAGCTGCATATTTTTCAGAAAATCAGTATACGTTTTCACACTTAATAAAAGGCTGCAGATTGGATGATTTCATAGCTCAAAAATTTAAAATACGAACCAATATTCAAAAATCTCTCTTCCTTTGTAGCAGACGTTTTTTTATTTCTAGTTAAAAGCCCGACCCAATTAGCCATTTTTCAATATGTTTCATAATTTTTGAACGTTATAATTGCAAGGAACTCTATTTACAGCAAAGGATTCTAGGACATGTTTGGGTAAACACAACTAGGAAACCAATGGTAAACAATCTAAATGATGAATCTCGGGTTAAGTTTAGTATCAGGAGAGTTCTCTGCCACCGCTGTTGTTCATGCTGAAAATGTTCCTTAAACTTTAAAACAGTCTCATAATTAATTATTTGGAATGTCACTTGAAAACTATGTGGGTTAAGTCCCATTGGTTAGTGTTCTTCAGTCTCACAATGTTATTGATACTGTGATGGTAAATCATTACCAAAGTCTGCAAGTGTCTTCTTAACATCTCTGAAAAAAAAATACTGGCAATTGTCATCAAGGATACTAAGGACACAGCGTACAATGAGTTTGATTTAGCATATCAATATTTTTTCACTTTTCTCAATTGTAAAATTGTGAAATATATGCGGAAGAAATTAAGTTTTTATATATAATATATTTCTAAAGATTACCACCCAATCAAGCTGTCAGTTTAGCTGCAGCTGAACTCTCCATGAAATAATAGATACCATTAAATCTTTGAAAACAAGAAGGGCTCCCATTGGAGTTTCTTTGAACCAGGGTTTTCTAGCTTCTTTTAGTGAAGCCAAATATATTTAGTTTTAACGCCTGGTAAAAATCTCACTGACAGTGCAAGTTATGGCCCCATTTCCTTGTTAAATATTGATATTAAACATTGGCAGTACCCCTGGCATAGATTTTAGAAGATACATTTGATTATTCATCCTGCTCAAATATGATGCATTAGATTATTTATTTTTTATATACATTTAAAATATAATATCACATTTATAGTGAACCATTAGTTTGCTTAATGACTGCAGCATCTGCTTAACAGCCACAGTGGCCATTTGATGGCCATGGATTTAGCTGAAGCCTGGTATTCAACTAATGGGTCGATCAAAAAACGTTTTGAATTAGAACCAGCCTATGAGCCTGTAAGAGTCGGATTAATCAAGCAATCAACCAACTATGGCATCGACCACCTCTTCACGACATTTGCATGACGTGAACAGTCAACTTCGTGATCAACTGACCATGAGACCAATAACAGCAGAGAAGAACTGAAACAAGATGCTTCAACTGAAGTTTTACTGCTGATGTTACCTAGCTTGGTGACGAAATGAAGCTAAACAACAAGCTTGAAGAACAAACCTCGGTCAACTACAAATATTTTCTATCATCTCAAATTTATTTAACTGCCACAAAAAAGATTGTACAATCGGGTCAGTCACATGACAATTCGCTTTACAACCATCACAAGTTACAATGTGATGGGCAGACTCCATTACAGTTGTAACTCAAGGACTATTTGTAGATGGCTAGATACATAGAACTTTATGTCCCAGAATCCTCCTGTCTTCACATCCCAGCCTAGTGGTGTCAACAGGCTACTGAATTTTTCAAACACTGAAAAGCCATCTTTCTAGTTGCATGCTGTGATCAGTCAATCCATATATGCTGCTAAATTCCAAAATGCTGATATATACATATGTAGATCTTTGGTTATTCGGGTTTTCTCCCGCGTAAAATTGGAAGTAAAATTGGAAAACCTGAATAACCAAAGATCTACATACAAACACCCGCGAAAACCTCAGAAAACATATATATATATATATATATATATATATATATATATATATATATATATATATATATATATATATATATATATAAAATCATTTACACTGTATTGATCTTTGTAACGTTATATTTAGACATATTTGGTTTGACAGATCTGAGTCAATGGTATGTGTACACTTTCTACCTATGAATTAGGAATCAATCAGCACAGTGGAAAGTCTAATCAATATTATCCTAGGTGATCGCGGTTCAATTATATGTTTAAACATTGGTTAAAATGTATTTAAAAACTGACATTAAAAAAAAGCAGTTAAATGTGGTGTCTGAAAAGAAAATAGCACAATAGTACAATGTAGTGCAGCCCATAATCAGGCTGAGTGACACAAAGACAAGGAGGTAGGGACCTCCTGGACTTGAAGACATTAGCAATTGCTCAGTGCTACATGTGCTAAAAGAGAAACCTTTGTGTCTCTCCGTTTAAATTCCTTTCAAGCATTTATCAAAAATTAACTTGGAAGGGGAAAATGGCACTTGTTTTGTCCTCTTTTTGTCCTCACATTGCCAGGAAAAGACTGCTGGCAGATCAGGATAAAGAAATTTCATGGGATTTGGAGCTTTTCAGCAGGAAGGGCTAGAAACAGGAGATATATTCTGTTCTCCCCTATTTTTGTGTGCTCATTTAATGAATGCCTGAGGTCAAGCTGTCCACATGATTGGTCAAAAATGCTAGGGGAGCAGCTGAGACATCATAAACCAAGCTTCTGGGTGGAGAAGTGGACAATGTAGCAAACATATAAATATGAGTGTTCAGGGTTCTCCTTTGCTAAATAATAAACACGTAAAGCTTATCTAGGTAAATACCTACACTCTGTCTTTCTTTATACCACGCCACACCTGAAACTGTCAAAACAGTTTCCATCATGTCATCATGGATACCATTTTGTCTCTTTTGATCTTATCCTGAGGACCAGAAGTAAGTTTCCAAATTCATACTCGGCATACTCATCTGTCCCAATTTTGGAACTCCAGCTTTTTCTTGGTGATTTTTTTTTTTATAAGGGCATCAGGCCATTTCACTTTATTTTTCAGAGCAGGCACTTCATGGTTGTTTCAAAATTAGTTCTATACACTCCTGGAACGTTCCTTGATGGAAGAGGACAACTGAATATAATAACGAGGAAAGGCAGCAAATGCCAAGATAAAAATTGCAGACAGAACTCGAAGTCGAATCCTTCTCAGAAATTGAGTTCTTGAACATTAATTTGGTTGAGTGGCATGCTTGGGGACTTGCATGTAACTTTAATAGAAGAACACATGGACAGGTGATCGAGGGCAGGTTTAACAGACGGGCCTCTTATTCACCTCCAGCTGCCTCTTTTCGGTCTCTTCAAACAATTTGGCTCCAGCGATGGAAAAGACTTCTCATTTGCATAAAGGGTAGCCTTGGAACAGCTTCCTCGCAATCTTTCTGCTTCACAGATTCTGCATCTCGTTTAATAATCTCGGCAATTTCCTTCCCTTGTTTACGGCTCTTAATTTCTTTTGATGTATTATCCTTCTCTCGAATGTGCTGAAAGATGGGGGCAGCGGGGAAAGCCAGTGGGGAAAAAAGAGAAGAGGAAGTAAAAGAGGTTTCACTGTTTTAGACTGGGGACTGATGCAAACTACCTCTTCTCTTAACATTGTAGTTGCTTCTGAGAATTGCATCTATATGGTTGGTTCACCATTTGGTTTATCGAGGCATTTTCTACCAGTTTTCCACAGGGATTGAAGCAGATTGTACGGTAGTAGATATTCCAATGCTCAGATGCCCAGGGCAAGCTATATTCACCAGATGCACACATATTTCTAAACGTTTAGAAACATTATTTTCTCCTATCTTCCCGCCTGCAACATGATACCAGTTTGGTGTACCATGTATCATGATGCCTACAGTGTAGTTAGAAAAACACCCCCTCTTCTGTGTGGTAGGAATGAAATATAAATTCCTGCAACAAAACAGGAAGAGCAACAGGTTTGGCCCGCCTTACAAGGTTGGATGTCAGACACAAAATGTTACCTGGATTTGATTCAATTCAGGAGAAATCTTTTCTCTGTAATCCTCATTGAGACGCAATGGCCTATTTTGAATAAGATAATTTGTTTACCCATTTTTCTGCCTGGATTAATAGGACAGTAACAGGTAATTCTGTTTTTGTGCCCGATTTTATGACATTTTTTTGGGGGGGCATGGTTGTTCAGCGACTCACTGCAGTTGTTAAATGAGTTACACTATTGCTAAGTAAATCTGGCTTTCCCCCTTGACTTTGTTGACCAGAATCTGGTTGGGGAAGTTACAAATGGTGATCACGTGACCCTGGGACACTGTAAAAACATGTCGGTTGCCAAGAGTCTGAATTTTGATCACCTGACCATAGGAGTTACTGTAACAGTTGCATGGTTGTAAGCCACTTTTTTTCAGTGCTGTTATAACTTTGAATGGTCCCTAAATGAATGATTGTAAGTTGAGGACTACCTGTATTAGGTAGGCTAGCTTTTTTATAATGGGTATATTTCTTCCTAACTACCTAGGTTTTGACACAAGTTCCCCATAATATACATTTATGTATATTCCTTAAGATAGATTTCTCCTTGATGTTATTCGCCGAGAAAACTTTTTGTGCAAATCTCCCTGAGGTTATTCTTAGTAACATACATTACTCCAACGAAGGCTCCTTAATGTAAATCTCCTTGAGCTTATTTCGTACCACATACATTTTTCCAATGCAGAGTTTTTAATATCCAGGATTTGCCAGTATAAGATTTTTTAAAAGTATAAGTTTCACATGTTGTGTTTAAGATTTGGAAACATAGGACGCAACTCTGGATTTTGGATTGGATTGGATAAAGACGTTACATTGCATATGATGATAGTGTCATAGCTCAATCCATTTTGACACGCTCAGCAAAAACTGTTTCCCATAGAAATCAGCACTAGGTCTCTTTTATTTTCCTCATTCCAGGATGTAAAATATCTAATATCATCTCTTACTTCAAGCAGTCTTTGGAAAAATCCTCACCAGCACCATTTCTGTATTCTTCCAAATAACCCAACTATGTCTGTTTAACCTCACATATTACATGAATCAACTAGAGCCTTGCAGAATTCGAACAACTGATAAATTATATGAATAATAAAATAAACACATTAAAAAAAAATCCCCATTCCCTCATTCACTTGACATATTGGTTTGTCCTAGGCTAAACTCAAGATAGGGTATCTGTTTGTGGACTCTGCAAATAGGGCATGCTCAGTGGTGCAATTTTTGCTACTGAGCAACTTAGGGTTTTTAAGTAGGGAAAAGTATGCAGTTACCTTTGACGGTATAAGGTTTAATCAATAAAATTAACTAAAACCATATACCCTAAACCTCAAGAGCCACCTTTGCAAGCAGCCAACTAACCAGAGTTGGGATGCTGAGCGCTTCATTCCGGCGTTTGCGGTAACTCTTTAAAGGCAGAAGTGGTCCCTTTTCTCATGTCCCAGATTTTTAAATTATAGCTGCGTGCTATAATGAAATGTGCAGCCAGTTTTCCTAGGCAATTACCTCACTGAAGTGGAGAGTCTTTAATTGAGAATGAGGTTCTAATTAAAGTTTCAATCGGGGGTCAGTATTTTATAGGTCTGCATTTTATGCACCTTCCGCAAGTTAGGTTTGGCTAGATTGTGAGAGATCAGGATATTTCTCACCCCCCCCACCCATACATTCATGGATTAAATCTGCGTTAAATGTACATTTAAAAAAAAAAAGAAACAAAAGTTAGAAGGAAGAGAAGATTGAGTTGGTTGTCCAATGCTCTTAATTAGTGGCAGCAAAACATTCAGGTATTTGATATGCCTTTTCCTGTGACTCACTGATTATTAGTCTTCCTTCCTTCCTTCCTTCCTTGTGCAATCATGTCTCTTCTGCCTATACCAGGGGTCTGCAACCTTAAATACTCAAAGAGGTATTTGGACTCGTTTCCCACAGAAAAGAAAACACCGGGAGCCACAAAACCTGGGTGGGCGTGGCTAACTCAATGTCACTCATTTTTACTAGCCACACCTACCCAGACAGTAATTCGGGCAGAGAACTGGTTGTTAAAAAACACCAGGAACCACAAAACCCTTTTGAGATCCCTCCCTCCCTCCCTCCCCCCTCCCCCCACTCTCTGTCTCTCTCGCTCCCCCTCTCTCTTTATCTCTCTGTCTCTGCCCCAGCTGCTTCCCCATCCTCTGCTGTCCCCCTTACCTTCTCAGGCCAGGCGAGGAGTGACTGAGAGGGAAAGGTGAGGGGTGGGATCACCCAACAGGGAGCACTGCAGGAGAGGCCCCAAAGAGCCGCACGCAGCTCTGGAACTGCAGGTTGATGATGCTCGGCCTATACAAAGCTGCCCCTTTGGCTGAAAAATTCAGATTTTTATAGACCAGTCTCATTTCTTACTTTTCCCACTGAAACAGGTTTGGTAATTTGGCTGAACTATGCCACATACGGACTGCTCAATTGGAACTATCAGAGCCTTAGTGGCGACTTACTAAGGATGAAATTGTGTTTTCCTCTCTTATATTTTTCAGTCACAGCTCTTGATACATTTCTTGGAGCCATGAGGGAGTAATGAAATCCGTGCACTATTCAACCAAGGGAAGATGGGCATCCAGAGAGGGGGAAACAAGGAAGGAAAAACGCTGAAACATCCATTGTGATGTTACAGTGCAAACTCTATCTTTTTTGTACGTTATTATGGTTCGTTGCACAGTCAGACAGATGTTGAGACTGGATTTGGCATTTTTGTCTACCTATCAAGCCCTTTTCAAGGGCCTGACGTAAACAGATCTGGATGTTTGATGGGTGTTACATATATCGTTGCAGGGTATTATATACTATTGTACTATATACTATAGGCCCGTGATGGCGCACCTATTTTTTATTTATTTATTTATTTATTTTAATTTATATCCTGCCCTTCTCCGAAGACCCAGGGCGGCTTACACTATGTTAGCAATAGTCTTCATTCTATTTGTATATTTATATACAAAGTCAACTTATTGCCCC
Organism: Ahaetulla prasina; assembly: GCF_028640845.1. Lineage (NCBI taxonomy): Eukaryota > Metazoa > Chordata > Lepidosauria > Squamata > Colubridae > Ahaetulla > Ahaetulla prasina. Next base: position 214,893,863 of record NC_080540.1, on the reverse strand, counting down.
CCCCCCAACAATCTGGGTCCTCATTTTACCTACCTTATAAAGGATGGAAGGCTGAGTCAACCTTGGGCCTGGTGGGACTCGAGCCTGCAGTAATTGTAATTGCAGGCAGCTGTGTGTTAATAACAGGCTGCATTAGCCTGGTGAGCCACTTCCCAGCCCACACAGTGCCCTCTCTGTGGGCGCACGAGCCGTTGTCCCAGTTCAGTGCTACGCATGCACGCGCACCTCTCACCAGCCAAATGGTTGTCAGGTCACTGCCGTGCATGCATGGGGGGCTCCTGCGGGGGCGCATGCATGCATGCGCAGGATACATGCAGGGCCACATGCACGGGATGCATGCATGAGGTCATGCACACACTGCATTTTGGGGGTTTGGGTGTGCGCGCACCCATTCGCCCACGCACATGTGTGCTTTGGGCTCTTAGCCTGGAAAAGGTTAGCCATCACTGCTATAGGCTATTTCATATTATTGAAAGGGATGAAGCCTCTACTGTATGTCACTATGTATGTTTTGCGTGGTGGCCCAGTGGTTAAAATACAGTATTGCAGACTGACTCTGCCCCCTTCCAGAAGTTTGATCCTGACCGGCTCAAGATTGACTCAGCTTTCCATCCTTTCCAAGGTTGGTAAAATGAGGACTCAGATTGTTACATGCAATATGTTGATTCTGTAAACAGCTAAGAGTGGTCTGTAAAGCACTGTGGAGTGGTATATACCACAAGTCTAACTGTTATTGCTATGTTTACTTTACGTTTTGAATTTTTAGAAGTTATTGCAAGGATGTCATGAGTGAGGACAGCTTTGACTACCAGCTGTCTTCCTTGTCATTATGAAACCCAGTTAAATGCCTGTACATCTGGCAGTTTATTTATTTAACAAATTTATAAGGCCACCTATCTACCCAAGGAATTTACAGTTCCTCATCCCCACACCCATTTCCCTGCACTTCCTCCCTAAACAAATAATTCTGGGCAGTTAATACCCAATATATAAAAAATAGCACATAAAAACCACTGCAAAAAAAAAGTAGAATTAAAAACATAATCTTAATACAATAACTACTGCGTTTCCCCGAAAATAAGATCCTGTTTTATATTTTTTTGAACCCTGAAATAAGCGCTTGGCCTTATTGCCATGCACTCAAAAGCCTGATTGGGCTTATTATCAGGGGATGTCTTATTTTGGGGGAAAACAGGGTAAGTCACTGCATAATTAATAACCCACAACATTAAAATATACATATTGGGCTGTACTAACTTGCTTTCCACTTTTTTTCCTAGGGGAAAAAAATTAGATCTTCAAAGCCTTCTAGAAGACCAAAAGGGTGAGGTTATGTAAACCAAATAAAATTATTTTAAAATTCCAAGCACAGATAGTTGCTAGAGATAAACTTCCATATTTAGAATGTTGTAATCTCAAAAAGGATTGTCCTATATCTGTTATTAGCAATTACATGCCACATTGCATGTTAAATGTAATATGTCATTTGGCTCTACTTTTTACTGTTTGAGAAATCGCAAGAGTCGTCAATATATATATATATATAAATATATATATATATATATATATATATATATATATATATATATATATATATATATATTTGTTTTCTGAGGTTTTCGCGGGTGTTTGTATGTAGGTCTTTGGTTATTCGGGTTTTCTCCCGCGTAAAATTGGAAGTGTCTTGGCGACGTTTCGACGAAGTCTCATTCGTCATCTTCAGGCTTCAGCTTCGTGCTTCTGGGAGCAATGTGTGATTGCAGCTGTTTCTTCCTTTTTAACTGCTAGTGGGGGTTTGAACTGATTGGGTGGGAACTTGGCTGTGCTCTGATTGGATGTGGGTTTTTTTGTGCTCTGATTGGCTGGGGGTGTGTCCTGTGTTGGTGGGGGCTTGGTTGTGCTCAGTCTAGTCTGTGCTGCAGGGGGATCTGAGCTGGTGAGCTGCATTGCTGCTGTTTGGCTTCGTGGTCGTGATCGTGCTACATCTTCATAGTGGGTGTCAGTCTGCTGCATGTATGGATTGGAGGGGTTTGAAATGGCTAATGTTGCAGCTGCGGTCTGGCTTCTGGTCCTTGGTCGTGCTTCCTGATCAGTGTGGGTTTGGGTCTGCTTTCTGGGTGGATGTGTGGTGGTGACATCCTGTGTGGACCTCGTGAGTGTGGGTCTGGTGTCATTCCTCGTGTTAGGGACACGTTTGTCAATAAGGGCAGGTTTCCAAATGGCTGGTAGGCGGGAGCTATCATCTCGTTTGTTCATGCTGTGTGGGCGTTTTTCTATCTCGATGGCTTCTCTGATTATTCTGTTGTTAAAGTGTTCAGTTTTGGCGATAGTTCTGGTCTTTTTAAAGTCAATATCGTGTCCTGTGACTTTAAAGTGTTGGACCAGGGAAGAAGTTGGTTCCTCTTTTTTGAGTGAGTTCTTGTGTTCTTCAATGCGTGCACTTATTCTTCTGTTGGTTTGTCCAATGTATGTGGTGGGGCAGGCGGTGCATGGGATTTCATATACTCCTTGATTTTAGAAAATTTCTAGAAAACCAAAGACCTATATACAAACACCCGTGAAAACCTCAGAATATATATATATATATATATATATATATATATATATATATATATATATATATATATATATATATATATATATATAAATGAAAATATAACACACATGCACACAACATATTTCATAAAATAATTGATGTATAACAGAAAGTACATATAACACCAGCCTTTTTATTTCCCTTTATCATATATGTAGGAACGAAGTCACTACTTAAGAAGGAATGACTGTAATATATTGAAATTATTAAAATGTATAAGAGAGAAATGAGAATGTAAAACATGAGCAGAGCTAGTTCACAGCTCAGTCAAAGGGCTGAGGTTTTCATAAAACTAGTTTCATAAAACTAGCCAAGGTGATATGATGGAACTGGCTAGTTTTGTCAAATACCAAATTTAGTTGTGACTATTTTAGCTGCTGTTAGATTTTGATTGTGTGTTTGCGGAAAAGTTAAGAGGAACTGTTACCTCTTTCTTTTCTGTTCACTCCAGTTACTTTAAGATGGCAAAAAGAATGTTGAATAAAATCCCTAATTCTGTTTTAAATGACATGACTAGAAAGGAAGTCCAGAAACTAAGTACAATTATTCATTTAAGAGAAAAACAGTTTGTCTAAAAATGAAATTCTTCTGTAATAGGTTTTACATGTTGGCATTTAATTTTCTTTAAAATATCTCCCCTCACCTTTTTCATGAGTCTGTGTTATGGAGGAAAAGTATAATTATGGAGATAGATACAGATATTATATGATCTCCAAATGCAGTTGATATACAGGTAGTTCAAATTGCTGTTCCAATTCTCTGTGACAGAAGATATAGACTCTTTTTAAAAAATTATTTCGTACATTTTTTAGTGTATGCAATACTGATCTAATTAGCTTCAATTTATAAGACATTTTCTGTGATACACCACAAGCAGAGATCTTATGAGAATTTTCCAGCCTCTGTTATGTGTACTTCATTTTTTTTCAACTATTAATGGGACATACTTTTTTCCCAAAAGAAAATACAGTTATGGTAAAAATCTTATATAGCTAAGAAGCAACTGAAAGGGATGTGTGAGTATCTTGTTTTCATGGTACAATTTCTCTTGATAAATATGTAATAGCCTTCCTGTTTTCCCACATTTTTCAGGAATTTCAAAGGAAGGTATCATGAAGGATTTCCTACAATGGATCTTTTCCAGATCATGAAGGTGGAGTAGCCAGAAAAACAGAAATGGGAGATCCAAAGACGCCTTTTCCAAAAGGCAACTGGAGTTTCTTTGCTTTTTCTTGAAGATGTTTTGTTTCTTCTGAAGAAGTTTCTTGGATGAGAAGTCTAGTTGCCTTTTGGAAAAAGGAAATATGAAGTGAGGTTAAAAAATTAAACAGACCCTCCTAAAGATGAGTAGGATTTAAATACTACTTTTATAGAGGAGAAAAAAATTCCCAAGGTAGCAGATTTTGATGCAGGATCATGTTCGTGTTTTGTTATTATTTTTACGCTTTATGGTATGAATAGCAATATATGTAAACAATTTCATCTCTTTATTAATTCCAAGAGTGAATTAAATGTTTGTTGATTAACTGGTATATTAATTGTACCTTAAAAATATTTTTGCAACTTTTTATATAATCCACCCTTTGCAACTTAATTATTTCTCTTAAATATGTTTTGCTAAAAATATTGAGATGCTTTATTTTCTAACTTCAAGGATAGTCTTAAAAGCCATCAGAAATATCAGGACATCAGAAATAATTACCTCTTGTTATTATGATCAATATGGCGTCTACATAAAATACAACACCTGCGCCAACTAAACACTAAAGTTTTTATTAGCACACTTGCATGTTTTCATAATATGGTGTGTTTTGAATTTCGTTTTGTGGTATCTAGTTAGGATGATGGAAGAAACTTGCAGGCACTTAGTATATATCACATATGACACAATGGGTATATATTAGAGCATTCGAATAAAGCCAGAGGGATGCAGTGGCTCAGTGGCTAAGATGCTGAGCTTTCGATCGAAAGTTTGGCAGTTCAGCAGTTAGAATACCTAGTGCCGCGTAACGGGGTGAGCTCCCGTTATTTGTCCCAGCTTCTGTCAACCTAGCAGTTTGAAAGCATGTTGAAAATGCAAGTAGAAAAATAGGGACTACCTTTGGTGGGAAGGTAACAGCGTTCCGTGCACCTTTGGTGTTTAGTCATGCCGGCCACATGACCATGGAGACGTCTTCAGACAGCGCTGGCACTTCAGCTTTGAAATGAGTCGGGAACGACTAGCACGTATATGAGAGGGGAATCTTTACCTTTACCTTTAATAAAGCCAGATCTCCATATAGCTCCACGCTCAGCAACTTTTGAAGACTGGGAGCAATCTAAAATGATACGTGGCTTTTTCTTCTTCACATTTGCTGTGTGCTAATATCCTTCTGCTTACTCACACATTTCAAAAGGAAAATAATTTAAACAGAGAAAGTATTCTTTGTACTCACAGAACTTTGCTGTATGAATTGTATTGGGAGACCATACCATATTTTATGGCAATATGATGTTCTCTGCTTAATATATAATATAATATAATATAATATAATATAATATAATATAATATAATATAATATAATATAATATAATATAATATAATATAATATAATATAATATAATATAACAACAGAGTTGGAAGGGACCTCGGAGGCCTTCTAGTCCAACTCCCTGCCCAGGCAGGAAACCCTACACCATCTCAGTCAGATGGTTATCCAACATTTTCTTAAAAATTTCCAGTGTTGGAGCATTTACAACTTCTTCAGGCAAGTTGTTCCACTTACTAATTGTTCTAACTGTCAGGAAATTTCTCCTTAGTTCTAAGTTGCTTCTTTCCGTGATCAGTTTCTACCCATTGCTTCTTGTTCTACCCTCAGGTGCTTTGGAGAACAGCCCGACTCCCTCTTCTTTGTGGCAACCCCTGAGATATTGGAACACTGCTGTCATGTGTCCCCTAGTCCTTCTTTTTATTAAACTAGACATACCGAGTTCCTGCAACCGTTCTTCATATGTTTTAGCCTCCAGTCCCCTAAACATCTTTGTTGCTCTTCTCTGCACTCTTTCTAGAGTCTCAGCATCTTTTTTACATTGCGGCGACCAAAACTGAATGCAGTATTCCAAGTGTGGCCTTACCAAGGCATTATAAAGTGGCACTAACACTTCACGTGATCTTGATTCTATCCCTCTGTTTAATCTAACACTTGATTCTACTTCTGATAGATAAAACAGAAATATTTATTATTTCTGCATTGCATGTAGTTGCTTAATACGCTGGGAGCTCAAGCGTTTCTTTCTCAATCCTACTGATATCAGCAGGTTGAGGAATTTTTGTCTCCAGTCGCTAAACCTCTTAGACAGGGAGGAATAAGTAAGCAGTTAAGCTGACAAGAATCAGCCAAGCTGGTTTTGCTTGATCTTTGCACTCAAAAGTTTATTAGAATAATGAAAATACACCTCCTGAATATTGAGATGAGCACTAATGGGAACATGCTAAAGGATATTATGGGATGGTACATATTACATGAAACCAGCGGGTAGGAACGAAAAGATTAGCGATGCGTTTAATTAGTGTAACTAATGAATGAACTCTGCTTGTTTTTTCAGAAAATCACAAGAAGATCAAATCTTCTTGGCTGAAAAGTCAGCAAGAGGGCCGTCTTTACTTTTGCGCACAAAGAGCATTTTTTAAATTTCACCTTCACTAGCAATATACAAGGAAATCTCACCATGGACCTCATCTGTGAACCAGTGGTAGTATTCAGCAGGTTCTGACCATTTCTGGAGAACCGGTAGCGGAAATTTTGAGTAGTTCAGAGAACTGGTAAATGGACTGGCCCTGCCCCCATCTATTCTCTGCCTCCCGAGTCACAGCTGATCGGGAGGAAAATAGGGATTTTGCAGTATCTTTCCCTTGGAGTGGGGAGGGAATGGAGGTTTTACAGTATCCTTCCCTTGGAGTGGGGAGGGAATGGAGAATTTACAGTATCCTTCCCTTGGAGTGGGGTGGGAATGGATATTTTACACTCTCCTTCCCCTGCCACACCCACCAAACCACACCCACAGAACTGGTAGTAAAAAAATTGGAAACCCACCACTGCTGCGAACAACCGGCTAATGCACCCAGTCCATCATTTGCAATTTGAGATTAACCAAAAAGTCTGAAATATGTAATTCCTCCCCCTTTCCTTTTTTCTTGTTTATCCTCTACCATCTGTAACATCTAGTCAGGGAAAAGTTCTGTTGAATGAAAGGCTCGAACATTCTTTCCGGTTCTATGCTGGATCCCAAGAAAGATATTATTCAACTACTATCCAAGTATTTCTTCAGAGACCATCATAGCTATGATTGCTTTTCAACCGGATTTTGTATCCCCTCTCTTTTGCTGGCATTTTTGTTTCCATTGATGGAGCATATTCTCCAGCGAATACACTAGTTCTCGATTCATTCCTTGAAATGGTTGACAAATACGCAGTTGCTTGTGCTCCCTTTGGTGCCATGTAGCACAAGGTTTTGTTTATTTACATAAAGGAGTGGAGAGAGCTGTCTAGTGGTGCCTTATCTTTGCGCTTTTGATCCTGCCTGAGAGCAAAGGCTTCTCTGTGGCTAGAAGCTTCTTTTCAGAAAACAAATAAACCACTGATCCATGTTTTTATTTTTGGTCTTGGTCGAGTACATTTCTTTCTCTTGTTCCTCCTCGAACTGCTACAAAAGAAACATGGCTCCAAACACTTCTTGACTGAAGGGCTTTACCAGCAGGCTACACTAAAGGGCACTGCACATGGTATTTCACCAGATTATTACAAATGGATTTATTGAAGCAAATTGCTTTACTTAAGGATGGTAGGCAGGGGTGGGATTCAGCCTATTTGGATCGATTCGGGCGAATCGGTAGCTCCGACGATCAGCTGAGAGCGAACCGGTTTGTTCCGATGATCGGGGGGGGGCTGCCTGCCCCTGCGCTATACTGACCAATATTTCCTTTGTTTGAAGCCCAGCTGATTGGCGCGGCAGAGTGTATTGCCACACTCCACTGTTTTACTCACCGGGGATGCATTTTTGAAGCTGTTTTCAATTGTACCCCGCGCGCGCAGAGTGTGCGTGTGGCACGCATGCGAGCGAAGCAAACCAGTTGTTACACTGGTTGAATCCCACCATTGACGGTAGGTCTCTGGAAGTGGTGGCAGAGGCAACAGCAGCATTTTAAGGAGGTTTCTGCATGTGATGATAAGCAATTATTGCCAGAGCAAAGGAAGACTAGATAGGCTCCAGCCTATCAGAGGGCAAAAAGGAGTGCCATTTCTTTTCTGTATTATCATTATTTCATTACAGACAGCTTCTAAGAAATATGCTTTTGGATGTCTTGGGAGTATTTATCAAGACAAAAACCTAAATGCAAATTGAAAAGTTTACATAAGGAAGACAGTTCTGGCTGGCCTCCACAGACCCCAACAAGGAGCTCGGTGCTATTTTCAAACAGGGCAGAAAAAAATCTTTCCTTCACTTGATTTTTTTTTTAAAATAAAAGTTGGACATTGATATTCTTTGAAACAGAAGCCGAAATACAAACATGCAGACATGAAAGAGTAAAGGGAAGAAGCTCACTAGACCACTGAGAATCCTTCTAGCAATGATTTCAGATTCATATTCTTTATGCAAACCATTACTCTGACAACAGCTACAAGCAGAGGCTTTTATAGGCCTGGTTTTTTAAAAAAAAAAACCATTTGCATTCTATCAAAGCGGTGTCAGTTGGTTCGGGGACCTCAGCACAATGTTTTTTTGTGAGAAAAAAACTGGCTGTAGGAGAAAATGCATTTTGTTTCTTTACAATGGAGAATTCTATATACGGGCCTGCTGAACACATTCTTGTTTTAAATGGGACCTATCAAGTGGTTTTGTGGGGATTTTTTTTTTTTTTTTGGCCAATGAGAAGGTTGTGGGATTAAAATATTGTATGCAGATACTACTTTGGCTTTCACTTCTGAGTGCATAATCAGTATCTTTGATCCTGTCCCAGGATAAACTACAGTATATTTCGGCTTTGCCGTTTGTTGTGTTGCTGTTGTGGCCTGTTAGCTGCCGACCCCTCCAGCAGCCGAATCAGAGGAAGAGGAGGCTGGAAGTCAGAGTCAGCATCGAGGCAACCTGAGAGCTCCGAGAGGGAATAAGGAATGGAGCTGGCAGAGAGAGAGCGAGAGACAGAGGCGGAGCCTGGGCCGTCTGTAAGCCCTCAGATGGAGAGTCAACAGCTTCCAGGTCTGGAGGTGGCTGATGAGGAAGAGGAGAAACACCTGAGTCCAGTGCCTGACATGCAGATGCACAGAAGACGGAGGAGAGGAGAGCAGTGGAAATCCATGGGCCAATCCTTGGGAAGGAAGAGCCACTGCTGCTAGCAAAGCCCCACCCTAGCTCTGGGGATAAAAGGCAGGGGGAGGAGATGAATAGATGTGTTAGACAACTATTCATCTCCCAGCCAGATAGACTTGTTAGCCTGTGGTGTGAGAGAAACTTTTTACTGGGGCCCTGGTGCTCCTAATAAAGGAATCTTTGTGTTAACTTCAGAGGGTTTGTTGTGTTTGGGGAGCTGGGTCAGAACAGTTGCATAGTTTCTCTTGACTGTCATAATGTCATAATGTCTCTTCCCAAAATCCCCAAAGCTTTAACCAAAGACTATCTACTATTGACCTCACCCCATTCCGAAGAGGTCTGTAAGGGGCGTGCATAAGAGCACCAGTATGTCTACCGTTCCTGTCCTAATGTTCCCTTTGATTGTATCCAATTTGTATGGTTTATTTTATTTATTATTAATTTAATTTCTATACCGCCCTTCTCCCAAAGGACTCAGGGCGGTTTACAGCCAGATAAAAAACACAATATACACATAGCACAAAAATTAAAAACCTTTTAAAAATCTGATTCAATTAGGCCGAAATAAAACTTAAAACAATAATAAAACTAAAACTAAAACTATAATAAAACCCTGTTAAAATTACTATTTCTTTAAGCCAGCCCTGCGCGATAAAACAAAAAAGTCTTCAACTCGCGGTGGAAGGTCCGGAGGTCAGGGAGTTGTCGTATCCCTGGAGGCAGCTCATTCCAGAGGGCAGGTGCCCCCACAGAGAAGGCCCTCCCCCGGGGGTCGCCAGTCGACATTGTTTGACTGACGGCACCCTGAGGAGACCCTCCCTATGGGAGCGCACAGGTCGATGGGAGGCTATTGGTGGCAGCAGGCGGTCCTGTAAATAACCCGGTCCTATGCCATGGAGCACTTTAAAGGTTATTTCATGCTTATAAAAAAAATAAAAAAAAAAAATTTCTTCAGTTGGGGTCAAGAAAACAAGCGGCACATTGTATTTCAGATCAAGGCTTTTTTACAGCAACAGATGGTGGGCACCTGACTTTACATGTCTGCTTTTCCAACGTTTTAGTTGAAAATGCTGGGGGCTGAACACAGAGCCCTGACAGATACTAGCATAATTTTTCTTGTCTTGCACATGATCACTGATGCAAAGGTTAATAGTTAATGTCAGCCTGACCAAACTGGATGCTTCTGCTCCAGTTATATAGTAATTCTCCATGTTAGATTTCATGCGTAACGTTTTTTTGGTCACTAAACTGGTATATTTCAGATTAATTCAGATTGCCATATGCCTCTTCCCCAGGCATATTAATAGTTCTCTCGGTGAAGCTAGTAATTCTGCCTTTCCCAACGAATTAGCTTTCCTTTCTGCTAGCCAGCCTTGTGTGTTTAATTCCATGTCAAGACAGGGGCTCTTATATTTTCATTTGTTTTGGATAAAAAAATATAAGTGAAGGCTTACATATATTTTGATAATGGATTGTGAAGATTGTTTTTAAAAAATCATCTAATTTAAAACTCTAAATTAGATTTTATTTCTCTTTAAATATACCTTTTGCTATGGACAGCCGGCGGCCATGTGATATGGGGCGCACAGCTGATTGGTCTGCCGGCAAGGCAGCAAACTGGCGGGACACAGTAGCATGCTGATTGGCTGAGACGCTGACAGCTCCTATATAAAAGAGCTGTCAGCGCTGTTGTTGTTGCTTGTTAACTCGTTATCCAAGTATCGGAAGCGAGTCACGGTTGAAGGTTTCTGTCAGTTAATAAATGGTTGTTAATTGTTACCCTGCATCGCCTCCTCATTGTTGTTCTGAGAATACAACACTGGCGTGAAAGGTGGATTGCCTGAGGCGGCAGGGCTAACAGAGTCATTTACAGAGTCGTTAAGAACTATCAGCTGAGCAGATCCACAGCGAAGACAAAGACGGGTCAGTTAAAGCTGCAGAACAGTGCCTAACCAAGCATGGCAACGTTATCAACCTTCACACCTTTGATCAGACAAAGGAAACCTGGGATTCCTTCTTAGACCGTTTTGCTTGTTTCCTATCTGCTAATGATTATAAGGGGCTACCCGGGGACAGGAAGTTAGCTGTATTCCTGAGTGTCTGTGGACATGATATGTTTGAGAATGCACGAGCTCTTTTGGCACCTCAATCAGTCCAGGATGTGGCTTGGGAGACCCTGTTAGCTGTTTTGAAGGGTCACTATGCCCCACTGCCATCTAGAGTTGCTAGACGCCATGCATTTAGATTTAGATATCAGAAGGAGGAGCCCATTGCACAATACACAGCTGCTCTAAGACAAGCCGCCCTGTATTGTGAGTTTAAGGAGCTGGAGGAGATATTGCTGGATCAGTTGATTTGTGGAGTCAGGGACATTCGACTTCAACGCCGTCTGCTCGCTAGAACTGATATAACATTGCAAACGGCCATAGATGAGGCTAGAGCCTCTGAATTATCTAATCAGTCAGCTACAGAAATTAGGAAGCCTTTTAATTCAGCAACAACGGATAAACCATCCGCTGTTCACCAGGAGGAAGTAGAATTGGACCAAGCAAGTGAAGGGGAATGGGAGATCAGCCTTAAAGCCTCCCAGACCAAGATAATAGGGAACCTGAGGGAAAGAAGACTCAGGGTCCGTGTGGGGGGTGTGGAGGAAACCACAACCGCTCTGCCTGCCGTTTTAAAAATGTTGATTGCAGGCGGTGCGGTAAGAAGGGGCATTTAGCAAGGGTCTGTAGAGCCATACTCCCTGTAAATGGTAACCCAGCGAGGCCTAACACTCGAGGTTACAGGCCACAGAATAGAATGGAACAGGTGGAAGAGGACTGTTTTACAATTGTGCGCAGCTGGCCTGAGGAAATAGTTGATCAGGCTAGCTCCAGTTTGAAAAAGAAGTTGTTTCTCTCAGTGTTAATCGAGGGCAAGATTTGTAAAATGGAGATTGACACAGGATCATCTGTGTCAATCATATCATGGGATACACTTAGGAGGTTAGTGCCTTCGATAGTGAAGAGCAGATTGTTGTCCTGCAGGCTCAGACTGCGCGATTACCAGGGGAATCATATTCCCATTTTAGGTTGCGGAAGATTTAGGGTACAATACAGAAATTTCAGTGGCCGCCTTAAGTTAGTTGTGGTCAATGGCTCGCTGCCCAGCCTGCTAGGCCTAGAGTGGTTCGAGGCTCTGGGATTGGCAGTAACTGAATACATGACAGCCAGATCCATTCTCAGATCTGGTTACTGAATTTGCTGACGATTCAATGACAAGCTAGGAAAATATACCGACTCCTATATCATTTAATATGGACCTAGCATAGCCCCTAGACGCCTTAAGCCACGCTGGTTCCTTCCCTCCGTCCCAAGGTGGACAAGGAGATCGATAAACTGATAGAGCAGGGAATTTTAGAACCCAGAGAGAGCAGGCTAGGTGGGAGACACCCATAGTGATTCCGATTAAATCGACCTCTATTCAATCTGTGCAGATTATAAGGCGACAATCAATCGGGCTCTCGAAGCTAAATCATGCGGCACAGCTGTTCCCCCCTCGCTGTTCTACTTACCTTCCCAAGCCTCCTTTTTCTGTGCATGTGCAGGCAGCGAATCAGTGGCAATCCGCGGAGGATTTCACCACTGTATACCAGGTTTGGCTAATCTTTTTTTCTTCTCTAAAGCCTGGATTACACTTTCTGTTTGGGTCTTGCCTTGGATTAATAAAGAAGTAATTGAAGACATGGTATCATTAAAAGGGATGGGGTTGAAATTTTCAGGCCTAGAAGAATATTGTATGTGTCCTCCCTTTTTTTCGGGGGGGGGGGGCAAATTGGTGCTACAATGCTTGTTTTTTTTTTTGTTTTTTTTTTAAATTTTTTTATTATTATTTTTTGCAACAAACAAACAAAAAGAAAATACATTATTACACCCTTGTGCTATACATAAAAGGAAGATTTGGGTCTTCGGATATATCCTCATGATTGCCAAAATCCACGTTCTCGAGGTACAGGTACTGAAGCGTCCAATGTTCCAAGCGCAAAGTCCACAAATGGTTTCCAAGTCTTCCAGAAAATATCTTCTTTATACACACCACTTCTAATTTTAATATCACATGTCATTTTATCATTTAAAGCTAATTTCCACATTTCAGAATTCCACTCTTCTATTCTAAAAATCACATCCAGTTTCCAATATCTAGCTATTATAATTCTACCTATTATAATCATAATTCTAATCAATTCTTTTCATATTTTGTTAATTCTATTTCCTTAATTACCAACAATAATATAGTTTCCACTCTCAATGTTATTACTTTCCCCATCATTTCAAATATCATTTTCTCCAATTGTTGCCAAAACTTTTAACCTTATCACAATTATACCACATATGTTCATAAGTCCCCAATTCCATCTCACATCTCCAACATTTTTACTAGTTTTTTATCCATTTGTGACAATCTTACTGGAGTCAAATACCATTTCCAAACAACTTTATAATTGTGCTCTTTAATCCTTATAGATAAAGTTCTCATAATTCTACTCTTCCAATTCACATTCCAATCTGACTCTGGTATTTCAATATTAAGATCTTTTTCCCAATTTGTCCTCATCACTCTTTGTAATTTTTCATCAGAATTTATAATCTTATAAACCCTACTAACGAGTCCCTTTAGCCCAATTTCATCTTTCATAATCCGAGATACTAAATATTCAAATTCAGTTTCACATCTATTTATCGAATAATTTTCCTTTAGTTTTTTGTCCATTTTCTATCTGTATTTTTCAAACCAACTTAACCCTAATTTTTCAATAATTTCTTTATTCCTCCTTTCATTTCCATAACTTTGATCCAATCTCTAATAATTTCTATATTTTCCTCTTTAATCACTTCATTACGTTTTATATTATTTTTAATCGGCCAAATTCCAGTTGTCTCCCCCAAAAAGATTATATCCGGAATTAAAATTTTAACAAATTTGTTCCACATTTTACTTAATCCCTTTAACCAATAACTTCTACTTACACATTTTAAATTTGCTTTATCTAAAAACCACCTTGATCCAAATTTCTCTATATCCCTTAACTCTAAATCTCTCCAATAATTATCTTCACCTTTAAGTATTTTTACCACTATCCGGATACCATACGCACAGTAATAATTAAATAATTTGGGGATTCCTAATCCACCTTCCTTTTGATTTTGATACCACATTTTCTTCACTAATCTAGGTCTTTTGCCACCATTGCAAAATTTATCCAGTTTTTTCTGATATCCTTCAATATCTTTCTCTGTCAAATTTAGTGGTAGCATCTCGAATAAAAAGTTGAACTTGGGCAGCAACATCATCTTACACATTGCAATTCTACCAAACCAAGACAACTTTAAAATTTTATATTTATCTATCTTCTTCTCAATTTCGTTAATCACCACATCATAATTAAGTTTTTTCAATTCTTTAACCTTAAGTGAAAGCACTATACCCAAATATTTCAATGTGTTTTAATCCTTATCCCAAATTGCTCTTGCATATTCTCAGACTCATTACCATTACTATCCATCAATAATTCTGACTTTGACCAATTTACTTTCAATCCTGTCATTTCTTCAAATTCTATCAAATGCTTATATATCTTTTCAAATCTTTCTCTACATTTTCAAAATAATTAAAGTATCATCCATACAAATTTATCTTATACCCTTATATCCTTCTAATTCTTCATCTTTTCTATCATTTTGTCAATATTTCCATAGCCAATAAAAATAATGTTGGGGACAGGGACATCCTTGTCTCGTACCAGCTTCTAATTTTATCTCTTCAGTTAATATTCCATTCACCTTCACTCTTGCACTGCTCTTTTGGTACAATTTTGAAATAACATGTATAAACTTATTACCAAAGCCTAAAGCCTCCACAATTACTTTAATTGTTTCCCATTGTACAGAATCAAAAGCTTTAAAAATATCCAATGATACTATACCAATTTTATCACCATTATATTCAGCTACATCTATAATATTTAATACTCTTCTAACAATATCACTCATGTATCTACCCTTCACAAAACCTACTTGATTATAACTTATATATCTATCTATAAATCTATTTAATCTATTACTTATAATAGCAGTAAATATCTTTGCATCCTGATTAATTAAAGAAATGGGATAGGACTCAATCCTTTCTAAATCTTTATCTGGTTTAGGAATTAGGGATATCACCGTTCTATTCCATGACGAAGGTACTTCCCCACCATGTAATATTCCATTGAATAATTTTTGCAATCTTGGTATTATTAATTCTTTAAATTCTTTATAAAACTCAACAGGTAATCCATCCTCACCTGGAGCTTTCCCTAATTTTAATTTTGTATTATTCCATTAATCTCATCTTGTGTTATATCTTCTTCCATCAATTCCTTATATGTTTGATCAATTTTCACCACATACTTTTCTAAATAACTCTGCAATTTTCCCCGATTAATTGATTTCTTTGAATATAGATTCTGAAAAAAGTTTCTAACCACTTCACATTTCTCTAATTTTTTATAACATCTTATACCTCTATCATCTATCAAAACTCCAATTTCTCTCTTCTCTCTTTTATCTTTCGCCATCTTTGCCAATAATTTAGAATTTCTATTACTAAATTCAAAAAAATTCCTATTTAAAAATCTCAAATTTCTTTTACTAACTCTGTATCTTCTTCTATCATTTTATTTCTTAACATATTAAGCTCCTGAAGAATTTTTTTCTTTAGTAAGCAAAATTGATTTTCCAATTCTTTAATCTGATTTTTATCTCTTTCCATTTTAATTTTTATAATTTTTATATTTCCTACTTGATAATTTAATACTCTCCTCTAAACACCGCTTTCATCGCATCCCAAACAATTTCAAATTTAACCTCCCGTTATCATTTAATCTCCAACTTTCCTCCAATTTTTAAGTATCCATTTTTATCCTTTTCATTTTATACAATTTCTCCTCATATCTCCAATAGCTTCTTTTTCTCAAAATTAAAATCTAAGTCCACCATAACTTCTGCATGATCAGAATCTTTAAAATTCCACATCTACCTTATCCACATTATT
Source organism: Ahaetulla prasina (assembly GCF_028640845.1). Lineage (NCBI taxonomy): Eukaryota > Metazoa > Chordata > Lepidosauria > Squamata > Colubridae > Ahaetulla > Ahaetulla prasina. The sequence goes on along the minus strand of NC_080540.1, from coordinate 214,877,842 downwards.
CAACAAATCTTTAGAAAGAAAAATATAATCAATTCTAGAATATGTATTATATATCTTAGAGAAAAAGTGTATACTCTTTCAATTCCTTTTAACCTCTCTCACACATCAACCACGTTTGACATCCACATATTTAAAATCCCCATTTTATTTGCTCCTCCACAGCGGGTGGGATTAGTACTGTCTATTTTATCTCTGATTAAATTAAAATCCCCAGCCACAATTACTTTCCTACACTTTCATTCTCCAAAATTTTTGTTATTTTTCAAGAAATTCTCTTTGTTTTCATTCGGTAAATATAAATTAACAAGTGTCACTTTTTCCTCATTAAGATTTCCAACAATTATTACATATCTTCCATCTTCATCCAAAATTACCTTATGTTTTCAAAGTACACCCTATCTGATATCAGTGTTGCAACTCCTCTAGCTTTTGAAGTTCCAAATGCTTTTCATATATTTGCATACCTTTTATATACATTCTATTTGAATCTTCAGATTTCTGATGGGTTTCTTGTAAAATAAAATATCTGGTAAATCTCTTTTAATCTTAAGTTCCAATCTTCTTCTTTAATCTGATTCCCTGTACCCTTCACATTCCATGACATTATTTTATAACTCCCATTTAAAATATAAATTTTTTAATCCTATCCCGCATCTTCCTTTCTGTGCCCCACCACATTAAACTCCATTAAACTACCATATAAACAACAATAAGAAAACAGAAAAAAACAAAAACAAAAACAAACAATAAAATACAAACAATCTTCTTCCCCACATCCTCATCGGTTTCGCCTCTATAAAGAGAATGGGGAGAGGGCGATACAATGTCCGCACTTCTTTCGGGCTGTCTATTTAAATTCATCACTCAAAAAAAAGATAGCGATGACCGCATTCAGCTTCATATTTTCCAAGACTCTTATCTGCTTCTTCTCCTGCTGTATCCTCACGACTCTTCTTCTGTTCAACCAACACAGGTGATATTTCTTTCCTCTTTAACCTTTAGAGTCTTGCCTCCAATAGCCCCTTTTTCTTCTTCTGAGTTGATGTTTCCGTATGTTCCACCCATCTGAAGCATTTGATCTTTTATCTCCATTAAATCCTCCATCTCAATCAGTCCAAGCTCCGTAAATATAATAATGCATCTATATCTGGGGTGATTATACGCATCCTTCCTTTATAAAAAATTTCAATTGTTGTGGTGGCCTCAATTGTATTTAATTCCATTATCTCTCAAAACTTTTGTAATTGGTTTTAAAAATCTCCATGCCCTTTCTTCTCTTGATATATCCGGGAAGACTTGAATAGTCTTCCCTTCAAACTTCAAAGCATCTCCCATCTCTCTTAACTTGGCCATAACTTCCAGCTTATCACCAAGATTTGCAAACCTGACAAGCACATTCCTGTTAGAACCATTTTGCCTTCTATATCCAATTCTAAAAATACTTGCCAGGTCTGCTATTGTAAACGTAAGTTGCGTATCAAATCATTAATCCATTTCAAAACCCGCTGTTTCAATTTATCCTCCTTTTCTTCCGAATTCCTCTGATAACCAAATTATATTTCCTCATCTCTTCTTCCAAAGACAAATTCTCTTATCTTGCTGCTCATTTTATAAAATATTTTGCCAATTTGCCGATCTACTTTTGCCTCATGTACATGCATCTGCTCCATTTCATCTTTAATCATTGTCATTTCCTCTTTGTTTTGCAAAATTTTCATTCATCTCTTGCTTTAAATTTTTTCATTTCAGATGTCAGTTTAAATGTCAAATTATCTATACGCCTGATAGTCCTGCTATTTTTCCCCAATTTTATTTAAAGCTGCAGCAAGTTGCTGCGTTTCTGAAAGTTGTTGAGTCATTTTGAAAAAACCAAAAATTTTTCAAACTAGTGATTCCAAACAAACCAATTTTACAGAGGGTCTTGATGAAGATCAAGGACGACAATCTTTTAATTGAAGAAAGCGCTTATTTGCACTCGTTATCTTATCAGTAACTTATGAGTCATATTCACTCCACAAAGAAACACAATTACCTCACAGCTTAATCAGCCATTTTTCTCCACGTCAGCAAAGGAGAAAAAAAAAACCAGCTTGAACTTCAAAACAAAGTCCTTTTTGTTTTCTGTAATATAAACAAGCTATTAATTTCCTCTCAAAGAAAAATAAAGAAAAAATTATCCACCTAATAAAATCTTCTTCAGCCAATCAGCCAGTCCAGCACAAAAGATCGATCTCTTCAATTAAAATTCTTCTCATTAACAAATTCAGTCTTTGATATTCCTTAGCCTCAGCATTTAACACAGAACACGATAATTATAATAAGGAAAGCAAAAGACAGCAGTTTATTCCAAACTCATCGTGTCTGCCAGTTCGGTCATCCCACGCTGTAAAACTCCTTAATTCAAGCAGTTTCAGATGACCTACCAGTTTTAAATTCACGCCTGGTCACGCCTCGTTGGATTACTGCAATGCTCTACATGGGCTGCTCTTGAGGTGCACCCAGAGGCTACAGTTAGTCCAGAATGCGGGAAGAACAGGAGTCATGCTATGTAACATCACTGCTGCGTAGTCTGCACTGGCTTCCTGTGGTTCTTCGGGTGCACTTCAAGATTTTGGTTACCACCTTCAAAGCACTCCATGGCTTAGGACCCGGTACTACGAGACCGCTTGCTGTTACCTCCTATGCCTCCTCCGACCGCCACAGAGAAGGTCTCCTCAGGTGCCGCCCGCTAACAGGCTGCTATGCCCCAGGAGAAATTTCTGTTGGAGCATCGACGCCTGGAATGAACTTCTGGCCTACGCAAGTGCCTGATCTTTTGGACCTTCCTGAGCTAAAAACATATTTATTTATTCAAGGACTGGCATAATGGTTTTAATAGTTTTAATTTTAAATTGGGGTTTTTATTGCTTTTTAATTTTTATAATTTTAAATTTAAACTTTAATTATCAGCCTTTTGTAATTTGCTAGGTTTTAATTGTTGGTTTTAATTGTATATGTATTGTGTTTTATCTTGACACATCCTGGAGTCCTTCTCGGGAGAAGGATGTATAAAATTTAATAATAATAATAATAATAATAATACATAATAATACAATAATACACATACAATAATAATAAAGCCAGGATAGTTATTTATTTATTTATTTATTTATTTTGTCACACAGTATATATAAGATAAGCATGAAATAACTATACAACATATAAGCATATATATACATAAGTATGTAATAACTATATTAATTGGATATAAGTGAAAATTAGACAGGAACGGTAGGCACGTTTTGTGCTCTTATGCACACCCCTTACAGACCTCTTAGAATGGGGTGAGGTCTGTAACCATTTTATTTTATTTTATTTTATTTTATTCATTTTAATTGTGTAACCTATTTTAGCAAATTGACCAGCTACTGAAAGCAACAAAGATAGTTTGGTTTCTCTTCAGTTTGATAAATAGAAGCCAATTATCAGAAGCAGCATCACTGAAAGGAAAAGAAACTGGGTGTAGCATTCTCCATTAAACCCCAGTCAAAATATGGGATGTATCATTTGTTTATGTCTTGATGGGTCATCCGTGGGACAAAATGTCTGTGAAGGAGTGGAGGATAGAATGAGGTGAGAGACAGCAATGCAACAAAGCAATGCTCTTCCTCCCCCATTTACCAATTAAGCATTCCTACAAAAAAAACTTATGGAAAAGGCTCAAGGTCCCAAGAATTGCAAGAAAAGACAGATATAGATATTTTGATGTTGAAGCTGAACATCCAGAAATCCTCATCGGTTTCGCCTCTATAAAGAGAATGGGGAGAGGGCGATACAATGTCCGCACTTCTTTCGGGCTGTCTATTTAAATTCATCACTCAAAAAAAAGATAGCGATGACCGCATTCAGCTTCATATTTTCCAAGACTCTTATCTGCTTCTTCTCCTGCTGTATCCTCACGACTCTTCTTCTGTTCAACCAACACAGGTGATATTTCTTTCCTCTTTAACCTTTAGAGTCTTGCCTCCAATAGCCCCTTTTTCTTCTTCTGAGTTGATGTTTCCGTATGTTCCACCCATCTGAAGCATTTGATCTTTTATCTCCATTAATCCTCCATCTCAATCAGTCCAAGCTCCGTAAATATAATAATGCATCTATATCTGGGGTGATTATACGCATCCTTCCTTTATAAAAAATTTCAATTGTTGTGGTGGCCTCCAATTGTATTTAATTCCATTATCTCTCAAAACTTTTGTAATTGGTTTTAAAAAAAATCTCCATGCCCTTTCTTCTCTTGATATATCCGGGAAGACTTGAATAGTCTTCCCTTCAAACTTCAAAGCATCTCCCATCTCTCTTAACTTGGCCATAACTTCCAACTTATCACCAAGATTTGCAAACCTGACAAGCACATTCCTGTTAGAACCATTTTGCCTTCTATATCCAATTCTAAAAACACTTGCCAGGTCTGCTATTGTAAACGTAAGTTGCGTATCAAATCATTAATCCATTTCAAAACCGCTGTTTCAATTTATCTTCCCTTTCTTCCGAAATTCCTCTAATAACAAAATTATATTTCCTCATCTCTTCTTCCAAAGACAAATTCTCTTATCTTGCTGCTCATTTTATAAAATATTTTGCCAATTTGCCGATCTACTTTTGCCTCATGCATACAGCTGCTCCATTTCATCTTTAATCATTGTCATTTCCTCTTTTTGTTTAGCAAAATTTCATTCATCTCTTGTTTCATTTTGCACTTCGGATGTCAGTTTAAATGTCAAATTATCCTATACGCTCTGATAGTCCTGCTATTTTTCCCCAATTTTATTTAAAGCTGCAGCAATTTGCTGCGTTTCTGAAAGTTGTTGAGTCATTTTGAAAAAATTTCTCAAAAAATTTTTCAAAAGTCTTAGTGAAGATCAAGGACAGCAGTCAAACCAATTTTACAGAGGGTCTTGATGAAGATCAAGGACGACAATCTTTTAATTGAAGCGAAAGCGGCTTATTTGCACTCGTTAGTAGCTTATCAGTAACTTATGAGTCATATTCACTCCACAAAGAAACACAGAACCTCACAGCTTAATCAGCGCCATTTTTTCTCCACGTCAGCAAAGGAGAAAAAAAAAAAAAACCAACTTGAACTTCAAAACAAGTCCTTTTTGTTTTCTGTAATATAAACAAGCTATTAATTTCCTCTCAAAGAAAAAAATAATAAAAATTATCCACCTAATAAAATCTTCTTGCTCAGCAATCAGTCCAGCACAAAAGATCGGATCTCTTCAATTAAAATTCTTCTCATTAACAAATTCAGTCTTTGATATTCCTTAGCCTCAGCATTTAACACAGAACACGATAATTATAATAAGGAAAGCAAAAGACAGCAGTTTATTCCAAACTCATCGTGTCTGCCAGTTGGTCATCCCACGCTGTAAAACTCCTTAATTCAAGCAGTTTCAGATGACCTACCAGTTTTAAATTCAGTCTGCTGGGCTATTAACACTTCCACTTCATGATTTATTAACTTTCATCCATAACGGTGCATTCCAAACAGCATTAATCCTCATAAATCTTCATTAATAAGCCCTGTGAAGTGAAGGAAAGGTCCTTACCCCACCACGGTCATGGCCACGCCCGTATCCTGATTTAGATTTGCAAACCCAATCTTGATTGCAGAAATTTGACTTATGTTTTCAACAGAGTTGTTGATTGCTTGGAATGCACTACCAGACTCATCTCTTCCAAAATCCCCAAACTTATGAACATATCTACTATTGACCTAGCATATTCCTAAGTCTGTAAGTGTGTCCAAAGAGCATCAAGCCTACAATAAAAATCTATTCTATTCTATTGTATCCTATTCTATATATTTATTATATTCTATTCTATGCTATTTACTATTACAAATAAAATAAATAAATAAAACTATTGAATGAGTTTTTATTTTATTCTTATATAAATGTATCATGTTGCTCAGTTTAAACTACAGCAACTTCATCCCTGGTCCAAACGGAGAAGAATTGAGGAATGAAGAAGGAAGGGATATCGGCAAATGTGAGTGGAGTACTCCGGAGTGCGGGGGGGTTTTTCTCCCCTGCGACTGGAAGGAGTACGAATCACTTTGGAGAGAGGAGAACTTAAAATAACAAGATTACCGGTTTTGTGGAGCTCTGGAGAAAGAGGTGATGGAGAAATTTAGGAGGGAGGTTTGGGCCCCCCTCCCTCTGAGAACAATGGTGGCGTCCAGCTTCCGCCTTCACTATGAGAATCTTGATGACATCACTTCCCTTGACTTCCTGGTTGACTACACTGTACTCTGGACTCGTTGCTCCTGTGAGTGCCCCTTGGTGGATCCGGAGGAAATTATAAGGATACTGTGCTTGCCTGAGGATTTTAAAATTTTTTTTAAATGGCAAAGGTCAGAGACCAACTGCTGGAGAAATGGAGAAATTCTGGAAAAGTTATCTAATATGGACAAGAAACTGGATGAAATAAGAGCAGAAATTGTGACTATCCAAAAAGAATTTAAAGGATACTCAACAAGTCTCAGCAGAAAATAAACAGAAAGTGGAAGGTCTGGAGGGTGAGATGCGGGCAGTGCAGAAAGAGGGAGCGACAAGCAATGCTGTGCTTGGACTACAGATGGATAAAATGTCTTATTTTCTTAGGTTTCAAAATTTGGAAGAAGTGGACCAAGAAGACTTGAGGATGTTGTGACTAAACTATTGGGAGAATTTCTTGGGAGAGGTGTTGATTTTATGAATTGGGATGTGGATCGAGTTTATAGAGTTAATTCACAATATGCACGCATATGCAGTTCCTAGAGGTTCATGTCAAATTTGTGAAAAGAGAGCGAGGAGATGAAATTCTTAGAAAACATAGGAGTGGGCACTGACTTATAGGGGCAGGAGATAGCCATTCTGAGGCAGATTCCCAGACAGGTGATGAAATGAGAAAGAAATATTATTTTTATCAAGCAAATTGTACCAGAAGGGAGTGGGCTTCAGATGGCTGATGCCAGAGGGATTGATGATTTCGGGAGGCATTAAAAAAAAAATTAGTACAATTGCGAGGCTGTGGCCTCGTGGAGGAACACAAAGCCCTCGTGGATTTAGATGACCCAGGAATTGAAGAAGGGGAGGTTATAGACCATGGGGCGGAGGCGGCTGCCGCTGTTGTGGCCCTGGAGTTGGGTCAGGCTGAACCCAGAGTTCTGAGATCCAAAACTAGGAAGTGACAAAGATATTTGGTATTGTGTTGGTTTTCCTTATTCTCTTTCGTATGATATTCTGATTATTCTTGACCCTTCCTTATTGTGTAAGATTGAAACTTAGCTACTTCGTATCACCTGCTTGCCATATGGCTGTTGTATGTGTTTAAAATTTTGAGTAAAATTCTTATCATGTATAAGAAAAATGAAAATTTACCATACCTGATATGTATTTGCATAAAAAAATTTTTTTGACCGAGAGAGAACAAAAACGTCAAAATGCTATATTATTTGGATTAGATAACACCAGTGAACCAGATATCACTAACGTTCGTAACATCATTAAAAATTATAATTCACCCACCATCTCCCCTGACGAAATAATCGAAGTCTCCAGAGATGGACCAGAATACAAAAACAGTGATTGCTCAGTGGTACCTAGATTCTGTAGAGTCATCTGCATAAATGAGACCAGCAAACGAAAGTTCATTTATGCTATAAACTCAATTGCCAGAACCAACCCCATCCACAGCAAACTTAGATCACAGCCTGATCTATCATTTCTGTAACGGATTCGCTCCCGCGAACTCCGCATAGAACTCAAACGACGGCAAGATGAAGGCGAATCCAACTTATACATTGACTACCGTGCTGACTGCATTAAAAGAAAAACCTACAATCAATTGCCCAACTTCCAACCCCCCCATCACCCAAAACATCCTACCATCCGTCGTACAGAACTTTCAACCAGCCATCATCCAAAACTAGGTACGCACGCCCCTTATTTCCTCTATACTAACCACTACAGAACTTAAATGCAAACTGATAAATGCAAGAAGCATTGTAAACAAAATGCCTGAATTTCTCCGCTTGTTAAATACTGGTACATTCAACATTATATTTGTATGCGAAACATGGCTGAACTCATCCCTCCCAGACTCCATCATTTCACACAGAGAATATCATGTTTTCCGGTCCGATCGTGAAACCCGCAGAGGAGGTGAAGTGGCTATCTTTTACAAAAAGTCACTGAATCTAAAAAAATATTCAAGTTGCACATAAACTCACTCTTCCAGAAGCTATTGTCTGTGAACTATCCCTTAACATCATACTTTGTTTCTTGTTATGCTACAGAGCCCCCGACTACGACATTGCACATGTGAACATGTTAACCACACTACTAACATGGGCTGCCTCTTGCCCTTATCCTCTCATCTTTCTGGGTGACCTCAACCTACCTCTTATCAATCGGATAACAAACAAATGTACAACTGAACCCATCCATACTACCCTGTACAATGCTGTTACAACTAGTAACTAAAAATACAAGACTCAACAACTGCCTTGACCTCATTTTCTGCAACAACGCAAACTCAATTTATGGACTACAAATAAAAGAACCCTTTTCCATCAGTGACCACAGAATGATACACTTTTGTCTCAAAATACAATAATCTCCATAATAATGGTATACCAAACTACAATTTAAAAAAAGCCAACTATGATCTTATAGACACCGACCTCTCATCTCTTGACTGGCAAATTCTATTCTCTAACTGTATCACTGCTGAAGACCACTATAGCATTTTCCTACTTGAAGTCAATAGAGTCATTAAACTAAACGTATCACAAACCACCACCAAAATCAGGAAAAACTAATTACCCGTTTCAATAAAAAAGCTCCAATCAAAAAAAAAAAATCCCTCTGGCGAAAAAACAAAACTGGCTATGTAGCCAACCTTAAAAACTGCTTCAAAAATATATGCCACCAAATAAAGACTGAATGCACCAATTACCACATCAAACAAGAAGAAGACCTTCTGCACACAAAATCCAATTGCGCTTTCTATAATTTTGTAATCAAAAAACTTAGACTCGAGATCCATCTCACCCCTAAAAGGATATAACAGTAAAGAATGTAATGATGAAACAGTTAAAGCAAACCTCTTTAACACATTCTTCGGCTCAGTCTTTGTTAACAGTAATGGTTCATACCCAAAATACCCCAGTCGTACCAACAATGATTACGACGATCTAACACAAATAGATTTCACAGAAGATAATGTTGAAAAGGCCCTTCGCAGACTGAAACCATCTCTATCTATTGGACCTGATGGTCTATGTGCATACTTCTTAAAAAAGCTTTCCACTGTTATAGCAAAACCCCTAAGCATAATCTTTGAAAAATCTTTCAGGACCAGCTCCCTTCCCAAACTATGGTCACTAGCCACGGTCATCCCTGTCTTCAAAAAAGGAGACCCCAGCCTAGTTGAAAATTACAGACCAATTTCTTTATGCTGCGTCACCTGCAAAGTAATGGAATCAATCATCAACCAATCCATCACCCTCCACCTTGAAACAAACAACCTACTCTCTAATAAACAATTTGGTTTCAGAAAAAAATTATCCTGTAATTTACAACTTCTTCACTGCAAAAACATATGGACTACAAATCTTGATCAGGGCAAAGCAATAGATGCAATTTACATAGACTTCTGTAAAGCTTTTGACTCAGTGGTACATGACAAACTTCTTCTAAAACTAAAATCCTATGGCATCTCCGGACCCCTCCATAATTGGATAACAGTGTACCTGTCAAACAGACAACAAGTGGTCAAAATAGGCAGTGCCCTATCAAATCCGGTTCCTGTCAATAGCAGTGTCCCCCAAGGCAGCGTTCTAGGACCAACACTCTTCATATTATATATTAACGACATCTGTGACCATATTATAAATAATTGTGTTCTCTTCGTCGATGATGTTAAACTATTTAACACTACCAACAATGCGGTTACCCTTCAAAAAGACCTTGACTTTGTGTCGGAATGGTCAAAAATTTGGCAACTCCAAATCTCAACCAGCAAATGCTCTGTCTTACACATTGGAAAAAAGAATCAGAAAAGTCATATTTTTAGAAATGTTTTGTTAAGGGTGTGGAAGAAATATCAATACAAGCTAGATTATAAGATACCAATATGGGTAATTCCTAGACATATGATAGAGAATATAAATATAGAACAAAAACAAGAGGTGGTTACTTATAAAGAACTTCTTTTTGTAGAAAAGGGTAAACTACAGTTAAAATCCCTAAATAAACTGAGAGATGAAGGCATGAATTATACTTGGTTTCTGTATGGACAGTTGCAAGCTAGATGGAGATTAGATGAGAAAATTGGTATTATGCAAAATGAAGAAAACTTGGTAAAACAAATTAGAGATCAAGGTCAAATGCATATTAAGAGGTTGTATAATGTATTGATAGAAATAGACTCTGAAACAGAATTAAGGATTGTATGATAAAATGGGCACAAAATATCCAACAACCTATAATGATGGAAACATGGGAAAAAAATATGGGTTAGAAATGTCAAATTTACACAAGCACAAAGTTTAAGAGAGAATTTTTACAAAATGTTTTATAGATGGCATTTAGACCCTAAAAAATAGGCATGTATGTATCCGAATATGCAAGCTAAATGTTGGCGATGTGATTGTGAGGATGCTACTTATTTTCATATATGGTGGACTTGTAAAAAAATCAAAGCATTTTGGATTAAAATATGGTGGATTATGCAGAATATTCTGAAAAAGAAGATAAGATTTACTCCACAGTTGTTTTTATTGGGTATAATTACAGACTGTACAGTTGTAGAGACTAAGCTGATTTTAAATTTAATAACAGCAGTGAGACTTTTGGTTGCTCAATACTGGAAGAGAGAAGATTTACTACGATTGAAGAATGGACACTTAAAGTATCAAATTTAGCAGAAATGGCAAAAATTTCTGCGTATTTGAAAGACCGTTCACAAGAAAAATATGTATTGGGAGTGGAGAAGTTGGATTGATTATATTCAAAACAAGTATCGGACTAAAAAGTATCAAATAGTTTATGAATAATGTTAGGAATGGCATATATTAATGTATATGTTTATATGGGAAAGAGGAGTTAAGGGGGTGTTGGAAGAGGGTGGATATGAGTTAAGATTTTTGTTGTATTTTAGCTTATGATTGTTAGATGTTATACTCTGCATTTTGTTCTGGGAAGTCTCGGGGGGGGTTGGGGGGCGTTGGAGGGGAGAGGGAGGAGGGCGGGGGGAAGTGGGGGGGGAATAACTGTTTAAAAAAAAATTCTTTGTAAAACTTTTTCAATAAAAAAATATATAGAAAAAATAGGAAAAAAGAATCAGAACACTAAATACAAGCTTGATGGTCATTACCTTGTAGATGACCCTCACCCTGTCAATGACCTTGGAGTTTTCATATCAAGCGATCTAAGTGCCAAAGCCCACTGCAACTACATCGCCAAAAAGGCTTTAAGAGTTATAATCTTAATCTTGCGTAGCTTCTTCTCCAGAACGATTACGCTACTAACCAGAGCATACAAAACATTTGCTAGACCAATTCTTGAATACAGCTCGCCTGTCTGGAACCCACAGCTCATTTCGGACATTAATACAATTGAGCGTGTCCAGAAATATTTTACAAGAAGACTTCTCCACTCCTCTGATCACAACAAAATACCTTATGCCACCAGACTTGAAATCCTGGGTTTAGAAAATTTAGAACTCCATCGCCTTCAGCATGACCTGAGTATAACTCATAAAATCATCTGCTACAATGTCCTTCCTGTCGAAGACTACTTCAGCTTCAATCGCAACAATACACGAGCACACAATAGATTTAAACTTAATGTGAACCGCTCCAATCTTGATTGTAGAAAATATGACTTCAGTAACAGAGTTGTTAATGCCTGGAATGCACTACCTGACTCTGTGGTCTCTTCCCAAAATCCCCAAAGCTTTAACCAAAGACTATCTACTATTGACCTCACCCCATTCCTAAGAGGTCTGTAAGGGGCATGCATAAGAGCACCAGGGTGCCTAACGTTCCTGTCCTAATGTTCCCTTTGATTGTATCCAATTCGTATGGTTATTTCATGCTTATACTTATATTTACTGTTGTGTTTGACAAATAAATAAATAAAAATAAAAATAAAATAAAATAAATGGAATTGAAAAATTGGCTTTCCCTGGGAGCTTAATCAGCACTGAATGAGGTGATCTAGCCTTCTGCTCAAGGAAGCAGTGAAGATTTAAACACAGCCCATAGTATCTACACAATCATTTTTCTAGATACGGTATGCTGAGGCAGCAGCGAGGACATTATCACCTGCTGACTGGCCCCTGGTTTGTTGTTATCGGTGGATATCAAAGCTGAATTAAGTTAATGGGCATTTATTAAGTGTCCAAATCTCAGAACACGGTTATGTTTGCTAACTATAATGACACAGAGGCAGCAAACAATGTTCCACAATTCAGAGTAATAGGCCACCTTAGCATTGGGTCCAGCCAGAGGAGCAGAACAGTCTTTGCTTAATGCGATTGAAAAGCTTTTATTTGTAGCGTCTCAACAAGAACCAGGCTCTAGATAAAACAGAAGAAAAAATACAAGTGACTGCAGAGCCCAACACCAGAAACCAAAGAAAAGAGTGTCTGTTGCAGTGGTGAAATGCAGCCGGTTCGATCTGGCTCGGGCGAACCGGTAGCGCCAGCGGTGGGAGGCTCCGCCTGGACGTCATCACGTCCATTTTTGACCCTCTGTGCATGTGCAGAAGGCTCTGCACATGCATGGAGCAGGCGCGCACACTCACATTTGCAAACCAGTAGCAAAGGTAAGTGGATTTCACCCCTGATCTATTGGTGCTCTTTTCACCATGCAATGTGGAAGCTTCTATATTAGTTTTAAGTGATATCAATAAAGGAGACTATATGTAGCTTAGGGTTGAAATGTGTTGGATTGAGTGATTGAGGAGGCAGGAGACAGGTCGTGTGTAACAACAGCTCTTTATTGTATGGTGTGAACCCAGCAGATAAACCACAGGGGAAGCTCTCCTTATATACTGTTCTGGCTGAGGCACCAGCCAATCATCAACGTGCATTTTCCCTCCAAAAATTCTCTCCAAAAGTCAAATACATTACAAAATGAGTAGTCCTTGGTGCTCTCTGAGCTTGGTTCTTTTCTTGCAGACATTTAATTACCAAAACGAGATATATTAGATGATATTGCCTAGTTTGGGTAATGAGATGTCTGCAAGCAAACAATGAAGCTCAGAGAGCACCAAGGATCCCTCATAACTATAAGTGAATATGAGAGCTAGAATGGGATGCTACCTTCATGAAAATGTCCAATCTTTTATATCTTCATGAGATAAAAATTAAAAAAAAATTCTGTCAGTTGCTTATCAAACATCTAGTCCAGCCTTTTTCCGATCTTTTTCCGATCTTCAGATGTGAGGGACTATAATATCCAGGCTGATTAGGAATTCTGGGAGTTGCAATTCTGGCATACCTGAAAGGATCGAGTTTGGAGAAATTCAATAGGCTCTAGTCAGTTGTCAGGACTGACAATATCTGGAATATCTAAGGCCCAGATTAATGAGCTTGTAGAATATCTTCAAATCTAATTTAGCTGTTTATTGACCACCTTATAAATATATAGCATACTTTTGTGCTGTAGCAAAATAAGAAAGTGAGCCATAATGTTAGTAACTGAAAGGAAGAAGAACAGTACCTCCAAATGCTGGGTCTAGTGAAATTAAATGAAGGTTTCTTAGTGAATAACTATTTCTTGAACTAGTTTGGTGCAGTGTTTAAAATTACAAGCAAGAAACCAAGGGACTATGGGTACTGCTGGTGCCTTAAAGCATGAAGCCAGCTGGATGAATTTGGGCCAGTCATTCACTCTCAGCTCTAGAAAAAATGCAAGGGTAAGCCACTTCTAAAAATGCTGTCAAAAAAACCCAGTAAGGATCTGTCAAGACTGACAGGAAGGCACATACAACCACTTGCCCATTTTTACTGACTCAGGGTGATAATTCATAGACATTTCACTTTGCATAGGATTGATGGATAAAAGTATAATGTAAACTGGTTTCACACACAGGAAGAGACACTTAATTGCCCCCAGAAATCTTTCTTATCTAGGCCCATTTCATATCTTTTGCTCCATTGAAAACTGCTTTTAGGCTCTTCTATTTTTTTCTCAATTCAAACTCTTGGTATACAAATAGCACTAGCACTGGCACTTAAACTTATATAACGCTGCATAGTGCTGTTACAGTCCTCTTTAAGCTGTTTACAGGGTCAGCATATTGTCCCCAACAATCTGGGGCCTCATTTTACTGACCTTGGAAGGATGGAAGGCTGAGTCAACTTTCAGCCAGTTAGAATCAAACTGCTGGCAGTCAGCAGAGTTAGCCTGCAATACTGCATTCTAGCCTCTGCGTCACCATGGCTCCTTAAACCACATGTGGATTAACAGCTTTCTTTACTAAGAATGTCAAAAACTTGCCAGTGTTAAAATATAAATTTAAATATAGGCTGCAAGCATCTTCTTAGTACCTTGTTTTGTGACCATCAGTTTATTTTGGCCACAGCTGCTGAAAATTGATGGCATCAAGTCTCATCAATTTTAGTACCCAATCATGATAAGATCAGGATTGTTAAAATGCTAGAATGGGAATCAGCAGTATTTCTTTTGTACTGGCTATAAAGCCACTGTCATAAATAAAAACACAATACAGCTGTTCTCATGCCTATAGCAACACAGTTATGACAAGCTGACTGTCGTTACATGACAGAAACAAATGACAAAGGTTACAGGGCTCTTTGACAGTTTTGCTAGCTTGGTCTGTTAGGCTGCATTTGGGCAGGTGTAGCGCCTCATGCTTTGACCATGTCAGCATCATCTTATAAAACAAGTCCACAAAGTGGAAAAAATGATTTTGACGTACAACTTCAATTAAATATCAAGGGCAGAGTAGAAGGTTAAATAAAATGAAAGACATCACTAAGTTGGTGATACTGGCCACGGACTGCAACATTGGATGATGAATCTCAATCACATTCATATTAGCAATTGCACTGAAAGTCCTGTGGGTGTTTTAGGATCTCTTCTGGCAATTGTAGCCTCTCACCAGTTTTCTACAGCTATCCCAAAGGTGCTTTTTCAAGAGGCAATTGGAGTTTCTGGTTTTTCTTTGAAGATGTTTTGCTTCTCATCCAAGAAGCTTCTTGAAAGAAAAACCAGAAAGTCCAGTTGCCTCTTGAAAAAAGCACTTTTGGGACAATAGTGGGTTTCACTTACCTTCACTACGGGTTTGGAACTGTGAACGCGTGGCACTTCTGTGCATGCACAGAACTTTCTGCGCATGCCCAGAGCATCAGTGATGATGGCGGGTCGGGTGGGCAGAGCCTCCTGCCGCCACCGCCACCGCCACCAATTCACCCGAACCTGATCGAACTGGTAAAAACCCACCACTGCTTTGGGACAACCATGACTTGGATGACTGGAACTTTCCATTGACATTCTTCTATAACTACACATTTTCACATACATGCAGCAAATAACATGCAGGAAGGGGATAGTTTGTAAAGGCAGCTTTTATACGGAGCTGGATCAACTTTTGAAAAGCCTTTAGAAACAGTCCTCCTACCATGTAACAAATTCCTGTTGCTTTCCTCAAGTTTTCACAGAACAAAGCTATCTCTTTTTAATTTTTTTTTAATCCCACTGTTATTTCTATCAGTAAAGGAGAACATTTGTAGCACACGGTTGAAATGAGGGGTCGTTGGAGAGCTTGCTTGTTTTCTTGCAGTCTAGCACTGATAATGTTAATCTAGTTTGGGTAATGAAACATCTGCAAGAAAACAAGCAAGCTCAGAGTACCAGGACCCCTCATTATTTCTATAAATAACTCAGTCAGCAACATATCTAACACTCCTTCCTCTTCTTATTTTCCCTCACAACAACCCTGTGAGGTGTTTTGGGTTGAGAAAGAGTGATTGGGCCAAAGTTACCCAGTCAGTTTTCCTGCCTGAAATAGGAGTAGAACCAATGGTGAAATCAGAACCGGTTTGCTACCGGTTTGCTGGCCACGCATGCGCGCCACACGAAAAACGCGCACACTGTGCACTCACACACATGTGCAGTACGTGTCAGAAGGAGGCTTGGGAAGGTACTGTAAGTAGAAGCGAGGGGGGGAAATCAGCTGTGGTGCACAATTTAGCTTCACTAGAAAGCAGGATTTCCTGCTTTCTAGCAAAGCTAAAGCCTGAGCCATAGCTGATCGTCGGAAATATCAGTTTGGAGGAACCGGTAGTTTTCATCACTACTGGTTTTCCCAAACCGGAGTGAACCAGTAGCATTTCACCCCTGACTAGAACTCTCAGACTCCTGGTTTCTAGCCTGGTGCCTTAACACCAAACCAAACTTGCTTCATCCCTATCTTAATATAATGGTAGGAATTACACATCAGTTGGGAGAGAATATAGTTTTTTCCTTCCTCCTAGCTTTATCCAAAGGTGCTTTTCCAAAAAGCAATTACACTTTCTTGTTTGTTTGGTTTTTCCTTTGAAAAGCTTCTTGGATGAGAAGAGAAATGTTTTCAAAGAAAAAAACAACAGCACCCAAGAAAGTCCAGCTGTCTTTTGGAAAAGCACCTTTGAGACATTATTTTTTTTTTTTTGGTTAGCTTTATCACATTCATTTCGGTTTTTCCTGAAATTGTGTGATTACATGGAAGGCATTCTGTAATTTATGACATTTGATAAACGGAATGGATTCTGTGATGTTTTAATTTTTGAAGGTTATGCAAATAGTAGGTTTCTTTTAAAAAATGTGCAAGTTATTAAAATCAAATGGATGTTCTAGCAACATCAACCTTGGCTCCATAACCATTTCTGAAACAAAAGCGCATCAGCAGTTTGCTAAAGAATTATTCACTGGCCTTTCTTGCTGAATACCCATCTATTCTCATTTCATCCAGCTGTTCTCACTGTTTCTGGTATCCATACTGTGAGCTTTCCAGCTCATAATTAAACTCATATAATTTTGCTTACACAGCTGTTCTTAAACTATCACCAATAGTGCAGGCTTCACATTGCTGAGGTCAGCCATTTGGAGAATGGAAGTAGGGACAGGCCGTGCTAGAGCACCAAAGAACCATAACTGAAAGAAATGCAGATTGATCATCTTCTTCTCCATCCTTTTAAAATATTTGTGACTCTTTCAACGTAGCTTAAGGTCTCCTGCCTACAGTTTATTCCTCATCAACCAATTTAAAACTCATTTTAAAACTAAGACTCATTTAGAAACTTAATAACAGGTTCCCACTCCCAATGTGAAGAACTCTGTGCTAACCATTACTTTGTTTTCACTACATCAAAGAAGACACATCTTTTATTAACTGGTCAAGCAATAAGGCAAGACCCGATTGACACACTGCAGATGCAAACACAGTCAAATTATCCAAAGGAAATGTATGATTTACTAAGTTTAATGAGCTTTTCATTAGCTGAACTTTTGACTTACCAAAGTGCAGAGAGGGAGGGGGAAAAAGAACAAAAAGAGAATTTCTCTCTTCTGATACGGTGAGTTTGAATTATAATTGCTTATATAGTTTCAGACAAGTACTAATTTTTGCTAATGCTTGTTCTTGATTGATTAGATGCCCCATTTTTCAGACTGAGGCAAAGGGGCCCATAGACAAGTAAAGCATTTTATAATTGTGCAGCAAGAGCAGAAGATGTAATCATTTGCCAACTACTTATTATTTGAACACTTATATCAAAGCATAAAAGCACTAATTAGAAGGGCTACTCTACTATTGTGTAGTGCTTTTAGAAAGTGAGCCAGAAAGTGTAGTGCTTTTAGAAAGTGAGCCAACAAAAGATACAAAAAACCTGTAAGTTTACTCTACTAAGAGAATGCGTGTTCTTGCATTGGTTTTAGGCTGGACTTTTGAAAACTTCAATTGCTGCAGATGGCAAAAATCTGAAAACTGCACCACTTCTGCAATGCTGGTAGAGAATGACAGGACATGACAAAAGTCCTACTGGATCAGACCCAGGTCCATCAGAGATGCATTTAGGAAGCTCACAAATAGGGCATCCTTCTCCAATTATCTTTCCCATACACCTTGGCAAGTGATTGTGAACCCGTGTCAAAAGTGACCCAGCATGCCATTTTGGGTGACATGCCAGCATTTGCTTATACCCAACAACTATTCTCAAATGCGGTATCCATTCTTACGTGTTTTTCAGAGGCTGCGGAGGCCCTCAAGAGAGTTGTGCTCTTGCACAGCCCCCGAAGCCTCTGAAAATTGTCCAAGAATGGGGTGTGCTTTCATATGATTTTCAGAGGCTGCAGAGGCTGTGAAAGAGATTTCTCCAAAACTGCTTCAAGAACAAAGGCCTTGTGCGGCCTGGAACAGCTTTGGTCTGCACTGGACATGCACCACGGGTGCATGTCCAGTGGTGAAATTCTATTTTTTTTACTACTGGTTCTGTGGGCGTGGCTTGGTGGGCATGGCAGGAGAAGGATACTGCAAAATCTCCATTCCCACCCCAGTCCAGGGGAAGGATACTGCAAAATCTCCATTCCCATCCCACTCCAGGGGGAAGGATACTGCAAAATCCCCATTCCCATCCCACTCTGGGGCCAGCCAGAGGTGGTATTTGCCGGTTCTCTGAACTACTCAAAATTTCTGCTACAGGTTCTCCAGAACTGTCAGAACCTGCTGGATTTCACCCCTGCACATGTCAACAAAAAGTGAAGACTGTCTCAAGATTAACAGCATGCAGTAGGTCCTGGGATGTATTGGGCCAGTAGGATAATCATACCATTCCTCAAAGCTCATGGTTTTTTGGAGGGAATAGCATGAGGCAGCCTTTTTGAGTGGCAGTGTTAGCGCTAGGGCTGAAGTTGAAGCCTAGGCCGATACTGCTCCCGAGTGCTACTCTTCAGGGTGGCCTATATGGGGAGGAAGGAAAGATAAAGAATTATTTATCTTTTATTTTGGGAGGAAGGGGTTGAAACAGAGACTATTTTGTGACAGCTCTTTGGAAAGAACTCCATTCTCAGTAAAGATGGATACAAGGATACCATGCCTACCCCCAAATAACAGAGAACAAGTTTCTTCTTTATATCAAGAACGTATTTGCTTATCTTTCTTGTTGTGTTTCAACAAGACACAACCACAATGAGGTGTTGGATGTGATCCTTGGGTGCATGATGGCTTGACAGCCATAGGGCCAAACAAACATGAACATTGTCTTGAAACACTGAGAGCAATATTTCCCAGCTGTCTACAGAGTACAAGGTTGACAGCAGGGAGATATTTCTTGGCAGACAAATAAATGTGGACAGTATTTCACAGAAAGCCAAACGAAGGGAAACGACTGATCTAGTGCAGGAGGTTGTTGCAGTGCATATTTAAAATGCTATGTCTGTGACCGGGTATCATGGTGGATGACAGCACTGAAACAGCCATTTAATCTTTACCAAAAAGTCAAACAAGTACAACATCCAAATGTCTGTGCAATAAGGAAGGCGTCATGACCATTATGTCTTGCTCCCAGGGGTGAAATCCAACAAGTTCTAACAGTTTCTGGAGAACCGGTAGAGGAAATTTTGAGTAGTTCTGAGAATTGGCAAATACCACCTCGGGCTAGTGCCAGAGTGGGGTAGGAATGGAGATTTTGCAATATCCTTCCCCTGCCACGCCCACCAAGCCACGCCCACAGAACCAGTAGGGAAAAAAATTGGATTTCACCCCTGCTTGCTCCCCCTTCTCACAACTTCACTCCTCAACAGCTGATCCCATGATTAAATTATTTATCAGGAGGCCAGTAAATACTTACTAATGATCCTGAGTCTGTCTATTAAAGTAGGCTGCTCTCATTTCTTGTGCTGCTTGTAAGAACATCACTGTTTATCACTGCTCAAAGACAGTAATCATGTTCCATAATGTATGGAACATGATTTTTTTTTTACTTTCTCTCATGCTTTAGGTTGCTGAAAATATATAATTATTATTATTATTATTATTTATTAAATTTTTATATCACCCTTCTCCCAAAGGACTCAGGGCGGTGTACAGCCAAAAATAAAACACAGGATATATACAATTAAAACCAACATTTAAAACATAGCAGATTATAAAAGGCTGATAATTAAAAATTTAGATTTAAAATTTTAAAAATATTAACAAAACCCCAAATTAAAATTCAACACTATTATGCCAGTCCCGCTTGAATGAATAAGTGTGTTTTTAGCTCACGACGGAAGGTCCGAAGATCAGGCACTTGACGTAGGCCAGGGGGAAGTTCGTTCCAGAGCGTCGCTGCCCCCACAGAGAAGGCCCTACTCCTGGGAGGCCGCCAGCCGACACTGTTTGGCGGACGGCACCCTGAGTAGACCCTCTCTGTGAGAGCGTACGGGTCGGTGGGAGGCAAAAGGTAACAGCAGGTGGTCTCGTAAGTACCCGGGTCCTAAGCCATGGAGCGCTTTAAAGGTGGTAACAAAAATCTTGAAGCACACCCGAAAAACCACAGGAAGCCAGTGCAGACTACGCAGCAGTGATGTTACGTGGGAGCCACGAGCGGCTCTCGTTACTACTCGCGCAGCCGCATTCTGGACTAACTGTAGCCTCCGGGTGCACCTCAAGGGCAGCCCCATGTAGAGAGCATTGCAGTAATCCAACCTAGACGTAACCAGAGCGTGAGTGACCGTGCATAAGGCATCCCGGTCAAGGAAGGGACGCAACTGGCGGACCAAGCGAACTTGGTAAAAGGCCCTCCTGGAGACGGCCGCCAGATGTTCATCAAAGGACAGCCGACCATCCAGGAGGACGCCCAAGTTGCGAACCACTTCCTTTGGGGCCACTAACTTGCCCCCAACAGTCAGCTGCAGATGCAGCTGACTGTACCGGGGTGCCGGCATCCACAGCCAGTCCGTCTTGGAGGGCATAATCATGCAACAATTACTTGTACCCCTAATGGATGCTACGTGGAACAGAGATTTTTTTTATAACGGTAGTTCTCAACTTACAAAAGTTCATTTAATGACAGTTCAAAGTTACAACAGCACTAAAAAAACGACTTATGACCATTTGCAGCATCTCTATGGTCATGTGAGTTACATTTGGATGTTTGACAACTGGCTCACATTTATAACGATCACAGTGTCCCAACGTCAGGTGATTCCCCCTTTGAGACTTTCTGACAAGCAAAGTAATGGGGAAACCAGATTCACTTAACAACCATGTTACTAATTTAACAATGTCAGTGATTCACTTAACAAATGTGGCAAGGAAAGTCTTAAAATGGGGCAAAACTCACTTAACAAATTTCTCACCTGACAACATAAATTTTGCGCTCAATTGTAGTTGTTAGATGAGGACTAACTGTATTATTATTTCTGTTCACTGAACTTGCTTGTTTTCTTGCAGATGTTTCATTACCCTAACTGGGTATCATTATCAGTGCACTGATGATGTTACCTAGTTAAGGTAATGAAATGTCTCATTTCAACTACAGATATTGTCCTTTATAGAATTTTTTTTTTTTAATAGAATTTTTTTTTATTGGCCAAGTGTGATTGGACACACAAGGAATTTGTCTTGGTGCATATGCTCTCAGTGTACATAAAAGAAAAGATACGTTCATCAAGGTACAACATTTACAACACAATTGATGATCAATATATCAATATAAATCATAAGGATTGCCAGCAACAAGTTATAGTCATACAGTCATAAGTGGAAAGAGATTGGCGATGGGAACTATGAAACGATTAATAGTAGTGCAGATTCAGTAAATAGTCTGACAGTGTTGATGGAATTATTTGTTTAGCAGAGTGATGGCCTTCGGGAAAAAACTGTTCTTGTGTCTAGTTGTTCTGGTGTGCAGTGCTCTATAGTGTCGTTTTGAGGGTAGGAGTTGAAACAGTTTATGTCCAGGATGCGAGGGATCTGCAAATATTTTCACGGCCCTCTTCTTGATTCATGCAGTATACAGGTCCTCAATGGAAGGCAAGTTGGTAGCAATTATTTTTTCTGCAGTTCTAATTATCCTCTGAAGTCTGTGTTTTTCTTGTTGGGTTGCAGAACCGAACCAGACAGTTATAGAGGTGCAAATGACAGACTCAATAATTCCTCTGTAGAATTGGATCAGCAGCTCCTTGGGCAGTTTGAGCTTACTGAGTTGGCGCAGAAAGAACATTCTTTGTTGTCCTTTTTAATGATGTTTTGATGTTAGCTGTCCATTTGAGATCTTGCGATATGATAGAACCCAGAAATTTGAAGGTTTCTACTGTTGATACTGTGTTGTCAAGTATTGTGAGAGGTGGAAGTATGGAAGGGTTTTCCTAAAGTCTACCACCATTTCTACGGTTTTGAGTGTGTTCAGTTCCAGATTGTTTTGGTTGCACCACAAGGCTAGTCGTTCGACCTCTCGTCTATATGCGGATTCGTCATTGTCTCGAATGAGACCAATCACTGTTGTGTCATCTGCGAACTTCAGTAGCTTAACGATGGATCATTGGAGATGCAGTCATTGGTATACAGAGAGAAGAGAAGTGGGAGAGCACACAGCCTTGGGGGCCCTGTGCTAATTGTACAGGTATTTGATGTGATCTTGCTTAGCTTCACCTGCTGCTTCCTGTTTGTTAGGAAGCTTGTGATCCACTTACAAGTCTGTTCCGGTACCTGTAGCTGGTTTAGCTTAGTTAGAAGAATGTCTGGAATGATGGTATTGAATGCTGAACTAAAGTCTACAAAAGGACCCTTGCATAGGTCTTTGAAGACTCAAGATGTTGTAGGATGTAGTGCAGAGCCATATTAACAGCATCATCTGTTGATCTATTTGCTCGGTATGCAAATTGCAAGGGGTCTAACAGCGGATCCGTGATGGTTTTCAGGTAGGAAAGCACTAGCCTTTCAAAGGTTTTCATGACTACAGATGTTAAAGCAACTGGTCTGTAGTCATTCAGTTCCTTGATGGTGGGCTTCTTCGGCACTGGGATGATGGTAGAGCGTTTGAAGCAAGAAGGAACATAACACATCTCTAGTGATTTATTGAAAATATGGGTGAAGATGGGGGCCAATTGGTCAGCACAGACTTTTAAGCAAGAAGGAGTTATCTTGTCTGGGCCTGGAGCTTTTCCTGGCTTTTGTCTGTGAAATAGGTCCTGCACTTCCTTTTCTGTGATCACTAGGGGTTGTGAACCCAATGAAATGGGGTCAGTTGTAGGAGGCTTGGCAGTTGTTGGTGTGTCTGAGATGGGGGTTGTGGAGATAGGTGGCTGTAGTTTCCTTTCAAACCTGCAGTAAAACTCATTCAGGTCATCTGCCAGTTGTTGATTACCTTCAGCCTGGGAAGGAGGTTTGCCATAGCCGGTGATATTTTTAAGAGTTTTCCACATGTTTGCTGGTTCATTTGCTGAAAACTTTATTGCTATTTCTGTTCAATTTCTCCCACTTTGAGAAGGAGCAAATGTGTATTGGTATATTTAATACAAAGGGAAGAAAGTCCAGCACATTAATCGGTAGCAATTTTCCTTTTCATAAACCCTAGTGGAAATAAAACACTATGACACTTACAGCACTATCATGAATCTAGGAAGGATCAAATTTATCAAAGCATAAATCATACATGAAGATCCTTCTGTGAACATATACATGATGATGCTACTGCATCAAATAACAATCCTACATTTGAATTCCACATATTGTAGAGCTGCCAACATTCTCCTATGCATTCACCAGCATTCTGAGCTGTAGAAACTTATGAGATTTAAATCAAATAGATGTAGTATGTGGGAATGACCTTGGGAGACAGGTGGAAGAGCTGCAAACTGGACAAACATTGTGTAAAAGGTATCTCAACTCACAGAAGGAAGGAAAGTTTGAGAAGTGTTTCAGAAGGGAACCTCCCTAGTTTTCTGAAGATTACAAGGAAAGTGGGGGGATACACCAATCTTGCAAGGTTCTGGTAATATAACCTTTGTCAGCTTTGGAAGCCATACTAGGCTGGAAGCTTCCGTGCTGCCACTTTCTCATGTGTGGGAAAATAGGAGGGGGGATTTAGTAGAGGGATTGTCCTTAGACATAATAGCATTCTTCCTGTCGGTCAAAGTCAGGCCGATCCTGAATCTGGAGAAGAAGTGGTCGGAGTGCTGTCTCAAGATGGGACGGATGGTGATTGGAGCATGTGATTGACTGTAGAGTCAGGAGATGGTTTTGATTTACTGAGGAAAAACCCGGACCTCTCAGAACTTTGAAAGATGCTTGCTTCGGAGTTTTACTTGGAGTGGATTTTTTTTCCTGGAACGCTGACAACCTTACAATAAAGGCTACATAATGTAGTTACTCTTGGTTGTGCTTTTTGTCTGGAGTACCACTTAGAGCTAACAATCTTTTGGTCTTAAGGGATTTGCCAAATTTTAACAAGAACAGAGTTCACTTCATTTTGGGATGGGAGGAAATATTTAGTGAGGTAGAGTCCATGACAGAGAAGGGATCACTGACAGGGCTCTGCCAGGTGTAGTTTCCTAACAGACAGGGCCTTCTCTGCCAGATATGATGGGATGGCCAATTTGGAAAATTCAAGCATATTTAAGTACTATTATTCCATAGCAAAACTCACTCTTCAATTAGTGATTATGAATGTCAGCTTTTACCATTTCTTCTCTTCTTATCCATCCCCATCTTTCCTTTCATTTTGTATAATGGAACAATTTGATTCACGTAGATAAAAAAAAAAAAGAATGACTGTTTCACAGAATTTCTAGCCAGGACAAATGAAATGAAAATCAAGCGATGTAAAATGGCTCTTCAAAAAATACATTTGAATTAGAAACAGGTATTCAAATGAGAGCTTCAAATAGGAGGTGGCTTTTGTGGGAAGAAAGAAACCTTCGACTGTTTTCAAATAAGGATATTTGGTAAGTTCATACATGTGGCCCAAAGGGTAGAGTAGCAGACTTGAGAGACTCAGGTGTGATCCCCAAAGATTTGCTAAGGGTGTTATCATTCTGGGCCAGGTATTCATGTTTTGTGAAGTTTTATACCATCTAGTCAGTCTTGTTTTTTGATGACTGCATAAAATTATCTTGGCAGCAGATAACTTTCAGAAGTGGTTTGCCATTGTTTCCATTGTAGGGCTGAGAAAGAGTGACTGGCCCAAGGTCACCTTGCTGGCTCTAAGCCTCAGGCAGAAGTAAAACTCTCCTGGTTTCTAACCAATCATCACTACACCAAACGTCTTACCCTAATTTATAGAGCTGCTGTCAGATCTGCCATCTTGACTTTTCCACTTTGCTGGCATCCTGCCATAAACTGCAAGTGGGGAGGAGGGGGCAATGGAATGTAGAGTAGTAGAAGTGGGAATAGGGAAGAGAAAACCAATCGTCAGAGAGGAGAGGATTACAGTCTTGATGGAGACCAGAGGTGCCATGACCGGAATATACTGGAATCTTCAAGGACACCTGGCCTGAGAACAGAATGTGAAACAGCTAAACAGCATGCCATTGATCAATGGTGTGTAGGAAGTTAGCACCCACCCTCCTCCTACAAGAATGAAATATTTTAGAAAATATTTAAAAGGCAGAATGTATTTCCCTGGATGAGGAATGGAGAGATGTGTTTTAAGGACAAAGCAGCTCCCTGCAACTTCCTGCCACCTTTGTCAATGAGCCATTAAAGCCTCAGCCAAGCTCACTCATTTCCCCCCACCTTTGTCAATAGGCCAGAGGCAGAAACTCATTCTCCCCACCTTTGTCAATGGACCATCATCTGCAACACAATAGGACCCACCTAGCAACAGAAACTCAGCACATGACACCTGGGAAGATTACATCAGCCAGCAAGGCTAGCTAAGACCCCCACCCCCTGGGAGTCTGACAACCAATCAGGATATTCTTCCTGTGCCCCAGAAAGTTCAAAGCTCAGAAAAAGCATAAAGCTAGGGAGCGCACAGGATCTTATCCTTTTTTCTGTTCAGGAACTCAAGCCATGTGATCCTGATCACTATTAAACCATCTTTCCAAGCAGCCTCCATGTTTCCAGTGTCTTTGTCCCCACTTGGAACTAAACCCAGATGGACATTTCTTCCAACAGGTGGACTGGTCAAAGGGAGAAGGCCAGGGAATGGGAAAAAGTGTAACCTTTGCGTTGGAATATTCAGATCTAGCTTTTCTTTTGCTGCAACCACTAGATTTTAGTAAAAGAATTTATCAGTTCAACCAAATGGAGTCAAGGGCCTTTCTTTCCTAAAGATCTGGGCAGGGGCAGGCCTGACAGCTGTAAAGATAAAATGGGAGAAGCCAGTGTGCTGCTTCAAGCTTCTGAAGAATAGGCAAGACGTGAATGAATGAATAAATGAATGAATGAATGAACGAACCAACTAACTGTTTGCAGTTCTGCTCAACTAACCCTTTAGTCATAAAAATGTATCACCTGGAAGCTCAGTCATAAAGCTAGTCATCATAGTCATTAAGGAAATCCATTCTTCCAAATGGGAATAAATGAATGAATGAATGAACGAACCAACTAACTGTTTGCAGTTCTGCTCAACTAACCCTTTAGTCATAAATGTGACCTGGTTGCCAAGTGACTGAAATGTAATCATATGACTGCAATGGGTTGTGTTAAATTTTCTAATTTAACATTCTAGGTCTGAAAGCAGATTAATTCATTAAAAATTCGGAGATACCCTACCTGGACAGCCATATTGTATAATTAATGGCAGTTTACAAA
This sequence comes from Ahaetulla prasina, assembly GCF_028640845.1. Lineage (NCBI taxonomy): Eukaryota > Metazoa > Chordata > Lepidosauria > Squamata > Colubridae > Ahaetulla > Ahaetulla prasina. The sequence goes on along the minus strand of NC_080540.1, from coordinate 214,851,059 downwards.
GCAATTCTTTGATTACAAATAGAATTCATTGCCTTACACAAAAAATTAAGGAATTGAATAGTGAAATTAACTTCACCATTATCTGCCAGATCCATAGAATTTTATATTCTGTTTAGAGTCTTTTAAAAATACATTATATGGTTGACAGTTCACATGAACTGTTGTGAAATTACACATCACCAATTCAATACTATCACATTGAACTACACAGAATTAAGTAAAATCACTTTAAGATATAAAATATTCTGTATTTTACTTCTAACATTGAACAATAACAGGAAGACAAACTACAGCGAAACCATCTATGCTGATATGACAATCTGGTTTTCATAAAAAGTTCAAATGCTGGTTTAATAAGACATTTATTAATGCAAATGACTTTATTAGGGAAGAAAGGGAATAACATTGACTTGATTGTATTCATCTTTTCCTTTTTTCTGATTTATGTTTTGTATCGTTTAGTTTTGATTTTAATGCTACATTGATTGTTTCTCGTGTTTTGCTTTTGTAAACTGCAAACTTGCCTTGAGGGTACCCCCCCCCAAAAAAAGGAACATGTATATGCTGAAAAATGGATAAATGCTCTTCTGAAAAGTAAGTTCTATCTTGCCAATTGTGCAGTCATTTGGGGAAGTTCCAGACCCATGGAAATTGACACGATAGCTCTTTCTTCCAGCAGCCTTGTCTAAGAGGTACTTGCAGGAAAAAACAAAACAAAAAAACAACCCCATGAAATGTTAACTTCCTGATCTAATGTCTGAAGGAGATCCTGAGGTGTTTTTTTTTTTCATGACTATATTCATGTGTGTGTTCCTTCAGTTCATAAAGTGGAACAAAACTATACTGGCATTATCTTGTCCTGCCCCTTCTATGGAGTCATTTTCTGTCTCAACAATGAGACCAGCAAGTGATGATGTCCTTATACCTAACTAATGAACACTAAGGGAAATTATTTATTTATTTATTTATTTATTTAATTTATAAAATTTATTTATTTAATGTATAAAATTTATTTATTTATTTATAAATAAATAAATAAAATTTATTGACCGCCCATCTTACCGCAGGGTAACTCTGGGCTGCTTACAGTCATAAAAAATGCATCTATATATATACATTAAAACAGAGGTCTCCAACATAGACAACTTCAAGGCTTGTGGACTTCAACTCCCAGAATTCCTTAGCCAACATGGCTGGCTGAAAAATTCTGGGAGTTGAAGTCTACAGGTCTTAAAGTTGTTAGGCTGGAGATCCTGGCATTAAAACATACATAAAGTAAAACCAAACATTAAAATCTAATGACATGTGGGGAGGGTGGTGGAAGAGTGGAGGAGGTGGGATCCATTGTCACTTGATCAACCATCTCTACTGCTCTGTTCTGCCATTGGGCCCCCAGGTTACAAAAGTAGAGGAGGGTTGGGGCCAGCCTCACATCGAGGGCCAAGATTTTTCAGAGGGCAGGAGCAATAGTAATTGGGCTGAAAGGACCCAGAGCATGCTTCTTCGGTCAGCATGAGTGGGACGGGCCAATCCTAGTGGGGGGAGGCAGTCCCTCAATAGCCTGGACCCATGCCATGAAGGGCTTTAAAGGTGATCATTACCACCTTGAATTGCACCCAGGAGAAGAATGGCAGCCAATGCAGCTCGCGGAACAGTGGCGTTACAGAGACCATTCCTGGGGCCCTCAAAACTGCCCATGCTGCCTCGCATCAGTTGTAGCCTCTGTATTAGTTGTAGCCTGACTGATGGATTGACTTACTGATGGAACAATTTCATCTCTCCAAAAGATGGTGTTTGGGGAAAAAGCAAGTTTTGAGAGATAGCTAAACCCATCTGAGCTGTGGTGCATTTGGAACTGGGCTGCGCAAATTGTGGGTGTGCATGTGCAGTTTCACTTGCATGAGCGATGGGGCAGTTGTGCGAACCTGTTAAGCTCTATTTGCACACCCGCCACCTGCGCAAATGGAATTGTGTGTGTGAGCACGTGCACTTTCCGCTCCGATCAGAACCGTCTCCTCTCCTCTCCCAGCCGGTTCGCCAAGCTGGAAAGGTTGGGGATCGCTAATATAGTGAACCAAGCGCAGCTCACTGTATCAGTTGGGGACTGCTGATATAGTGAACCTACTTCACCATGCTCTTATCACTGTCTGCTCTTGATTGGGTTGGCTAGCTGACTGTAGAATCAGTTTCTGTCAGAGTATATTCATGAACTGGAATAGGATATGGCAACTGGGTCAGCCAATGGAGACTGTTTGGATAGACATGGTAAGAGGTCAACCAATGGGGACTGTTTGGAAACTGAAACATAGTATTTGTATGGGGACATAAGAGACAGTTTGAAGTCTGGGCATGGCTTAGACTTGCTGAAATATATATAAGAGATGGTTTGGCCTCTGTATCTCTCTACTCTGTAATGACTTGCTTCTATGAATATTGCTTCTGTGTTCCTGATATTGTATGTTGAATCCTGCTGTTTGGTATTGTATATAAAGAAGTTTCTTATGTAGTTGAATCCTGAAGTTCATTTAGTTGTGTGTCGTGTCCCACTCCTCCGCTGACGGCCGGGTCAGGGAAATCCGAATCAGGTGTGCCTCTGCAGCTCTGCCAAAGTCCTAGCAAAGTCCTCAGGGCAGGCAGGAGACCAGAAAGATATATTTAGACTTTGCCTGACTCAGAGAATGCCAGAAAGCAGATCCTTTATATAGGCCATGGGGTGTGGCTCCATGACTCAGCACTTATCCAGGCCTGCCCCTCCCTTCCTTCTGTTGCCTCCGCCTATCAAGTCTTCTGACGCGAGGGTCACTCCAATCGGCAGCTGTTGGTAATTGACCTTCCTCAGGCTCACATGCTGTGGAGGAGGGGGAGGGGTCTAGTTGCTCCGTTTGCCTGGGCATGGAGCCAGAGCTGGGGGCTGGAGATACTTGCTCTTCTTCAGCCTGTCTGGGCATGGAGCCAGGGCTGGGGCCGGGAGGCATGCTAGGACATTCTTCAGCGTTCGGAAGCAGATAAGCAGACTCCGGCTGTGGTGGTGAGATCAGACGAGACACAACAGTTGTGCCTGATTGTGTGTGCTGCAACAAACTCTGACAGTTTCCTACCCCAAAGTCTCAAAGGCAAGACAAAAAGAGGATAGTCATGAAGAAAACCTATGTGGTTATTTGGAGTTGAAAATGACTGGATGACACATAATTAATTAATCCAGCTTTTGAGTTACGTGATGTGGCTACAATAGAGTTATCTAAGTTTTGGAATCTTTAAATAACAGCACTGACTTTGTGAACTTTCAACACTGTGTACGAGAATTACAGATGGCCAGAGAACTGTACTTTTATTTAATCGCCCTTCTGAAGTTAAGAGTGTGCATTCAGTAGATGCATCATCTTGTGGCTCACAAAATTTGCTTTTTATATTTAGGTTTTCAGAAACGATGACAAAGAAACAGCTGCTGCTCATAAGAGAATGTTGCTTTCCTCATTACATCGGTTTGTCCATCAGGGGAACCAAGCATTCTTCTTTGCTAATGAATCCACCTGTATCTTGCTCGGTTAAAAAAAAGAAACAAAACGAGACTTAACATCCTCCCAACCCTCCCCCCACCCAAATCAATACAAACAAAAGAGCTCATTTCCTCCAGCAAATCCAACCTGAAGTGTTTGTAGCAGAATTTTAAGCAATGGCTGTGTTGCTTCTTATCTTTTTGATTTAAAAAAAAAATACTTTCAAAGCAGCACAAAGATTTCAGCGCATCAATGAAGTTTTCTTTCAGAAAAAAAGGGAAATGCCGCTATAGTGCTTAAGAAGAGAAACTATGAGAGTCATATGTTTGTTTGTTTTTCAAATCCATTCCCACTCCAATCTGGCAATCTGATCTGAAATGTATCAGAGAAATAATCTACAATAAATGTTTAAGATAAGCAGCTAGTTTATTTATACAACTATAGACAAACAGCAGAATTAGGAGAAGATATAGTAGCTTGTGCAGGAGTAAATCCCCATTTCTTTCCCAACTAAACAACAAGAACAAAAGGTAATTTAGGGATATTTTAATTATATCTCCTGCCTCTTGGTGATCCTTGACTTGTTCTAAATCAGACCCTTTCAAGATTTTGGGCAGTGCAAAATGTATTCTGCACCTTTATCATCTTCCACTGTAAATCATATCCCGCCTCCCCCACCCCAAGTACCAGTAATTACACGGAGTATCATTTTGAATAAAATTGTGAAGATAGTGTTAATTAAAGAAATATTGCTGGCTGTCATCTGAACAGAGACGGGTGAGTTAATTACATGGTTCAGTAGCAAGAGGGGAGGGGAAGAGAAACTACATTAGAAAGCTTTCTTTTTGCTTTTTACAAAAATTCCTATCAACTAAAGATTCAGTAATGAGCATATGGTCCTATGTTTCCATCAGCAACTCACAGTTTTAATTTAAAGCTTCCACAGCACCGCTAATGCAAAATTTTGCTTCTACACCAAGCAAGGTTTGTATTTATGTGACGTAACAAAAAAGTCTATTCCTTTATCTATCTATCCTTTAGGCCTTCTGGAGCTACCAAACAAATGTCCAGCATCTGTTTTCTACAATGCCAATAACAAGTCTATGAGAAACCTCCATAAAACTGGAGCACGGTAAATACTCAGTTATGCATGGGCCGATGTAGGAAATGACCAGACTGGCCCGAGGGAGGGGTCAAACGCATCATAAGTCACGAGTCCCTGCATGCCGCAACAGATCTAAGTCCATCCCACTTTGAATGCCTTTCTTATCTCCCGCTCATTTCCCCTGATTGCTAGTTGGTCAGATTCCTGTAGAGAGCTTAAACTTGCAATACTCATTTGAATCTCCTGATTTCCCGGGTACTTGACAGCCTCAAGCCTTATTTCTGTTCAGTAGTACCTAACATGTGAGTGCACTGGATGATCCCATCACAGTTTGCTGCTGCTGCTGCTGCAACATTTGTGCTGAATTCAAAGACATTGTGTGAGTGATGTTGGCTGGAACATCATTACCTTGCTGTTGAAGGCTAAGATATGCAGATAAAGAATGTATGAGTGGAACAACTATGCCAGTGATGGCTAACCTTTTTGCCATCCCATGCCAGGATGGGAGGGGGGGCGGGGGGTTGCGCATACGTGTGCCCACACCCATAATTCTATGCGCCTGGAAGTGGGACTGGAAGTTGGCAAATGGGCCGTTTTTGGAGGACCTCTGGAGGGGTGGGGAAAGCTGTTTTCACCTTCCCCAGACTTCTAGAGAGACCATGGAGACTGGGGACAGCAAAAAACGGGCCTTCTGGTCCCACCAGAAGTTAGCAAATGGGCCGTTTTCGGCCTCTGGAGTACCTCCGGGGGGGTAGGGAAGGCCATTTTCACCCCGCCGGCTCTTAGAGAGGCTCTGGAGCCAGGTGAGAGAGAAAAACGAGCCATTCCCACCCGAGGCCCTCCGGAGGCAGGAAACAGCCTGTTTCCCTACTTCTAATGGGCCCAGAAGGCCCGAAATGCAGCTGTTGTAGCTGAGGTTACGAGCCCACTGATATGGCTATGTGTGCAACCTGTGGCACACATGCCATAGGTTCGCCATCACGGAACTATGCTGTCAGTATTTGTGCCAGCATCTCAGCGTGACATTTCATCTATCAAGCATCTCAGCGTGACATTTCATCTTTCAGACAACCTTCTGTGTCTGAGGCAGGCAATGGTCAGCCCAACTTGAGCCTATTGTAGTCTAAAACTCTAATCAACACATCACACTGATTTTTTGGGTAAATATAAATATTAGCATCTTCAATTGAAATCTAATATTTAATCTGTCCAGTAGTGAAGAAAGTGCATTTTTATATTGGCAATCAAATTAGAAGAAAAAAATGTTATCCTTTGGATTTAATAAGGACACTTGTATGATGAGCTTGGGGGCAGTGGGGGAAGAATAAAAGATAAAAGAGGGGAAAAAAAATCCTAGGTTACCAATATAGAGAAACTTTTTATGGATCCCCCACCCACCCCAAGATACCAATAATCCACCAAATGTGGATCTAAAGCATCCTTGACCTTAACACAAAATATGAGTCTGTTGAAATGTGAGAACAACAGTGAGAACAATCAACCAATGGAACAGCATGCCTTCAGAAGTTGTGACAGCCTCAGCACTGGAGGCTTTCAAGAAGAGACTGGACTGTCATCTGTCAGAAACCCCTGTGCGGCCCATTTTTGGCCTCCCTGGCCTCCAGCAGCACTCTGCTGGTCGAAAATGGGCCACATGAAGGCCTTGCGATACCTCCATGTGGCCCGTTTTTGGTGGGCAGAGTGCTGCAGGAGGCCAGGGAGGGCAAAAATGGGCTGCATGGGGGCCTTGTGGGGCCACATGCCTCGTTTTGGCCAGCAGAGATAGCGCAGGACGGTCCTTTGATATTTCCAGGCTGGCCTCGTGGGCCAGTTTTAAGCACCCCACGGGCTGGATCTGGCGTTGAGTTTGACACCCCGGTGTAGGGCCTCTTGCTTGAGTGGGGGGATTGGACTAGGTGACGTACAAGGTCCCTTCCAACTCTTAATCTGTTACAAATGATGCATGTATTTACTAAACTTGTTCAACTTAATTGTTGAAATTATACTGTCCTTGAACTTCTAGAGCAGGCACATCCAACCCAAGGCCCATATGGCCTGGACAGTTAGTAATGCAGCCCTACAAGATTATAAACTTTTAACATTATTATTATATTTATATACATTTACTATACTATATATTTCATGCGTGGCCCAAGACAATTCTTCTTCACTCAATGCAGCCCAGGTAAGTCAAAAAGGTTGAACATGCCTGACCTAGAGGCTGTTTTGGTGATCTGGTTTCTTGGGAAGGAAGTAGTTTGCATAATATTAAGGAGAACGGAGCTGATAATAGCATACCAAATCAAATTTGAACTTCACAGATAACTGGAATTTTGTTAAAGTTGGTTTCAGACAGTGGTTAAGATGCTGGCCTGAAAAGCAGGAGCCTGGAAGTTCTAGACCTGTCTTAGACATAAAAGCCAGCTGGGTGACTTTGGGCCAGTTACTTTCTCACAGCCCAACCGACATCACAGGGTTGTTGTGGGAAAAATAGAGGTGAAAAGAGTATTAGGTCTGTTTCCTGGCATTCTAAAGAAGTGACAGCTAAAAATCTAGTAATACTAATAATGAATACCAAATACATTAAATATCAAATAAATAAATAATAATATTTGTGAATATTTTATTTTATATTATAAGTTGATCTGCTAGCCTCTGTTCTATTATTTCCGATTCTGCATGTTGTTCTTTCCAGAGCATTATTTTCAGATATTCTCTTCTTGTAGGATTTGATTTTTATAACGTTACAAAAATATCATTCCTTTGTTTTTAGTCTTTGTATGTTTGCAACAGATAAGCCATTTTTCTTCAGTAGACTTAGTCTCACCATTACTCTTTGTCATTGCACAGATTCCCTCTGTCAACAATACTGAATAAGTCAAGCCATGGCTATTAAACATCAAAAAAAAAAAAAAAATCTGACAGACTATTCCACCTCCTTTTCAGGGATGATTAGAAGCTCCATATGAAATAGAATTGCTGCTCAAAACTATCTGTAGTTACAGCCAAGATATTGCAATGGAATTTGAAATGGACAATTTGTGCCACACTCATTCTGAACAGGGGAAAAATAGTGAAAATTTAAAGAATGGAAACAACATCAAAAAAAGTCTGGATGATTACAATCACTACAAATACCCAGACATCCTTCAAGCTGACAACAGAAGGTACATTGAAGTCAAGAAAAAGTTTAGAAGTGAATACATCAAGAGAGTGAAGAAGTCCTTAAAGTTCAAACTCAGTGGAGGAAATCACATCAGGGCAACGCCTGAGCAATTACAGATGTTAGGTGGAACAGCTGGAATAGTGGACTGAACTCAAACAGAACTAAGAACCCTGCATAGGAAGACCAGAAAAATAATGACAATGAATCATATCCGTCATCTATGCAGTGATGTGGACAGTCTCTACTGACCAAGGAAAACAGGTAGGCATGGAGTGTTGCAAGCGCAACAGTCAGCTGAAGAAAAAAGAGGGGGCTTTGGAAAAAATATCTGAAGGACAGTGAAGAAAATGCACTGAAGCTAGAATAGAATAGAATAGAATAGAATAGAATAGAATAGAATAGAATAGAATAGAATAGAATTTTTATTGGCCAAGTGTGATTGGACACACAAGGAATTTGTCTTGGTGCATATGCTCTCAGTGTACATAAAAGAAAAGATACCTTCATCAAGGTACCACTGTGGCAAAGCCAGATAACGTGATCCGGCCATGACTAAGAACAGTAAGTTTGAAGAAAGAGTCAGTAGGGCTAATTCTGGATGCCCAAGACTAAGCTTTAATAACAAATTCGTACAGAACTGAGAAGACAGCTACAGACAACAAGTGCCACCTCAGAAAAGAAGCTGAAGAAATAGTGGACCACCTGGCTAGCTACTGCAAGAAGATCGCACAGACTGACTACATACAATGGCATGACAAAGTAGCAATCATGGTGCATTGGAAAGTCTGCAATAAATACCATTTTCTTGCAAGCAAGAAGCAGTGGGACCACAAAATAAAGTAGTAGAAAGTGAAGAAGCCAACGTGTTTTGAGACTTTAAAATGGAAACATATAGGAACCTGTCACATGTACAGCCCACATGTAATAATTGTCAATAAGAAAGACAAAAAAGTCTGGATAGTGTATGACTAATCATAATAATCAGCTGAAATTGTATTTTTAGTAGTCCAGTAAAAGTACCACATTGGCACCATGATTTCACATTGTTATGTACATAATAATCGAAAGTTGACATATCTATTTAACTTACAACAGCAATCACTAACCCGACTTAATTCCCATTTCTGACATACAAAACTACTATATTTTTCGGAGTATAAGACACATTTTTTTACCACCTAAAAGAGGGTGGAAATGCTGGTGCGTCTTATACACCGAATACAGCCATTTTGGGCCTCCCAAAGCCACTCAACTCATTTTTGCAAAATATGGGCCCATTTTTCATAAAAACAGGGTGCACAGCGGGTTTGGAAGACCTGCAGAGTGCTCCTGGGGGCTGGGGAGGGCAAAAACATCCCCATTTTTACAAAAAATGGGTTATTTCCTCAGCAAAACCTCATGCGCCCCATTTTTTCAAAATGGGCAAAAAATGGGCCCGTTTTTGTGAAAAATGGGGCATACAGAGGGTTTGGGAGGCCTGCAGAGTGCTCCTGGGGGCTGGGGAGGGCAAAATCCTTTTTTTCCTTACTTACTTCTTTGAAATCTTGGTGCGCCTTATACACTAGTGTGTCTTATAGACTGAAAAATACGGTTGGTACTATATATTGATAATCACAGCCCTTGCATTTTGAGGGATGAAAATTGGGCAAAGGCTATCCTAGAGCAATTGTCTTAGCAAATCAACAAAATCATTGGGATTTAATCAGACTACCTTTGAATAGGCCAAATCCATTTGTAAGCATCCAGATACTACGTTGTCCATTTATCTAAGTTCTTTCAAGGCCTATATATTCATAGCCAGGATATAGCTTGAAAAAATATGAAAAGTTGGGGACAGAGTATGAGCAACGTTTGAAGTGTGATGCTGGAACAGGGCATAATACTGTTGCTTTTAAGTTGGTAGTAAATTGTCTAGTTGTATTAGATGACCAAAATGCTAGCCTAAGGCAAAGATCCGTACCCATAGGACAAAGTTTCAAAGAAATCAAGTTTATAATATGAGTCTCTTGGAGAATTCAGCCTGTCCTATTAGGCACAGGCTGAATGTGATATGATGGCTTTTGTGAAATGATGATAGGTTTTTTTATGAGTCTGTCCTGTTTCATGCATTACTGTGGAGACGGGAGGAAAAAGGAAAGAATAATTAAATCAGAGGAATCTAAAGGGTAACTCATCCCTATCACTGCTGACTTGTAACACTATTCATTGATACAATGTTCTCTTAAATAATTAAATGGGTAACACTTGAAGATTGGGGAGCTGAACCACAGCTTCCTGATATTTTCATTTCCCAACTTTAAACCTCCCCACAATTTGAAAAAGTCTAAGATTAGGACCTCAGAGCAACAGAATTCAATTTTGTGGGGAGGTAGTACAGTATTTAATTTTGGAGAAAAAAATGAATTCCATTGACATTTGGCCACTTATTCAATTTCCGTGACATCATAATTGAGGGCAGCCAATGAGGTCTTCGTACATTCATTTGCCCAATTCCTCCTAGGCTTCTTTGGAAACACCTGTTTAAACCTGTTGTTATAAGGGTAGGTTGGCAATTAGCCCCAGAACAGTCAGTCCTGATATGCTCTTGGTGATAACAATGGACAAGTTATGAAGTTTGATTGGCAACATTTTAGAAGTGATTTGTCTTTGCCTTTTTCTTCCTAATGGTGACAGACAATGATTGGCCAAGGTCAAACCCAGTTGGTTTTCATGCCTAAGGCAAGACTAAAACTCACGGTCTCCTGGTTTTTAGCCTGATGCTTAACCGCAATGCCAAAGTGGCATTGCAACACGTATATGAGATGTAAGTCAAATTATGTTCCCTGCAAGAGCAGAGCAGCACAATCATTACATGCAGTAACTCTGAGCTCTAATATGTAGGCTAATTGAAGAATCTGACACGTAATCCCTTAGGTCTCAAGTACGAAAAATATAGAAGAAAAATGTAGTGCACAAGGAACATTTTACTTCTTCAAGATAAAATCAAGGACATTCCTTTTCTGAACTCCATTTTTCTTGTCAGCTTTAATCTACTGTGATTTTCTTGTTTGTTCCTTTGAGAGGTTGTGCTGCTTTGTACAAATGAATTTACACCAAACCTTAAAGTTATTATGTGTATCTTTACACGTCCTTTATAAAGAGGAACATGGATTTTCCTGGAGAGATGAAGTAACATTTCATTTTAATCTTGATCTGAGTAAAGAAAAACCCCAAAACCATAGTACCTCCCTTTTGGGAAATATATATTTTAATTAAGAAATGTTCCCCAGTAGATGTTCCTTAAGTCTTGTAGGATTACTGTTTTGTTTTGTTTTAAAAAAAGAAAGGTATATTTTCAATCAGATTTGGGAAGCCTTATCATCTAAAAGCCTTATCATATATCTTTTTAATTTTTATCAAGCTATTATTCATCTTTTTGCTAAATTCAATCTGCTGTCTACAAATGTGGGAGATAAACAAAGAACATCATTATGGACAAGAGCTATAATAAAGGTGTTTGATCAAGTGAAGAGCTTCAGTGAATATACATTATTCACTGTAAAACATCTTGTTGTATTGCATCATTATGCACAGCAATATCTGGAGTTCTCCAAATTCTGAAGATTGCAGAAAGCTTCAACAGACTCTTCCAGCTTAATAGTTCTTTTCAAGTTATATGATTGCAAATATTTCTAAATTAAGATAATCTAAGACTGTTTACAAAGGTTCTATTAATTTTTAGCCGTAAACATTCTGCTTACAATATACTCACATGCAGGCATCTACACAAATATACACTCACTATTATATTTCATAATATATAAGGGCAAATTTGGCCTAGTGGTTAAAGGACTAGGATAGAAACCAGGAGACTATGAGTTCTAGTCCCGCTTTAGGCATGAAAGTTGGATGGGTGATTTTGAGTCAGGCATTCTCATTCAGCTCAACTCAACTCACAGTTCTGAACTGAAGAAGCTTCTTGGATGAGAAGCGAAATGTCTTCAAGGAAACACAAAGGAAGTCCAGTTGCCTTTTGAACAAAAGCACCTTTGGGACAACTGTGACCTGGCTGACTGAGAATCTCCATAGACCCGGGAAGTTCAATGTTAACTCTGGAACCTGGGATTTACAAACCCAAAGGCAATGTATACAGCTGAGCAAAGCCTTCATAGTTATTTTATGTGAATTAGGAAGGATAAATGGCCAAAGCAGGGCAATCAAAAGACTATAATATAAAAAATAACAACAGCAATCTGAACTTTGCTGAAATGGCTTTTAAAAAAAAACCAAGGCAGAAATGAAACATGTATAAAACAGCCAATGTTCAGTAGATCACAGTGTTTGCGAGTTGGGAAGAAAATGTAATTGGTTATCAAGAAATTATTAACAGAAGAGAAGCAATTTACACTGCAATGTTTTTTCACCTGGGTTTTGCTTTCTTCTGTGCTAAATCAAATGATATTCTGGTTTTTAAATAATAATATTGCCGTTGGAGAGACATTATAGGTGGAAAGCTGCAACAGTTCATGAGGTAAAAAAAAATAAATCAGGAATCTGATAGCACCTTTTCTGACCAGCAAATTTTATTAAAAGGCATAAAGGTTATGCTTCCTTATAAAATTTGTTAGCTGGAAAAGATGCTCCTTCCACTCCTGATTTAAAGTCATGGTTTTTTTTCTGTGCCTACGTGTTCAGATTTATAATTATTGTGAGAGGAAGTACCTAACCTAGGGATGGAGAATCTGAATCCCTAATATTACAGTTCCAGTAGTCTCCATTAACAGACATTCTGAGGAGGGGGTGGTTGTTAAACTTTTGAGTTTATTAATATCTGGAATGCTAATCTTCCTTGCTCTGAATTATTTTTTTCCTTGGGAGTTGTTTCCTGATCTCTGAAGGAGCTGTAAATCTTCGCTTGGGATTGCTTACTTGAGAAACAATATCTGAGAAACTGAGCTCCATTGATGGATTTCTCATTTATGGCAGGGGGTGAAATCCAGCAGGTTCTGACAGGTTCTGGAGAACCAGTAGGGAAATTTTGAGTAGTTTGGAGAACTGGCAAATACTACCTCTGGCTGGCCCCAGAGTGGGGTGGGAATGGAGATTTTGCAATACCCTTCCCCTGCCACACCCACCAAGCCACTCCCACAGAACTGGTAGGGAAACAATTTGGATTTCACCCGATTTATGGGATAAGCAACTTTTCCAGCATGACACTGCTGAAAATAGTAGTCATTCCGGCAGTTGCAGTCCTCCCATTGCTGGAAGGCACCTGGTTGGGTAAAGCTGCAGTAAAGATGCACTTGTACAGAAATATGCATAGACTAGACACAAAAAAGGGAGATTAGGGTATTAAATTTGAAATAGCATTTGTAAAAATATTGGGCTATGGACCACTGCAACTGAATTGACCTGGAAGATTATTCATAGCTTCTACAGTAAGAAGTACAGAAGGGTGAGAAGGAGGGGGGTGGATTAGAAAATTGCTCCTTTTGTAATTAAACATTTCTACGTCTTACTGGTTTCCATGGGGAAGATTAGAAAGTGGAGCTGTAGTCCGCGATCTACATTGCAGTATTACCGCAGATCTCCAGAACTGCTTAATCCTGATTACATTTTTCATGCTGAGTTGGTCTTGCCTGGTTTTTGCTTATTAGAGCATATGATACTCCAGTAATTGTTAGGTGAAAGACGTTTAAACCATACCTTTGTATAGGGTTTCTGATAAAAGCTGTAAGCATTTTTTGCCTAAGAACAGATCTCCTGAGAGATTCCTTGTCTGTTTCCATATGCCATGCTGTAAAGTGATCTATTATTAACAGATAAAAAAATTGCTGACAGGGATTATGTTATAATGGCTGTAGGTTTTCCCCCCCTCCCTGAATATCTATTAATAGGCTTATGTTTGTTTTATATTTATCCTGAACAGCCCAGGTGCAATGCATTGATATAGGGGCTTTCTCAAGAACTCCTTATAAGCATCTAACAGCTGTTTTACTGTAAATCCAAAAACTGGATGTAATCAGCCATCTCTCTTAAAATCTGTAATCCTCCCCCCCTTTTAAACTACACTTAAACCCCAGGAGAAAGGATCATGAAGTCACATTTTCCATGGGAGTTTTTCAGACCAGGAAATTTAGACACCTGGGAAAGATACAACATAATGGGGAAATTTTAACAGAAAATAAAATAAAATAAAGCATTCTTAGCCTGCACCTGAAAAACAAAACAAATGCAACTACTATTAATCTTGTCATTGTTCCTATCACTTATCTCCTCCCACTTATGACTATATGACTGTAAGCTTGTTGCTGGTATCCTTACGATTTATATTGTTTCCTAATATGATTTGATTGCTTATTTGTACCCTATGACTATCATTAAGTGTTGTACCTTATGATTCTTGACGAATGTATCTTTTCTTTTTATGTACACTGAGAGCATATGCACTGAAGACAAATTCCTTGTGTGTCCAATCACACTTGCCCAATAAAGAATTCTACTCTATCGTATTCTATGTATTCTATTATATTCTATTGTATTCTATTCTATTCAAAATAAATTCTCAGGCATTGTGAAATAAAGATACGAAACAGTTACTTGGCAGGCAGCAAAAATTATCAGAAAATTGAAGGGTAATGAAAATGTGACATAAATGCAATATTTTTAATAATCATAATAGTAGTAGTAGTAGTAGTAGTAATAATAATAATAATAATAATAATAATAATAATAATAATAATAATAATAATAATAATAATACTTGGTTGATACCTAGGACGCTGGCAGTAACCCCCATCAACCATCAGCACCAGTCAATGGTATTTGTGATGCATTTTTGAATGTTCAGTTGACCGAGTTTCATGTTTAATGAATAAAGTAAATAATAATATAGTAATCCAATGAAAGCAACTAGATAGCTCATATATGAGACTGTCATCTTGCAAATTTGCTAAATGGTCAGTTGCTGCAGAAATGAATGCCATATCAATAAAGTATTAGAGATGAAGGGAAAGTCTTGATACAGGTAAACAGGAATGAGAAACAAAACACATTCCCGATCTCATAATAAGACCTATTACAGAAAACAAAGAAGAAAACAAATATGGACCTCTACCGGTTTTCAGGCCTAGAAACTCAATGTATCTGAGAAGTTACTGAATAGAAGTAATAGAGTAAAAGTACTGAAGGAGGTCAAAATGGTGGCAAGACCGCACAGTGAAAATTCTTCTCCAGGTAAAAAAGGGCAGGGCTTAAATTTGGCACCTCCAGCTGGTATCTTGATCCCAACCAACAGCAGCCCTTAGGAGGCTGCTTGTATTTAAAATAAGGGTGCATGTGTTGCCCTGATAATCAGATTTTGGACATTACCTCATCTGTTTAATTAATCACTGGAGGTCTAAGTAATGTGGCTTTTCTTACGAAGTAATAGCTCCATAAGGTGCAATTAGTGGCCAGGTGAAACAATGAACTTGGTATGTAAAATAAACAGTTTCTAGTTCTGAATGGGAACTCCCTTTCTAATTAACCATTAGAGGACGGAACAAGTAGATGTTCTTCTACGTGTGATATTTTTTTAAAAATCCCTCTTTGCTGTTATAGCCATACATGTCAATCAACATTAGTGTTTATCAGAGAGAGTCCTTAAAAGCTCTGGAAGAATATCCTACTACACTGGGACTGTATCATTCCTACAGATTTATTTATTTATTTATTTATTTATTAATTAGATTTCTAGACCGCCCTTCTCCCGAAGGACTCAGGGCGGTGTACAGCCTTATTAAAACACATAGGTACACAATAAATTTAAAAAACATTTAAAATGAAATATTTAACCGGCCAATTTAAAACTAAAACGGTCAAACGACCAATATAAAACCCTAAACTATAAAATCACCATTAAAAACCCATAACTTAAAAAACTAACCCAGTCCAGCGCAGATAAATAAGTAAGTTTTGAGCTCATGAAAGGTTGAGGTCCGGAAGTTGACGAAGTCCTGGGGGAGCTCGTTCAGAGGCGGAGCCCCACAGAGAAGGCCCTTCCTGGGTGTCGCCAGGCGACACTGTCGTGCCGACGGCACCCTGAGGAGTCCCTCTCTGTGAGAGCGCACGGGTCGGTGAGAGGTATTCGGTGGCAGCAGGCGGTCCCGTAAGATACCATGGGAGCATGATGTAATCTGCCTTGTGTAACTCAGAATTCCAGAAATAATTTCTACGTCTTACTGGTTTCCATGGGGAAGATTAGAAAGTGGAGCTGTAGTCCGCGATCTACATTACAGTATTACCGCAGATCTCCAGAACTGCTTAATCCTGATTACATTTTTCATGCTGAGTTGGTCTTGCCTGGTTTTTGCTTATTAGAGCATATGATACTCCAGTAATTGTTAGGTGAAAGACGTTTAAACCATACCTTTGTATAGGGTTTCTGATAAAAGCTGTAAGCATTTTTCGCCTAAGAACAGATCTCCTGAGAGATTCCTTGTCTGTTTCCATATGCCATGCTGTAAAGTGATCTATTATTAACAGATAAAAAAATTGCTGACAGGGATTATGTTATAATGGCTGTAGGTTTTCCCCCACTCCCTGAATATCTATTAATAGGCTTATGTTTGTTTTATATTTATCCTGAACAGCCCAGGTGCCATGCATTGATATAGGGGCTTTCTCAAGAACTCCTTATAAGCATCTAACAGCTGTTTTACTGTAAATCCAAAAACTGGATGTAATCAGCCATCTCTCTTAAAATCTGTAATCCTCCCCCCCTTTTAAACTACACTTAAACCCCAGGAGAAAGGATCATGAAATCACATTTTCCATGGGAGTTTTTCAGACCAGGAAATTTAGACACCTGGGAAAGATACAACATAATGGGGAAATTTTAACAGAAAATAAAATAAAATAAAGCATTCTTAGCCTGCACCTGAAAAACAAAACAAATGCAACTACTATTAATCTTGTCATTGTTCCTATCACTTATCTCCTCCAGTCACTATATGACTGTAAGCTTGTTGCTGGTATCCTTACGATTTATATTGTTTCCTAATATGATTTGATTGCTTATTTGTACCCTATGACTATCATTAAGTGTTGTACCTTATGATTCTTGACGAATGTATCTTTTCTTTTTATGTACACTGAGAGCATATGCACTGAAGACAAATTCCTTGTGTGTCCAATCACACTTGCCCAATAAAGAATTCTACTCTATTGTATTCTATGTATTCTATTATATTCTATTGTATTCTATTCTATTCAAAATAAATTCTCAGGCATTGTGAAATAAAGATACGAAACAGTTACTTGGCAGGCAGCAAAAATTCTCAGAAAATCGAAGGGTAATGAAAATGTGACATAAATGCAATATTTTTAATAATCATAATAATAGTAGTAGTAGTAGTAGTAATAATAATAATAATAATAATAATAATAATAATAATAATAATAATAATAATACTTGGTTGATACCTAGGATGCTGGCAGTAACCCCCATCAACCATCAGCACCAGTCAATGTATTTGTGATGCATTTTTGAATGTTCAGTTGACCGAGTTTCATGTTTAATGAATAAAGTAAATAATAATATAGTAATCCAATGAAAGCAACTAGATAGCTCATATATGACACTGTCATCTTGCAAATTTGCTAAATGGTCAGTTGCTGCAGAAATGAATGCCATATCAATAAAGTATTAGAGATGAAGGGAAAGTCTTGATACAGGTAAACAGGAATGAGAAACAAAACACATTCCCGATCTCATAATAAGACCTATTACAGAAAACAAAGAAGAAAACAAATATGGACCTCTACCGGTTTTCAGGCCTAGAAACTCAATGTATCTGAGAAGTTACTGAATAGAAGTAATAGAGTAAAAGTACTGAAGGAGGTCAAAATGGTGGCAAGACCGCACAGTGAAAATTCTTCTCCAGGTAAAAAAGGGCAGGGCTTAAATTTGGCACCTCCAGCTGGTATCTTGATCCCAACCAACAGCAGCCCTTAGGAGGCTGCTTGTATTTAAAATAAGGGTGCATGTGTTGCCCTGATAATCAGATTTTGGACATTACCTCATCTGTTTAATTAATCACTGGAGGTCTAAGTAATGTGGCTTTTCTTACGAAGTAATAGCTCCATAAGGTGCAATTAGTGGCCAGGTGAAACAATGAACTTGGTATGTAAAATAAACAGTTTCTAGTTCTGAATGGGAACTCCCTTTCTAATTAACCATTAGAGGACGGAACAAGTAGATGTTCTTCTACGTGTGATATTTTTTTAAAAATCCCTCTTTGCTGTTATAGCCATACATGTCAATCAACATTAGTGTTTATCAGAGAGAGTCCTTAAAAGCTCTGGAGGAATATCCTACTACACTGGGACTGTATCATTCCTACAGATTTATTTATTTATTTATTTATTTATTAATTAGATTTCTAGATCGCCCTTCTCCCGAAGAACTCAGGGCGGTGTACAGCCTTATTAAAACACATAGGTACACAATAAATTTAAAAAACATTTAAAATGAAATATTTAACCGCCAATTTAAAACTAAACGGTCAACGACCAATATAAAACCCTAAACTATAAAATCACCATTAAAACCCATAACTTAAAAACTAACCCAGTCCAGCGCAGATAAATAAGTAAGTTTTGAGCTCATGGCGAAAGGTTCGAGGTCCGGAAGTTGACAAGTCCTGGGGGAGCTCGTTCAGAGGCGGGAGCCCCACAGAGAAGGCCCTTCCCCTGGGTGTCGCCAGACGACACTGTCGTGCCGACGGCACCCTGAGGAGTCCCTCTCTGTGAGAGCGCACGGGTCGGTGAGAGGTATTCGGTAGCAGCAGGCGGTCCCGTAAGATACCATGGGAGCATGATGTAATCTGCCTTCGCGGTAACTCAGAATTCCAGAAATAATTTCTAGAGGGGAAGTTGTATTTCTTGGAAATGTTGCAGTCATTTCATCACCATGGATGGATTATTTGTTTGGGGGCAGAAAGTATCAAGGGGAAAAAGTCCCCAGACCAGGGGTCTCCAACCTTGGTCCCTTTAAGACTTGTGGACGTCAACTCCCAGAGTTCCTCAGCCAGCTTTGCTGGCTGAGGGACTCTGGGAGTTGACATCCACAAGTCTTAAAGGGACCAAGGTTAGAGAACCCTGCCCCAGACTACTTCTATAGGTAGTCCTCAACTTATGACCATTCGTTTAATGATGGTCTGGAATTTTGATGGTGTTGGAAAGGGTGATTTATGGTCTGTAAAAATGTTACTGGCCATTGCTGAAAGTTACCCCACCACTTCTGCAGTCACATGATCTCAATCTGGAAGCTTGGCAATCTGTTCTCACTTACGAACAGGTTGTGACATAGATGGCCTCTTTGACTTCTCTTTCAAACCAGCAGTCCTCTCTGTCCAAAATGTAGACTTTGCTGTCTTCAAAAGAGTGGCTTGTCAAAAACGAACAGCCCTCTCTCAACACAGGGGGGAGGGATACAACATCATCTATCTCCAGTCTACAACACAATCCTTTCAAAAATTCCAAGAAGGCTCCACATCCATTTGCACTACTCAGGTGACCCTGATGACACAGATAAACCTCCAGGTGGCCTCAACGCCTCTCTAAAAGAATGCAAATGACCAGCTGTTTGCAAGGAGTATAAATCCTTCCATTTCCCACCATCCAGCCAGAACTGAAGAAGTTTCTTGGATGAGAAGCGAAACATCTTCAAAGAAAAACCAGAAAGTCCAGTTGCCTGTTGAAAAAGCTCCTTTGGGACATTCTAGTATCTCAGAATCTGAAAAAAGCTGCTGGTCCAAACAATGTTGTTAAAAAAATGTTGTAATTTTAAATATTGTTATTGGGTTACATCTAGTAGATGATGTTTAATATATGGGTATGTTAAAAAACAAACTTCACTTCACACATCTATCAATATGTCTAAAGTCAATATACCTGCTTTCACCCAACCTTTTCATAGTATCTTTTCCCCAATTTTCATACATTTGAATAAAATCCACATGTACTCACATCTCTAGATAAAGGTTTCATTGGCATAAAATATAGATGGCCTTTCAGCATATATTTATTTAAACAGCCCATTCTATGCCTTTCCCTCAGCATGTGGTGGCTGATGGCAGTGTATTTATTTACTTCTTAAACTTCTTACATTAACACACACTTCCCCATTTTGTTCAGGTCAAAAAAAGAAAAGAAAAAAGAGAAGAGAAAAGAAAAGAAAAGAAAGGGAAAGGATACCCAACTAATTGCACCAATCCTATTCACTATACCTCCCTTGACTTTTCCATCTTTGCAACCCATCCTTGTTTCTACCATGTTCATGTATTAAATTGCTGACTAACTATGCTTTCTCAAAGTACTTCTTACTGATTTCAACAGGAATTCCTTCCAAGCAAGTATGAGATCACAATTTAAAATACTCTTAAGTTATTTTTCCGGAATTTTCTCAAGGAAGAGAAGAAGGTCCTATCTGTTCTTATTTTCAATTTGTTGCTTTTTACTGAAAAATTATAGCTTACCTTTCTAATGCACATTAAATTGGGTCAACTATATGTTGAGTTTTTATATGCCTCTCTATTATTATTTAGGTCTTAAAAATATTCTGTAGGGATCATAGCTATCTCTCCTAAATCAGTAATCCAGGAATAGTATGGAAGTATAATATTCCACTTAGATTAAAAGAATTTTCCATGTGCTTTCTGATTGATTTTAATATCTTGATATTTTGGATAATTCCCTCTCATGGGAATTTATTTGTATTTATTGGCCAATTCATTGTTTAGTTCTATGAAAACTTTTCATGATTTAAAATCTAGATTGTCAAGCAAAAGTATCAATGTTAGCAGATTTGGGCAACTTAATATGTTCAGGAGATACATTTCATACTGGAGAGCTGAGGTGTACAAAGTAAGTGAAGCCGTACTATTTATTGGGACGGTAGTACAAGTAGTCCTTGATTTATGACCACAATTGAGCCCAAAATTTATGTTGCTAAGTGAGACTTTTGTTAAGCTTTACCCCATTTTATGACTTTTCTGTACAGTTGTTAAGTGACTGTCACTGCAGTTGTTAAATTAGTAACATGGTTGTTAAATGAATCTAGCTTCCCCATTGTCTTTGCTTGTCAGAAGGTTGCAAAAGATGATCATGTGACCCCTGGGACACTGCAACCATCATAAATATGGGTCCATTGCCAAGTATCTGAATTTTGATCACATGACCATGGGAATGCTGTAACGGTTGTAAGTGAAAAACGGTCAGTGATGTTGTAACTTCAAACTTCATTTAGGTCACTAAATGAACTTTTGTAAGTCAAGGGCTACCTGTAGTGGAGCTGTGTAAGACTTCTCTACCTTTTAACAATGATAAGGTGATATAAATAGCAATAGCACTTAGACTTATATACCACTTCACAGTGCTTTACAGCCCTCTCTAAGCGCTTTACAGAGTCAGCCTATTGCCCCCAACAATCTGGGTCTTTATTTTACCCACTTCAGAAGGATGGAAGGTGAGATTTGATCTGCCAAACTGCTGGCAGCTGGTGATCAGCAGAAGTATCCTGCAATACAGCACCCTAACCACTGCACCACTACATTATAATATATCATGTACACCTTATAGTATAAAATCATACATTATAGTATGATAATTTTAATGTATAATATTTCCCATCTAAAAATGACCATTTACTGCACTGTCAACTTTTATTGGACCAAAAAAAGAACTGCCTGAATGTTATAATGAAGATGTGTAGCCAAACTCAGCATGGTTAGTTGTTTAGGGAAATGAAATAGGTTGTAAGAATCTGCTGTTCCTACCAAAGGTCTAATATCTGTTTTATAAGATTAGACATAGAAGATTGAGGATGTGTGTTACAATTAGTGAAAGCTGATTTCCGATAGCTGCTGAGATGTTACACTTCCATTGAAATTTGGCCTCAGTTGGATATAGAATGCTAAATTAGTTGAACCCTTGATCTGACCTGGCAAGTAATTCTTTCATTCTAAACTCAATACCTTTTTTAAAAAAATATTAAAATGTTATTTTGGTGCTCTGTTTATCAAACAGTCTTTCAGTAGTGTTTTTTTTTCATCCTCAGCATAGTTCAGAAAGAATATATCTTTCATGATAGGTCTCTGGGGAACAGGCCATGCAGTGAAGTTAATCTGGGTGATGTCACAAATCAATAAGGGAATACTTATCTCTGTGGGACTTTCTTAAAACAGTGTTCTTTCTTCACAGCTGCACAACTGGCCGTAAAAAAACCCTGCAATGTAAGTATCTGAGTGGGATCATTGCAGCCCCCTTACTTTGATTTATTAAACTTGGTATGAATTAATCATTGGGATATAAATATTGGGGAGGTGATTTTGTTATATTGTACTATATTAATGTATTTGATTCTTTTAATTAGTTTTTATTGTTTTAAATGTGGTTTTATATTTTGTAACAGTGGTAGGTTGCTACCGGTTCACCCTGGATTGGCCAAATCGGTAGTGGTGGTGGCGGGAGGCTCTGCCCATCCCCCCGGACATCTCTGCGCATGCGCAGAAGCTTCTGCACGTGCACCCACAATCAAACTGGTAACGGCGGGATTTGAATCCCACTACTGTTCTGTAAGCTGCCTTGAGTCACCATGGGCGAATAGGTGGCAATATAAATTGAATAAATAAATATATAAATAAATAAATAAACAAACAAATAAAATATTCATCTATTATATAATGCAGTTAAACCAGTATACCTCTTAATTATCTATAGTTTCCCAGTTCATCAAAAACGGAGAAACTATGTTCTTGTTTTATTTTTGAATAAGCCCTGACATTAATCCAATTAGAAACCCATTCTAAACTATCCTAGCTTATTTCAAAGCAGGTGATCAAGTTTCCCCACTGAGATAAAAAAGTCAAATTATGGCCAATTAAAGTTTTTCTGACATAATTGCAAAGAAGCTGTACAGATGAGCAAAAGGTGTAATTATGTTTTGGCTTATTAAGCTGACATATGATTGTCTGAACTTGGTATTTTCAATGGTATGTTCTAAGACTTATTCCAATTCTAATTTTCAGATCAAAACAAATGAAATATGGAAGGAATATTACTTTCCCCATTTAAAACATGATTCAGCCACCGTGCAAAGCTCTTTATTTTGCTAGTGTCTTATAACACAAGGAAACTGTTCAGTTCCCTCAAGTTGTATGTCTCCAATATCATCCCATGATTGTACTGTTGATTTCCAGCGAACAATAATGTATTATTCATATTTTTTCCCAGAGTTCATCAATGTCTCAGCTTATTATTCTTACCATTCCCCAGAATAATAGAGCATAGCAAGGCAATTTATCTTCAACTATAGCTGTGTATGTGGCTAATGCAGACTATTCAAGAATATTAGCAAGAGGAAGAAAAAAACAATTGTATTTAATCACCATCATTTCCTGAGAGATTTGGGACACCATAAAGCTCTCTGCAGCTCTCCTCACTTGCCAGCTTTAAAATATAACCTATCAGTAGAAATCATTGGAATCCAAAGGCTTCAGAAAATGTAAATGTAAAATCAGAATTGTCAGTAACTTTGAGGAAGTCACTATCCTACAGCCTTGGCTTCTTAAATGAAAAGATGATGCTGAATAAAATATTAACAGGATGGTTTAAGTTCTGAAGTTGAGAAAGGTCATCTCGCTACATCATGCCTTTTTGTGACTTTGTCCAATCTCCGGCTCTTAAGTTTTTATATCATGCCTCTTTCTTTCCCAACATAAAGGACCTGGCTGGCACCATTTAAAAAACAAGAATGTTACAATCTGAGAAGTATGAGAAGAAAATGGTGGGTCCCCCCCACCCTACTTTTCCCACTTCAGGCCTTTTTATGTTTTTTTTTTAAAACAACCTTGTTTTGATCAATTCTCATCAAAAATAAACTGAAAATCTTTTTGGTCCACACCAGACCATTTCAATAGGCACAGCTGTTTTTATTCAGAAAGATACTGTTAGATTTTTCTTTGAGTAGCTAATAAAGAGACTGTTAGACCTAGATATATAGCAGCTATGCCCTTACTCTGGGATCAGACAAATCTAGCTGTCTATGTTGTACAATCGTATTTTTTTTTTATTCTCAAATGCTTTCCATCGCATTTGTGAAGAACTGGGCAAATCTTTGTAGATTTTACTCCAAAATCAACCCAACGATTCCTTACCTAACCTTGATGAATACAAATGTGGTAGAGGTACCATTATAAATTTAGGAGATACAACAAACTTTCACTGGGAAATGGAGGAACAGAAGATTGCCATTGAAGTACAAGGTTCAATTCTGGATAGATTTCAAATTAAATGGCTAATAATGATAATGCTGTTGCGTTTCTTTGATATACCTTGCAATTACTACAAAAATATTTGTCAACATGCTATTTAAAATGATTGTTTAAGATCCTTCAGCGTCTGAATGAGTTAACTATTTTTGCTAAATGCATATGAATATTAATAAAATTAAATCTCTTCACATGGTCTGTGCTGGAATTTCTTCCTGTGAGAAATATTAGTGGTAAAGAGATCAATCTATTTGTTCATAAGATTATCCCATATTAATATGTATTAAAAAGAGACAGCCTACACAAAACTATCTAAATGACATTTTGAACTAAATTCATAAGTATGTTTCTCCTCATACTTCTAGTTATAAGTTATTGCTTTAAAAAAATAGATAAATTCTAATCTGATGGTAAATTCACAGACTGCACAAAATCTTCACATAATCCAAAGTAATACTATTCTATAAATAACTTCACTCTTTTAGCTCTACCCGCCTGTTTTTTAAAGCAGCACTTATTTTTTTGATTAAAAGAGGAGAAAGAACATTTCTCTTTGACTGTTTCAGGATAATGGCATGATAGTCAATGCTGGTTAATGCTCCAGGATTGTTAGAAGTGTAAACTCAAGATACATGAAGACCACCAGATTGCTGTTACTGCTCTTGGATTCTATTGTGATCAAGACTCATTGTGCAGCATCTCCCAAGAATGACTGCTGTAATGCAACAGATGTTGAACTGATGGCCTCTTCCGCTATAGCAGTTACGATATGGCATTGGCTGAAGAGGGAGGAAACTTCCTTTCATGGCTTAAAAATAAAAAAGATGCAGGCAGAACAAAGCCGGTTATAATAGGAAATTATATAGTTCTGCCACAGTTTTTCCCCCGTTCTTCTGAAATACACCATTGTTTCTGCAATTCTAAAATTCAGATAATATGAGGAGCACTTTGAAAGGATATTTTCCCCTCCAAGACGTGTGTGGAGCATGACACGTGTGCAACTCTGCTGTTAAATAAACCACCACAGGAAGGTAGCTTTCCTTTATACAATGTACAACCTCCTCCCCCCTCCTCTTTTTTAAGGCTACCCTTTCTCTGGGTACGACATGAAGCGTTAACAGCACAAGTACAGACTGAATTGCAGATTGCATTGCATTAGCCCAGGTTGCATTTCGGCATTTACCTTCTGCTTCTGCTTGAGACAACAGACAATCCAAGATAGAGGTGGGGATTGCTGAGGATCCCACATTTGACAGCTTTTTCCAACCATCCACCTCACGACTCTCAGTGACAAGCTTTCTTGTTTTAATCAAGAAAGCAAAAACAAAGCTGCATTGCCTGTGCCTGAAATGGCATTCTCTAGAAAGCCTCCACACATCCTTATTATAGGTAGAGGAGAGAAGGATGTGCTTCCCTATACATAACAGTATTTAACAATCGGATGAAATCAGCTGTACCTATGAGATCATTCCTCCTGAGAGAATGTGCTAAATGAGGCAGGCGCCAAGCCTTCGAAGAGATATTTCTTGGAGAACTAGTGCATAAACAAAAATAATAATAATAATCATATAAATACAGTCACATTTATTCTTCAAAGCATTATCATATCATGTAAGCTCATCAATTTATACAGGTTTTATTCCTGTAACAAGAACGATTCATCGGGAGCTCCTGCTAGGTTCTGCTACATTACAGTGAAGAATTTCCTCTGATTTGGATACCTGTAAAATGCCATAAAGGGGACGCGGTGGCTCAGCGGCTAAGACGCTAAGCTTGTCGATCAGAAGGTCAGCAGTTCAGTGGTTCGAATCCCTAGCACCACATAACGGGGTGAGCTCTCGTTACTTGTCCCAGCTTCTGCCAACCTAGCAGTTCGAAAGCATGTAAAAATGCAAGCAGAAATTAGGGACCATCTTTGGTGGGAAGGTAACAGCATTCCGTGCGCATTCGGCGTTTAGTCATGCCGGCCACATGACCATGGAGACACCTTCAGACAGCGCTGGCTCTTTGGCTTAGAAACAGAGATGAGCACCGTCCCCGAGAGTCGGGAACAACTAGCAAGTATGTTTGAGGGGAACCTTTACCTTTATCTTTAAAAGGTATATTTCTTGACATATTCCAACACTGGTGTTTCAAATATTGCTCGTAAAGTCCTTGCGATGCACTGAGGGATTTAACAAGTGTAGCCTTTCAACGCATTTGTTTATAACTCCTTTTAAGGTTAATACACAGAGTTGGTTCCTGGAATGGGTGAAATCAGACTTGGAGGGGTGGCGCCAACCTCAATATTGTTTTGCATGCAATACGTGCATAATTTCACCCATAATTTGTTTGTGGAAAAAAAAGCAGACTAAATTTGTATACCTCAGACCTGGATGGGCCAAGGTGGGGGGACATTTTCCTCTCACAGGTCTGCCTACCTGGGTTTCAACTTTGGCATAAGGTGTGAGCCTAAGATAGGGGTAGAGTAGGGTGTCAGTTGCTATTTGTAGAGAGTAAGGAAGATGTTCTTGTGGAGATATGCAACCCAGTGACTATTCTAGTGACTACCACTGATGATGTTATCTAGTTTGGGTAATGCAACGTCTGCAAGAGGTCAGGGAGCTCAGAGAGCTCCAAGGACCTCACACTTCAATCCTGAGCTACAAATATTCTCCTTTACTGATATGCAACTCTGCTACCCAGGATGACAAGGTGGTAAAACCACAATAGACCGGTAATATTTGGAAGAAACCAGACAGATACCGCCCTAATTCATCAAACTATAATTAGGAGGAGAAAATATAGAATATAGACTTGCAAGATGGCAGTCAGCCACAGTACCTAGAGTAGATAAAGAAATCAACTCAATAGGAAGTCTAAAACTACTTTTATTAAGATTGGCTACAATAACAGAAACTTGCTGAGAAGGGATGGCCATCAGGAGTAATATTCTAGCTAATTCTGTTAGCTTTTCAGGTTTTAGGCCAGATGGTTAGGCAGCTCTGCTGCTAAAGTAGTTTTTCATGGTTGGCATGTATTGCTCACCTTGGGCATCATGGGTTATAAATTGCATCTATCTATCTATCTATCTATCTATCTATCTATCTATCTATCTATCTATCTATCTATCTATCTATCTATCTATCTATCTATCATCTATCTATCTATTATCTATCTATTATCTATCATCTATTTATCTATCTACCTACCTACCTACCTACCCACCTGAAAATAAGACCCTATTTTATATTTTTTGAACCCCAAAATAAACGCTTGGCCTTATTTTTGGGGAGGTCTTATTATTTTGGGGTGCATGGAGCAAGATGAGGCTCCTCTTGCCCTCTTACCTGATTTCCAGCTCTGTCTCCCTAACCCTAACCAGAGGAAATAGTGGGCTGCACATGCATTTAAATATTTTCAGGGAGGGCTTATTTTTTGGGGGGGCTTATTTTAGCGCACATGCTCAAAAGCCCGATTGGGCTTATTATCAGGGGATATCTTATTTTCAGGGAAACACAGTATCTATCTATCTTATCTATCTATCGATCTATCGATTGATCTATTGATCTTATCTATCATCTCTCTCTCTCTGTCTCTCAATCATCTCTGTCTGTCTTTCTTTCTTTATCTATCTGAGAAAACTCCTGAATGTATTGTAGACTGCCAAGAAAACAAACCAATGGATCATTAAACATATAAACCAAAGTGCTTGCTTGAATCACAATGGATATGTGACCAGCATCAAGATGGATAGATTCAGTTACAGTGGCAATGAATACACTGTTGGGAGACTTGAAAGAACAGGTCAGGGATAGATTGTCACGAAGAAAATCTATGTGGTTGTAGAAGGTGAAAATGACTGGTGGCATATAATCAATTAAACACAATATATCAATACTATTTAAAGCACTCCTATTATTTAATGTACATGCATGCTTATTTCAGTATTTGTGGTTAACTATTCTAATCTCTTAACACTAGTTAAATTTCAAACGGCCATAACATATGCATTTATGGTTTCTCTGTCACTCACTTTATTTGGATTTTGTCTCAACTGTATCATTCCAGATAGCCTTCTTTCCAAAATTACTCCAATTTTTGTTTCACCACAACTTGTAGAGCAAAATATGCAAAATGTTACTATGTTAAAATATTTTTCCCCTAAACTGTCCTTTATCCCTAAAGATTTTATTTTTTATTTTTTATTTTTATTTATTTATGTTCATCAAGCATGTATTAGATAACAGATATAACTATAAACATAATTATGAATACATGAAATGGATACGAATAAAAGGGAACATTAGGACAGGGATGGTAGGCACGCTGGTGCGCTTATCAACGACCCTTAAAAACCTCTTGGGAATGGGGTGAGGTCAACAGTAGACAGTCTAAGGTTAAAGTTTTGGGGATTTGGGGAAGAAACCACAGAATCAGGTAGTGTATTCCAGGCATTGACCACACTGAAGTCGTATTTTCTGCAATCAAGTTTGGAGCTTATATGCCAGGGTATGAAGAACATAATCACAGCTCTATGAAGAACACAATAGTCATACAAAATAAAATAAGCAGTGATGATTCAAATTAAGTCATATGAAAGAAATGTAGAACAAAAGACATGAAACATAGGAAGTTGCCTTAGCCAGAGTCAGAATAGCCCAGTAAATTAACACCAGAACCATGACTTAATATGATCTCATCTAGCTATATACAGTAACTGCAAATGTTTAGATTCAAGATTCAGGATAATCCTATTATAATAATCCATATGGGATGCTATTGAGGTACAAATTCATTGGCTAAAATAACCAAGACAGCCCTGTCTACATGCTCAATGACAATGATGACTAGTATTGCAAAGTGCTCTCAAGATACTAATTCTTCATATTGAATGTACATAATCCAGAACAATCTTGAGGCATACAAATTTTCCTGTTTCATACTGTAACATCATTTTAATCATAACACCTTCATCAAATTGAATTTGCTTCTGCTGCTCCATTAACATATTTAATTAAGAAAAACAAAATGTTCTAATAGCAACGGATAACATATTTTAAATGCTAAAAATAATAAAGTGAGAATTTCTAACATATATATCCCTAAATAATTGTTGCCGGCCTCAAATTGTTGAAGCAACACGATATCACTCCTAGGGGGCATTGCTTCTGCTTGTACTGAAATTGACAGAACCTATTTATCATTAGCCTCATTAAAAATCAATTTCTGATCATTTGGGGATCTTCTGAGCTTCAGGGCTCTTGATTTTGAACCCGAAATCCAGCCTTTTAAGAGTTATAAAACTTGTATCCTAAGGTTTTAAGTCACCTTGGACTGGATTAGAAAGAGGCAGAAGGATGGTAGAATAGCAATAGACTCTAGCCCAGCATTAAGCATTTAATAGAAGCTCAAAAATTGATGGTTTTTTGCTGAAGGAAATAGATTTCTTAAAGATGATAATAAGATATGGCATCTGGATGATAGCAATTACCTTTTGCTCTCCAGATTAAACAGTCTGCACTGTATACCTAGAGCCATGTAGTAGGAGGTGTACAGGGACATATAGCGGTAGAAGATATAAACCAATGGGAAAACCCAGGAACAATCTAGAATGGGACAATTGCAAAAGCAGGCATATTTTAGACTTAGACTTATTCAAAATCTAAGATCCCTGCCCTTTTCAGCATCTGGATCAGAGGTGGTATTTAGCCAGTTAGGACCGGTAGCTGAAATCGTGGCCGGCTCTATGCTGTCCTATTTAGGCACATTTTTGAGGCCAGCCGGATATGTGGAAGGCGTGCATGCAACGCCCATGCATGGAAGGCCAGGCACATGCGCAGAGGTGGCACGTGTGAGCGAAGCGAGCGCGCCTGTGCACGCGCTCACATTTTTAATGCTGGGCAAACCGGTAGATAAATTAAGTGAATCCCATCTCTGATCTGGATAGCCTGGAAGAAGTAAGTCTACAATGGCTTCAACAATATCCCAATCTGGATGTGTTGAGACAGCAAAAGCCTGTGTGAGATTCTTTCCTACAACATCGTTAAAGTCCGACATCCCTTCAAAGAAAAGTTAGAGGGTGACTAGATGAGAGTGAGATCACATTCTTTCAAAGATACGCTGATAAGGTTACTCTTGAAGAAGACTAAGCCAGAGAGAGAAGTTGAAAGTAGCTATAGGCCAGTTGCTAACAACCTGTTCCCCAACAAGGGCTTCAACAAGTCATTCCTGATCTACTTTAGGCATTAAAACAGAGTTTCTTGATCTATAACAAGTCTTAGTTTGAAACAAATATGTCTCAGTTGTCTGCGGGATGCCTCGCTTTAGGGAAAGTGCAATCCTGTTGATTCTCTTGGGAATCTGTGAGATTCTCTCAATGACTTTCAATGACATCAACTAAGATATTCTCAGGTCTTTTGAGCTGGGATATACAAGCACTATCTTAAAATAGTTCTCTTTCTCCTGGCATGATTCATTTGAAAGAGTGATGCTGGGAGGGTTTTGCTCTGTTCCATAGCAATTAAGCTATATACTTCTCCAGGGTTCTGTTTTACTGCTGTGCTTTTAAACATCTAATTTAAAGTCTTGAAAGAAGTTAACAAGGGACATGTTGTTCACATGACCTGACGTGATATAACATGACACAAGATGTGGTTGGTCTTCAGCACTACCTCTTCTTTCCACCTAATATGGCTGCTGCATTAAATGAGAATTTTTGCACATAAATGGATTTGACCAGGTCAATAAATGACACAGTCAAGACGAAACATATAGAATTTGCGAATAGATAATCTGCTGTGTTAGACCATGGTTACCAGATATCAAAATTCAAAAACAAACAAACATTGTGTGTGGTTTTGCATGATATTGAACAAGTTGCATATTGATTTTCATACATTTTTCATCACTTGGCCCCTACTACCTCAGCCTGTCATTTTGATGGGGTTTTACTATGACTTATTTTCAATAGCATATAATACAGGTAGTCCTTGACTAATGACTATAATGGAGCCCAACATTTCTGTTGCGAAGCAAGGCAGTTCTTAAGTGAGTTTTGCCCCATTTTATGACATCTCTTGCCAGAGTTGTTAAATTAGTAACTGGGCTGTAAAAGTGAATCTGGCTTCCCCCTTGACTTGGCTTGTCAGAAGGTCACCAGAGGTGATCACATGACCCGGGACATTGCAACCATCATAAATATGAGTCAGTTGCTAAGCATCTGAACTTTGATCATGTGACCATGGGGATGTTGCAGCAGTCATATATGTGAAAAACGGTCATATGTTCACTTTTCATATGAAGTGAAATATTCTTTACATGTATTTCCATTGGTGGAAGACACCCTAGCTTGCACAGAACTTAGCATGTTTGAGGTAAAATTTAACTTTGGTTGTTCAGTTGTGTCTTATGGGCCAAACTGTATTGGCCAATATTGCCCTATGTCAGTAAAGAACATATCACATTGCATGTTAAATTTACTTTTTACTGTAAATTTATAGAAATAAATGGAAACTAGTATAGATCTATTTCATGCTACTTAGCTCTCATTAATAGATTTATACCAGTAGTGGGTTCCTCTTACCTTCGCTATTGGTTCGGAACTGGAAGCGCGCGTGCATGTGCATTCATAGCTTCTGTGCATGTGCAGAACCTTCTGCACATGCGCAGAGCATCCGTGATGTCATCCGTGTGGGTGGGCGGAGCCTCCCACTGCTGCCACTACCAGTTTGCGCAAACCGGGGTGAACCGGTAGAAACCCACCACTGATCTATACTAGTCACTTTTTATTTCTTTGTCAGTAAAACATGAATTTAAGACAAAAATAGTTTGTTGTGAAAGCAACAGCTTGCGAAGGCCCCTGAATTGGGGCTTAAAGGCGAAAATGGAAGCAGTATGCCCCTCCCCACAACTGGGTAGAGCAGGTTGCCCTGATAGACCGGTCCCACCGGAGAAAAAACATTTCATCACATTGCATGGCTATAACTAAGCATCCAATATATTATCTTTCTCAAAAACTTGTGAAATCATCCACTTTACCAAAATCATATTGCGGGGAAGAAGTTAATCGTTAAGGAGCCATCTCTTGACAATACTGTAGGCCACACAAAATATTGCGATTTGTCACATGAGAGGAGTGGATGGGAAAGAGTGTGCATTTATGAATGAAATGAAACAAAAATAGTTGTGAAAAATTGTGAAATTAAGTTAAAGGGGAAGAAGGAGGTAAAAGATTTAAATAAATATTGTCTGATCTTATGAAGTGAAGTTGATGAAGTGAAGGGAAGATGTTGGTTTAATAGTGAGTTGGCTGGCTAAAATATTTGTCAGAAAGCATGAACTGGTGTAATTCAATGGTAATGTGTGCAACAAAATAGGAATTCAGAGAATGGCAATATTTGCATGTGAATAATGATAATAAAAGCAGAGATGAATTTTAGGAAAATCACTTAGAGATTTTAGGAAACATTTTTGGACGGGATTAAATTTTGTTAAAATATGCCAATGGAGGGATGGAAATGAGACAAAAGAGGGCAAAAGGAGGGCCTTTTACCAAGTTCGCTTGGTCCGCCAGTTGCGTCCCTTCCTTGACCGGGATGCCTTATGCACGGTCACTCACACTCTGGTTACGTCTAGGTTGGATTATTGTAATGCTCTCTACATGGGGCTGCCCTTGAGGTGCACACGGAGGCTACAGTTAGTCCAGAATGCGGCTGCGCGAGTAGTAACGGGAGCCGCTTGTAGCTCCCATGTGACACCACTGCTCCGTAGTCTGCACTGGCTTCCTGTGGTTTTTCGGGTGCGTTTCAAGATTTTGGTTACCATCTTTAAAGCGCTCCATGGCTTAGGACCTGGGTACTTACGAGACCGCCTGCTGTTACCTTTTGCCTCCCACCGACCCGTACGCTCTCACAGAGAGGGTCTCCTCAGGGTGCTGTCCGCCAAACAGTGTCGGCTGGCGGCCCCCAGGAGTAGGGCCTTCTCTGTGGGGGCAGTGATGCTCTGGAACGAACTTCCCCCTGGCCTGCGTCAAGTGCCTGATCTTCGGACCTTCCGTCGTGAGCTTAAAACATATTTATTCATTCAAGCGGGACTGGCATAATAGCGTTGAATTTTAATTGGGTTTCTTAACATTTCTTAATATTTTAAAATTTTAAATCTAAATTTTTAATTATCAGCCTTTATAATTTGCTTTGTTTTAAATGTTGTTTTAATTGTATATATTCTGTTTTATTTTGGCTGTACACCGCCCTGAGTCCTTTGGGAGAAGGGCGGTATAAAAATTTAATAAAATAAATAAAATAAATAAATAAATAATAAATAAAAACAGTGACTGGGCCATTCAGAGTCCCAGAAATGTACAAGAATGGTGACTAGTAAATATTTGCTTAGGAAAAAAACTGTTGCCTTAAATAGATGATTCAAGTGGTAATCTATTCATGTGTTTACTTAGAAAAGATGTGATTGAAAAAAGCATGATTGATTTGTTTATGAGGAAAATTTTAGAGAATTAGAAAAGGATATTCTTTTTTCTCATGCCTTCAATTTCCTTTTTAAAAAAACCCTATTTCTTGCTTCTTTATTATGCTTTGCACAAAATTGCTTGGCATACAGTATGTTCATAGATGTAATTAATCTGGCATGCAGTTTTTGAGTTTATAATTCTACCATTTAAGAGGTGATAGTAAAATATAAATGTTCATACTGAATTTTGGGATTTGAATAACTGGTTGATAAAACATTCATTATAAAAATCAGGATACATGGTACCTTGTTCCTTTTATTTGCCTTTTTCTTAAAAGCACAAAACAATTCCTGTTCTCTTTGTCATCATTTTTTATCCTGTCAAAATAGTCCTAGCTTTAATTTTCTTCCTCTGTACATTTAACATAATGTAATGTATTTCCATATAAATACACTATTGTTAAAAAGGCATAGATGGCTTAAGAAATTTATGTAGAGATAATGGAAACAGAATTCTCTTTTCAACACACTGCAACTTTTGGATAATGTTATTGCAAGCATATTTGTTTTAAGATGAATACCACAGCTCAGAGAGGTAAAAGTAATTTTTTTTATTCAAACCACGAAATGTATAGAGCTTAAAATAATGGGTAATTTTATGCAAAAAGCAGCATAAGAGTGTGTTTCATTTTCTTTCAATTGTGCAATTTTGTATGATGGTCTGATCCCCAAATAAAACAAAATTGCCCAAAGCACACAAATTGGCAAATCTCATGAATTTTCAACATTAATACCTTCAGATTTTTTGAGATCATGCATACAAGGTTGGCCTTCATTCAGATATTCTAGAACTCTTATGCAAGATGTCATGAGATTTTAGAATTTTCACTAGATTTTTAAGACTGATAGTCTTGAAGTTTGCAACTGCATAAATTACCACTATTATCAATTTCAATTTAATTTGGGAGATTATGGGTATCAAGATAAGGTAAGGAAAAAGCCTTTGGTTAATTAAAATAGTTATAATCCATCAAAGATGAAAACATCTTTAAAATGTGTAACAAACCTTGCAAACAATAACAACATATGGAAGTAATAAACTACAATTACATCAGTCCAGATGAAAACTAATCAGAGACCAAGTTGCTATTGTAGGAAATGTTGTTTCAAAATAGGATCAGGGCAAGGGTGAAATCCAGCAGGTTCTGGAGAACTGGTAGAGGAAATTTTTAGTAGTTTGGAGAACCGGCAAATACCACCTCTGGCTGGCCCCAGAGTGGGGAGGGAATGGGGATTTTGCAGTATCCTTCCCCTGGAGTGGGGTGGGAATGGAGACTTTGCGGTATCCTTACCCTGCCGCACCCACCAAGCCATGCCCATGGACTCTGGAATGCGGACTCCAGAGCTTCCAGAGAGGTAGTAGTGAGGCAGAGGAACAGGAGGAGCCTGTTCCTAATGCACACAAGAGAAAAGCTGCCAGAAGGCAAGAGCAGCTCAAGCAGAGAGGACAACTTGGGGGTAGGGCCAAGAGATGATTGGCCCCTCCCATAAGGCTTAAAACAGACCAGCACGAGCATTTTAACTTTGTCGGAAAACAATGTTGTAGCTTCTGCTTCGTCTTCTGCTTCGTATATGTCTTTGTTTTTGTGGCTCCTGGATGTTTGCCAGGAAGGACCTTTGGCAGTTTGCCTAACTGGACTAAGGTTTGTGAGATAACTGAGGAATTTGTGTTGGGAGGCATTTGTTTTACTTTGAGTTGAACGACGCTGGGAATGAAGTAATTCCCAGCTGTTCGAATAAAGTTTGTTTTTCCACGGACTAAGTTTATTACGACCTACTTGGGCCTGGGTCACAACAATTATGTCTTGAACCAATCCCTTTTTGCACATCCTATCTCTTAAAATAGAAAAATCTATTTATGGAGATTAATGTTTAAATAACAACCAAAGAATGTTTAAATAACAACAAAAAAAGTTACCATTCCACGGGCAATGACCTTGGTCCACTTGACCAAGATAGGTCCATAAACACCAGTCTACATTTGATTGTTTTAGTTTTACTTCATGAAACTCATCAGTCCTTCTTTTAAAGAGAAATATTGAGAAGTACTTTTTTTCCCTGGATGCACTTAGTTTAGTCAGAGGATGTAATTGGAAACAGCACAGAGCTGTTTCCTAAATGGGAATAAAGAATAAGAGATTAACATAGGATTTACTAATAAAATAGAAAGAATACAGATGCTACTGAATTACGACTCCCTGCTGTGCCAGTCAGCACTGCAGAGAGATATTGGTGTTGTACTACACCTGGACATTAACAGATGGACATTAATTTCATTAAGTAGATTTCATTTCCCAACAAAATAATGTTTGAGGAACCTCTTTTGATACAATTATTTACCTGTTAAGAAATAGCAATAGCACTTAGTTCTAGATTTATATATCCCTCCATACAGGGTTGGTATTGACTTATCTTTGCTACTAGTTCGCAAATGTGAGCGTGCAAATATGAGTTCGCACCTCCATGCATGTGCTGGGCCTTCCGCGCATGCACAGAACATCAAAAAGGTAGATAAATGGGACATGATTATGTTGGGCGGGTGGGTGGAGCCACCCACAACTGCCGCTACCGGTTCACCCGAACTGGATAGAACTGGTTGAATACCACGACTGACTCCATAGTGCTTTACAGCACTCTCTGATTTACAAATGTCAACATATTGCCCCAAACAATCTGGGCCCTCATTTTACCAACCACGTTTCTTACTGAATGAGTAAAGGGGGGGGCAGGGTATCTGCAGAGTGTGATAAAAATGTCACAATAGCAATCAAAGCTACGCAGTACACATAAAAAAAAAACATCTGAAACTTTGATCACATCATCTTGAGTTGGTTTTTTTTAACCAGTTTCCTATGGATAGCCCTGGAGAACCAGCATGCTAATATTAAACATACGCAGTACTGATTAAAAAAATATTGGTGTGCTTCATTTTTATTTTTTAGCTGCAAATATTGTAGCAATAGATCCCACGTGACTGCAAATGTTCAGACTGGTGATAGCTACTCCTATATTAAGGCAGAAAGCATGATGCTTACTAAGATGTTTCAAACCACACCATCCAATATGTATTTCATTTTCTTGTTGCTATACACAATCAAACTAACAGACAAAAAGATTATTTATAACACTCCCCTGAGGCACTGTCCAATCACAATCAAAATGAAAAAGTACAAGCTAACAACAGTTAAAATCACACAAAAGCAATAAAATTGATAAACACCATGATAGATTTACAGTCACACTAAAAAGAGCATTTACTCCACAATAAATTCTAAGCCTATAAACCTGATACCCCTATCACCTAACTTTACTAAAAATTTATAACAAAACCATCCTAACCTTTTAATTTTCTTGCCATTCTGATTCCACTTGCAAATATTTCTACCGACAGTATTCTTTATTACACAAAGTAAATTTTCAAAATTCATCCTTTACTCTGTTTTGAGCACGAGAGGACCAGATTGAATGTGCACAATAATTTTTCCTTTGTTTTTTACATTTGTGCCTTGATCAAATCAAAATAAGTCACTGATATCTGCTGCATGCTAATAGTGGGAGTTATACACTGTTGATGTCTTACATTGTTTAAGCTAGCACTAAACTATTATTTACTCAGAAACGATATGCATGAATATGTATAAATAAGCACTGGATGTCTTCTGAAATGATTATGGGGACTTCAAAAAAATCAGAACTCTTGCACTCATTTAATTTACTTCTCAGTGACAGGATACAAAATCCAGCATTTTATTATTTTCAGGAAACAAGACCCCACTGAGTATGCCCCAATGAATGGAGCTACACCAACTTGAGAATGATTAATTCCATAGGTAGGTTTCTATTTCATTATTGTATTTCTTCTCCTTACTCCATATCAATGTTTAAAGTCTTCTGTTCCAAGTTTGATTTTATTTTTCACTTCCTCTCTTGTTCCATTTCTTTAAAAATGTTACAAATGCATTCTTATGACTAGTCTCACTAAAGGCTTCTGAAGACAAACATTTATACAACTAGGGAAAGAATCAAATCTGTTCCTCAGACTACAGCGGGAACCTTCAAGCCTAATCAGCTGAGAGTAAAGTCATGTTTAACCTTGGTGTATGAGGGCACAAGAAGAGTTTTCTAAGCTTTTAAGGATACTACCCGTGTTTCCCCGAAGATAAGACCCTGTCTTATATTTTTTTGAACCCTGAAATAAGCACTTGGCCTTATTGCCATTCACCCAAAAGCCCGATTGAGCTTATTA
The DNA here is from genome assembly GCF_028640845.1 of Ahaetulla prasina. Classification (NCBI taxonomy): domain Eukaryota; kingdom Metazoa; phylum Chordata; class Lepidosauria; order Squamata; family Colubridae; genus Ahaetulla; species Ahaetulla prasina. The sequence goes on along the minus strand of NC_080540.1, from coordinate 214,813,249 downwards.
TCAGGAGATATCTTATTTTGGGGGAAGCAGGGTAAGTATTGAAGGGAACATATATACTGAAATACTAGAATTAGTAGAAACTTGCTAATTGTTATGTATGAGATATGATGTCTTTGCACGCTGTAAATATATGTTTCCTGTGGCACTGACATAAGACAAACATGCCACATTGATATATGTATTGTGCCTTTGAAGCTATAAGAGAGACATGCTGGTGTCCTGGAGTGTTGAGGTCACATTGAGTACATTCCTGGATTATTATTGGGACCTCATTCCGAAAGTGTCTGGCAATTGTCAGGATATATATCCTATCATTTGATCAAAGCCCATCATTTGATCTCTCCCCACCCCAATCTGGCTGAGAACGTTTATGTCATCCTCCAGGGGGCCAAATAGCCACATGTGAAACAAAAGAGACTAATGGTGCCCATTAAGAGGCACTATCCTATTTCAAGAGATACACAAACCAGATTCCCGGATACACAAATCATGGGTGCCAGAGTTAGGGGTTTACATTCCTCAAGAATACTTCAAAGACCTTTTTGGGTATAAGAGGACATTGCTTTCTCTCATGGGTAGAACAAGAAGCAATGGGTGGAAACTGATCAAGGAAAGAAGCAACTTAGAACTAAGGAGAAATTTCCTGACAGTTAGAACAATTAATAAGTGGAACGACTTGCCTGCAGAAATTGTGAATGCTCCAACACTGGAAATTTTTAAGAAAATGTTGGATAACCATCTGACTGAGATGGTGTAGGGTTTCCTGCCTGGGCAGGGGGTTGGACTAGAAGGCCTCCAAGGTCCCTTCCAACTCTGTTGTTATATTATATTATATATTATATTATGAGTTTTGTAGCTCCTTCCTTCCATGTATGTATCATGTATGTGTTTGGAACGACTATCCATTTGAACCTGATCAGGATTAAATGCTATTTTACTCAAGCCTCTGTTTAAGTCTCTTGATTGGCAGTTATGAGCTTAGACATATTAATAAGATTTCAGTATCTTCCCTGTGGCAATGAAAACAGCAGGAGAAAAGGAGGAGGGTTAAAGAGATGCTTGCCACTGTACCATTGTGGAGAATGAAGAGCCACAGCAAATCACTGGTGAAGGCAGCAAGGCCTCCAAGAACCCCACTACTACTATAGTAGTAATAATAATAAGTTAATAATAATAATAGTAAGTTATAATTAGCTATAATAAGTTGTAAGTAATAATAGTAAGTTATAAGTAGTAATAAGTCCCTTCTTCCCCTTCTCTTAGGTTACCATTGCTGCTGATGTTACCAGTGCTAGTAGCTCTTCCATTTCCTGTTCTTGTCTTCCTTCCATGGCCTCACTTCTGACACTGGTGGTAAGCTACTGGTGGTGGTAGGTTATCGGTTCATATACCAAAAGGATAAGAACTTAATTTAATTGGTTGTGCCACTGATTGGAATAATGCTAACATGAGGAGCCTTGAAGGGCTTGGCCAAACAAAACGTTGTACGGAAACATATTATAGGATGTGCTCATTTGTAATAATAGTAAAAAGACATATAGTTTGGGGTAGTGGTTAAGGCATTATGCTGGAAACCAGGTGACTGTAAGTTCTAGTCTTACCACAGGCACAAAGGCAGCTAGATGACCTTGGCCTAGTTCTTTTTTCTTAGTTTTGGGAAGAAGGCAACAGCAAACCACTTCTGGAAAACCTTGCCAAGAAAATTGCAGGGACTTGTCAAGGTAGTTTACAAGAATCAGACATGATTGAAAAGATAAGAAAAAGGTAACAATAACAGAGTCATCAATCTATAATCATTGTTCATTGATTTGTAATGCTTATTTTGTTTTTAATCCTTGTTAGCCACTTAAGAATTATGTATAAGGAATCCTTGACTTCCAACCACAATTGAGCCCAAAATTTCTGTGTCTGAGTGAGACATTTATTAAGTGTATTTTGTCCCATGTTACGACCTTTCTGGCCACCGTTGTTAAGTGAATCACTGTAGTTGTTAAGTTAGTGACACGGTTGTTAAATGAATCTGGCTTCCCCATTGACTTTACCTGTCAGGAAGAGGCAAAAAGTGATCACATGACCAAGAGACACTGCAACTGTCATAAATATGAGTCAGTTACTAAGCGTCTGAATTTTGATCATGTGACCATGGGGATGCTGCAATGATCATAAGTGTGAAAAAAAGTCATGACAGATTTTTTTCAGTGCCATTGTAATTTTGAACGGTCGTTAAATAAACTGTTTTAAGTCGAGGGCTACCTGTATTGACTTTGAGATGGGCAGTGAGTGAGTGAGTGAGTGAATGAATGAATGAATGAATGAATATATTCCCTCTTCCAACATTGTAGATCGAATTTGGGCTTTGGCATAGATAGTAACCTTACATTTTTCTGAGAGAATGAGAGGGCTTGTTCATTTTTTATCTACAATCTTTTACTCTTCCTGCCTAAAATCCTGATGCTGCAGGAGATAAGGAAGACCTAATGCTAAGAATTTGAGGCATGTAAAAAAAAGCATTAATAAGGGAAGACTAGAGTTATTCCTGCTTTGGCAGTTAGGTAATAAGAGAGACTCTTCTGAACAAACCCCAATGTCTTGAAAGTTGGATGGCTGTTCAGGAGCTCAAAACTTGAAAGAGAATTTAGGCAGGAAAAAAACCCCACAGGCTGGAAGGAGGAACCTCTGCAAAGCAGTGTGGACTTTTGAGAGGAAAATAATCTGAGGAAAAATTTGCCAGAAGAGAAAGAACAATTCTGACACATGGCTTGCCTCCCACACCTCAGTTTTTCCAACAATACATTGTGTTCAGCCTCAACACTCACTTTGCTCTTCTTATGCCTTGGTAACAGTCCTTGCTTTATTGTTCATTCTGAATTAAGAACAATCAGGCAGGGATTCTATGGTTGTTAGAATGATGATTTATCTACCTATATGGCTTTTAAATGCAAACAAACAAAAGATAATTGTTACAAGGAATTATGTCTTGCTTTAGGCACTTGAATGAGCTGTAGGTATACAATGCAATTGGGATAAACAAAAAAATATATATGCCTGATTATAGGCTTAGTAATCATGTGAAGTGGATCTACAAGGATAAAAATATTAATCATTATGACAACTTTCGGTCAGTGTTTGGAAAATAACATAACAAGAAATAATATTATTAATAAAGGAGAGGATTATACGCCTACTCCATTTATTTTTGCAGTGAAGGGAACATATATACTAAAATACTAGAATTAGTAGGAAACTTGCTAATGTCTTGGTCTCTTGTTTGTATAACTGCACATGGTAAATATCTGTTTCCCATAACACTGACATATATATATATTGTGCCCTTTTGTGGTTAGAACATAAATATGTCATCATGGATGGTTATGGAGGTCACACTGACTAAATTCCTGAATTGTTACTGATACCTCATCCCATCAATGACAGTCTCTGGAAATTGTCAGAGTCCATCATTTGATCTCTCCCCACCCCACTCTGGCTGAGAACGTGTATGTCATCCTCCAGGAAATCAAGTGGTAATTAAGAAGACAAATGGAAAAGATAACACCACAGAAAGAAGTCAGATTACATACACTGACCCTTACTATTGTGTGACCTGATGTAAATCCAGAAGTTAGTTTACATTCACTGACTTATACTATGGGAACATGCAAACCAGATTCCAGAATACGCAGATGCCAGAGTTGAGGATTTATGACTTTTTGGGTATAAGAGGACATCGCTTTCTGTCATAAGTTCGTAGTTCTTCCTTGCATGTATGTATGCACCATTATGTGTTTGGAACAGCTAACCATTTAAGCTTGATCAAGATTAAATGCTATTTTACTCAAGCCTCTGTTTAAGTCTCTTGATTGGCAGTTATGAGCTTAGACATATTAATAAATGGACTTTACATTTGGCGCCCAGACGTGGGGCTCGAAGGCAATGCTTTTCTTCGAAATGGCTACATTTAGCCCCCCACAATTCTGAACTCCATTGAAGTTCAGCAGGCCTTCAAAACGGTGGGCAGGAAAAACTGGCATGGGCCATAGACAATGTCAAAGAGCGCTCCCAGTACGTTTGAACTGGTGATATTGGACTGGCCGGATGCCAGCAGATCCTGATTCCAGCCGGACCTGAACGCCCCATTGAGGCTTGAACCGGGAAGATTCTACAATCCTAGGTGAGTAGAAATTTTTTTGGGGGGGAGGTAAGAGGGGAGTGTTGCTTTGTGTGTGCGTGAATGAGAGGAGGGAAATTCCTACTAGAGGTTTGCCCTCCAAGTGAGTGCGGAGATCCAATTTGCGGTTCTGATTATTTGCGAGAATATCAGCCAGAGCGGATCGCTTTGAAAGGCGGGTGACTGTTGGAATAAAAAGTCTGCAGTGAAAGGGTCGTTCTGGTCAAAACTCTGAGCTTGAAAGGGGAGCCCAAGAAATCCTTTTGAAAAAAGGAGAGTTTGTCAGTTCCGAGCCTAGGAAGTGCCCGAGAAAGCCCCTCACTGGACAAAAGCCCTTACTAAGAAGAGGGAGGGTTTTGCTCAAAACCCCCTGACCGAAGAAGCCCGAGAAAGTCTCGAGGGAAGAGATGGGTCTTTGGCCAAGAACTTCGAGCTGTCCCCGGCCCGAGAGTGAGGCAGACCCCGAGCTTGTGTCAGGTAAAATCCCTTACAAAAAAAAAATAAAAAAAAAATAAAAAAGAATAAAATATATAAAACATAATAAAATAAAATAAAATATAAAAATAAAATGGGCAACCATACGGGTAGCCTTTTTGGAAAGAGTAACCTCTTTGGAAGAGTAGAACTGTGTTTCCCTCTAACTGTATTTAGTGATTGGGACACTTTTCAGATGATTTTAGACCTATCATAGCAATCAAAGTTGCTTTTAAAACCATCTGGCCAACCTAGGGAGCTTGGCCTCCAGAAGGCAGCTTTGATTTAGATTTTATCAACAAATTTGCTGATTTTTTTGGCTACCATCAGATGAACTGAAGAAGAATCCTTTGTTGGTTACTTTTTCAACCTCCTCTGTCAGCCAGAGATTCAGAGAGCGTGTGGGCTCACTCCAACATCCTCTCCCCCTTGTCACTTTCAGAAAAAGAAACAAACTAGCCAAAGTGACTGAGGAGGAAGGAAAGTTTCCCCCACACCATATTACGATGCAAATGCTATGCCTGGCTTAAGTGCCTACAGCAGCACTCCAATTCCTTTCAATTGGAATTCCCACCTTGCAGGGAGTGCCCTCATCCTCCAGAGAATTAGGGATTTTGTCCTGCAAGGATTAAACCTGGGTGTCCCAAAAGAAAAAACAGTAAATTTCCACTGCGTTCATCAGATCCTTCAAAAATCCCCCCACCCTTTTTCTGAATCGTTTGAAGGATTGGTTTTGCAAAGTTTACTGACCAAAGTTTACTGATGATGTTTTGCTGAAAATAACTTTCGTGAGTCAAAGCACCTCCGACATAAGAAAGAAATTGCAAAACTACAAACCCCCCACCCCACTGCAGAGAACCGTAAGAAAGGAGAATGCAAAAGCAACCCGCTCTTTTAGCAGCTGCTTCCTGGAATCCCCAAAGAAGAGGGAGGGGAACTTCAGTTAACCCCTGGAGTACCTCCATCCATAGAGATCAATGTTGTCTTCAATTTGCCCATTGGAGGAGATAATGCCCTTTGAACAACAATGTCCCAGTTCAGTCACTGGGCGGGGAGGCTTCAGGCCAGAAACCCCAAAACCCTAGCTCCTTCACCCCTCACATCAGCCCAGACCCCTGAATTTTATCCTGAATTTTATTGATGGGGCTCTGGAGGGCAAATTGCTTCCCTCAGACTCTCTGATGGAGATAAAAGTAAGGATCAGATCTCACTCTTTTTAAGTAACACAAGCTACTTTCAGGGACCATCACTCAAGCGTTCCTTTCTAAATATTGCCACAATGTTTTGGGAAAATGTTTTGGGAAAGGACTCCCTAGCAAAGCTGGGAGCAATTGTAAAATGCACTCAGCAGGGAGTCCCCCTTAAAATTCCCCCAGGAGTTTTATCTGTTTCCTGGAAAAGTGAATGGTCCTTAATAGCCCTGACTCTAACAAGATAAACACCCACAACACCCCAGAGCAGAGACATTCTACTGCTTAAAGAGGTGGATGCTGTTATGTGTGGTAAGAAGACCCAGGATCAATTTGGTGTGAGTTCTGCTAAAATTCTTGGGTATGCATGTAGAATTGAATGTGATTGAATTGATTGTGATTTGTATGGCCAGCTTGCAAATTACTTAAACTTCTAGTAATGTAGATTTAGTAAATAGTTTGACATTGTTGAGGGAAATAAGTTTAGCAGAGTGATGGCTTTCCTTCATGGAAAAAACTGTTCTTGGGTCTAGTTATTCTGATGTGCAATGCTCTATAGTGTCGTTTTGATGGTAGGCAGGTGGGTAGGAAAGAAGGGAAGGGGAAGATAAGATAGGATAGGAGAAGGAGGGGAAGATAGAGGTTGGAAAGGCTGGCAGCGAGGCGGGAAGGAGAAAGAGAAGTAGGAAAGAGAAGGAGAGGAAGAACAAAGAAAGTAGAAAGAGATGGAGGAAGGAAGTGAGAAAGTGAGGAGGAGAAAGGATTAAGAAAGTAGAAGAAGGATGAGAAGGGTAGAAAGAATTACGGAAGGGAGTGGCCACCGAGCAGGCCCAATTGAGCATAATTTGATTATAGGATCGATTGTTGGATAAGTGATTGTACTGTACTCTGGTTACATTTCTGGCCTGATTGTACAGCATTTTATCACCTTTCCTGTAGGCTTCCTCTTTGGAATGACTTAGCTGCTTAAGTTTAGGTGTGAACCAAGGTTTGTTGTTACTGTATATTCGTAAGTTCTTTGTCAGTACACATAGGTCTTCACAGAAGCTGACATATGATGTTACAGTCTCTGTGAGTACATCCAGGTCTGCAGTGGTATCTTCAAAATGTTCCAATCAGTAACTTTGTTTAGATCTCCCAAAATAATGGCCAGTGAATCAGGGAATTTGACTTCAGCCTCCATGGTTTGGTCAGCTAGAAACTGCTCTGAGTTTTCCCACTTGAGGGGGAAGGATTTAAAGAGACAACTTCCCCAGGTCTGTAAACGTTGTTTGATGGTGTGCGTGTGTATGTATGTGTGCAACCATTTCCAGACCTGCATAATAATTGTTGAGAGAGTGCAGCTTGTAAGAAAGCTCCCTGAGATAATTGTGATGCTTGATTTGCATGGAATGCAGCCTGATTGCAGTGTTAGAGAAACTCATTGAGAAGGTGTGAGATTTCTGTGTTGTCTTTTGGATTTGCAAGAAGTGTGTGTGTGTGTGTGTTTGGATGCATGAGAGAAATGGAGCAAGCAGCTTGACTGCTGCAATGAATTACTTTTGGAATTTTTTCCTAACCCTAGCCCTCACTGATTTATTCTAACCTCCACCCCCCCTCGCTCTCTGTTGAGCCAGGTTGGGAGGGGTGAGAGAAAGGGGGGCTGGACAACAGCCATTCCTCCCCCCCTCAGGGTGGACTTTTTGAATTTTTTTTTCTCTCTGTCATCTTAACTACCCCCCCCATCACTCCCTGTTGAGCCAGGGGAGGGGGTGGGCGAAGGGGGAGAACCATTCACACACAACCTCCATTTTTTTTTCTCTGCTGAGCCTGTCTGAGAAGGGAGGGACAAATAGGCTCTTTGGAGCTTTGCTTTTCACTGATTTGGAATTTCTTCATCTGCATAAAAGCCCTGCAGATATATTTTCTTTTCCACCCTGAAAACAATTTTGATTCTAATTTTTAACCCTGTATACAATTTTGATTTTGATTTTAATTTTAATTTTAATTTTTTCTGGAAATTTTTGAGGTTTAAACTGCCTGATTAAACCTATACATTTATAAATGTTTTCAAAGCACACAGTTGACTAAAAATGTGTCATTTAGCTTTGTATTTTTGAAGCTGTTAACATACATAATAAGAGTTGGAAGGGACCCTTGGAGGTCTTCTATTCCAACCCCTGCCCAGGCAGGAAACCCTACAGCATTTCAGACAAATGGCTATGTATGGGTGCATTTTTTTTTTTAAGCTGAAATCTGTTTTTGTTTTTTAAATGCACTCAGATTTTCCACATAAAAAGACTTACCCATAAGCTTATAAAATGCATTTTTTTTTAATCAGACTCAAGGCGCCCCTTATTTGCTGTTTATACTGTTTATTTTTATTTTTTTTAGTAGCACAAGATGTGCCCTGTTTTAAGAACTATTTCAGAGATAAGTTAGACAATTATAAGTTAGACAATAATGCTGGCAATCCTTATGATTTATATTGATATATTGACCATCAATTGTGTTGTAAATGTTGTACCTTGATGAACGTATCTTTTCTTTTATCTACACTGAGAGCATATGCACCAAGACAAATTCCTTGTGTGTCCAATCACACTTGGCCAATAAAATTCTATTTATTTATTACAAGATGTGGAAAGAAACTTAGAAGGATACTGGTGCTATGAAGAATTTAATTTGTTAAGTCAAGCTTTGAATTTGAAGCTTAAGGCACTAAAATAACGGTTTAATGATAGGAGTTAGGAGTTAGAAAAGTATGAACAAGTAAGACAAATGGTGATTTCACTAAGATATGATGTGATTTGTTTTTGGAAGTTTTTGATACTGTGGATTTGTTAGTGAACAACTTCCACACCTGAATAAAAAGGGTGGGAGATGGGTTTTTTGTTGATTGTTTGTCTTTTTCTCTGTCTTCCATATAGTATGTTTTTGTTGATTGTTTGTCTTTCTCTCTGTCTTCCACGTAGTATGTTTGTTAAAAAACTGAGACTTGTGTGTAAACCACCTCCCCAAGTTGTGTCATTTCGTCTTTGTCCCTACTTTTGTGTGAGTATGAATTTTAAAAGTGCTGGAAAGAAGGAAAATGACTTTTCGTCCAGGATGGACCAGCCACCTTTTCTCATATGGAAATATATTGTACCAGTTTTCAAGTTCTATCTGCAAGCTATCTATTCTCCTTTGGCCCCCTCCCTAATCCTCCAACAATGCCTTTTCTCACCTAGAAAGGGAGGAGAAGGGGACCCTTTCTCATGTTTTTTAGTCCTGCAGATGACTCAAACCTGTGGAAACCAAATACATGGGTCAAGATGCTTTCCCCAAAAGAGACATTCCATCCATTTGAGCCAGCCTCTACTGAAAGTCACCAAAAACACCAAAGTGGAGCAGAACTTTCCAATAAAGAAATGGACATGTAATGCTTGGACATGTAATGATCAAAAGACTCTTTTTCAATCCCCAGATGGGGGAAGGGTGGCAATTCATTGTAAAGTTTTCTTTCTTGTTTTATATATTCATGTAAGGATTATATTTGAGTAACTGTCACAGCAAGTCCTGAACACCTTAGATTTCTGTCAGGTGGAAGAGAAACTTGCTCCATGAAAGAACTCCACAAGTGCCAACTGATTCCTGGAGACCAACTGAGAATGAACATTTTCAAAAATGTGGTCATGTTGATGCATATGTTTTGTTTGGAATTTTTCTCTTTGCAGGAGAAACAAGTTTTGCCTTACTGACCTGATTGGTGGACTCTTTTACTCCATCTGAAGATTCAAAAGCAGCTGTGCAACCTTGCACTCTACAGATTGTGTTACTGAATGCTGTTGTTATTATTGATTGTACTTGTGAACTGCAACACTGTGATTGTTGAAACGTGCAAGGGATTGCTCCTATAGAAACCTGATCATTAGACCTAGGAGATATTGATATCATAGTCCCCAAAAATTTTGAAGGTATAAGAATGCAATGGTTCAACATTTGAACTTTTCTTATGCAAAGGATAAATGGGAGAAGCAGATGATAGTGAAAAATCATACATTACCAGCAATTATGAACTGACACAACCTAGTAACCTATTTGAAAATAACTAGATTAGAATAGGTTATGGACGGATGTGGTAATTGGTATGCTCCAGATGGCTTATATTGGAAATTTTGCCTATGTGCAATTGCCTAGCCACTGGAATAAAGCATTTTTATATATATACTGCCCACCCTGTGTACCTGTTTATAAGGAAGTAGACCAGAGAAAGATTGCTGGTCTCCAGAGTTCAGGTATAAGGCTGACCACCTGGGCAGAAGCTGGAATGTATGCTCATAGGAACGCTCCCATTTATATGCTGAATAGAATAAGGTTATTCATCATGATGGCATGCATACCATCATACTAATTCAAAAGGGAGGAATGAAGGGAACATATATACTAAAATACTAGAATTAGTAGGAAACTTGCTAATGTCTTGGTCTCTTGTTTGTATAACTGCACATGGTAAATATCTGTTTCCCATAACACTGACATATATATATTGTGCCCTTTTGTGGTTAGAACATAAATATGCCATCATGGATGGTTATGGAGGTCACACTGACTAAATTCCTGAATTGTTACTGATACCTCATCCCACCAATGACAGTCTCTGGAAATTGTCAGAGTCCATCATTTGATCTCTCCCCACCCCACTCTGGCTGAGAACGTGTATGTCATCCTCCAGGAAATCAAGTGGTAATTAAGAAGACAAATGGAAAAGATAACACCACAGAAAGAAGTCAGATTACATACACTGACCCTTACTATTGTGTGACCTGATGTAAATCCAGAAGTTAGTTTACATTCACTGACTTATACTATGGGAACATGCAAACCAGATTCCAGAATACGCAGATGCCAGAGTTGAGGATTTATGACTTTTTGGGTATAAGAGGACATCGCTTTCTGTCATAAGTTCGTAGTTCTTCCTTGCATGTATGTATGCACCATTATGTGTTTGGAACAGCTAACCATTTAAGCTTGATCAAGATTAAATGCTATTTTACTCAAGCCTCTGTTTAAGTCTCTTGATTGGCAGTTATGAGCTTAGACATATTAATAAATGGACTTTACAGCAGAATTTAATGAACATGACCTTTGCTGCAAATATGTTTTTCTGTCCTATGAAGTGAATTGTTTAGAGACAGGAAGCAAAAACTGAGGTAAAAAAAAAAGTAATGGAAACAAATGAATGGTGAATAATCATAAATATCAGAGAAGACTAATGCATAAGTGTTGTGAGTGCTTTAAAAAATATTTCAAGACTTACTCCTGGTGCGGGGTAGCCTAAATGAAGCATTCTTCTGTTTGCCCTTGTTAGGAAAGAATGCCAGTCATAAAATAATTTACCTTAGGACCTGTGCATGTTCTAAAACAAAGATCAAATGGTTGTTCAAAGAACAGTTTGATTCACATGATTTAATTAATTAGTCAATGAATTGACACAAACTCATCAACTAGGAGAGTCCTGACCAGATGGACCAGTATCCATATCCCTATTTCAATCCATGTTAACAACCCAGTTTCTGCAGATTAATCTTGACTTGATAAATTTATATCTTCATTATAAAAGTTTGCACCTTTTCGAGCCCCACATCTTTTCTTTGCCTCCACTTTTTTAAACTGGGAAAATATCTACAGATTTTACTGCATGATTGCACCATGGAGTGGAATAAAACTTCTATTTGCAATTCTTTTTAAAAACAATTCCCAACACCAAATTTACCTTTTTCACAGCTGCCACACATTAGGCCTAATGCTACTGCTAAGCTGTTCAACAAAATTTCAAAAATCTATTTCCTGTTCAGTCACCACCAGTTCAGACCCATTGATATATCGCAGCACGGACATTTAATAGAACAGAGATTTACCTCTTGAGAACACCAACTGGCTATTGAATGATGTGGCATATATCTCAGAATTAATATAATACAGTAGTACAGACGAGCACAGCATAGCAGACTCTATTCTATCTTACTATGGAACTTTTGAAACAAAAACTGCATAAAAATATTATTATCCAAAGAATCACAAATTTCTGATACAGAATGAATACAGAACAATAGAATTGGAAGGGACACTGGAGGTCTTCTAGTCCAACCTCTACTCAAGCAGGAGACCCTATTCCTGTCCAATTCCTTCTAAAAAGCCTCCAGTGATGGAGCACCCACAAATTCTGGAGGCAAGCAGTTCCACTGATGGTTCTAATTGTCAGGAAATCTCTTCTTAGTTCTAAGTTGTTTCTCTCCTTGATAAGTTTCCATCCATTGTTTCTTGTCCTGCTTTCATGTGCTTTGGAGAATGGAATGGAATGGAATAGAATAAAATAGAATAGATTTTTTTATTGGCCAGGTGTGATAGGACACACAAGGAATTTATCTTGGTGCATATGCTCTCAGTGAACATAAAAGAAAAGATACGTTCATCAAAAATCATAAGGTACAACACTTAATAGGTTGACCCCAGGGGTGAAATCCAGCAGGTTCTGACAGGTTCTGGAGAACCGGTAGCGGAAATTTTGAGCAGTTCAGAGAACTGGTAGCGGAAATTTTGAGCAGTTCGGAGAACAGGCAAATACCACCTCTGGCTGGTCCCAGAGTGGGGTGAGAATGGAGATTTTGCAATATCCTTCCCCCAGGAGTGGGGAGGGAATGGGGAGTTTGCAGTATCCTTTCCCTGGAGTGGGGTGGGAATGGAAATTTTGCAGTATCCTTCCCCTGCCACACCCACCAAGCCACGCCCACCAAGCCACACCACGCCCACCAAGCCATGCCCACAGAACCAGTAGTAAAAAAAATTGGATTTCACCAATGGTTGACCCCCCTATTCTTTGTGGCAGTCCCTTAGATATTGGAATACTGCTATCATGTCATCCCCGCCCTTCTTTTCACTACAGTAGCCATACCCAATTCCTGCAATGCTTACCTTTATAGTTTACCATAAAGCAAATAAGAAAAGTGATAACAGAACAAGGAGAAAACAATGGGGAGAAGCATCTACCCCTAATAGCCTTCTGCTCGTAGTCCATCTTCCAGCATCTCTGGGTTCTCTGTCTTGAATAGAGGAATTTTTTTTTTTGAATGCAGGTAAAGAACACGGCTAAAGCGAAAGTTCTTGACTGCTAGAGGCTTCTATTAGAATATAGCCTTTTGCCTGTGATTCTCCCTGCTCAGCGTGGGGGAGGGAGATACGGGAATCAGGGTAGATACTTAAGTTTCAAGTTAGCATTCCCATTTGGGCAACATACCTGAATATATATGGAAACACGGCAGACAGATTGGTTCCAGGAGATGCAAAGCTCATAGCTGCCTTAGGAAATCTGACCACTGTGATAAATTTTTGAAACCACCCAGCTTTCTAAGATTATTTACCAGGCAGAAAAATGTACAAAAAAGCAATATGCAATATATTCTTATTACTCCCATGTTTGGTTCTGGTTTATTATTCTATTTTAAGATTTACAATTTGAAAATGGAATTTTATTGATTACATCAGTCATTCCACTAAACACAGGACAAGACTAGTAGTATGGCCCGGTGGTGGGTTTCTATCGGTTCGGGTGAACCAGTAATGGTGGCGGCAGGAGGCTCCGCCCACCCACCCGGACATCATTACAGACACTCTGAGCATGTGGAGAAGCACCGAAGTGAAGCAGCGAAGGTAAGTGGTACCCACTACTAGTATGACCCTTTAGATTTGTGAAATCCAGTGACATTATAGGACATTAGAATATAATGTGTTTTATGTGTTCCCCCCCCCAGCTGATTAGGTTTTTCATCACCAGCTGGGAATCCCCTATGGCCGCGGCTACGATTTCTCTGCGACGGCGATTTGCATCTGCGGCGTTTTTGCCACCTTGGCCGTCCTTTGTCCATCTGTCTGTTCTGGGCTCTCCGGACGGCTTTTATTTTGCCAGCGGACGTCGGCTGGAGGTGAAGGAGGCCGATATGATCCTTGATGGTGTGCTTGGCTGGACCACACCGGAGGGCCTATGACTGGGCTGGGCCATATGGTGGGTGGGAGGGGATGATGGAGGCGATGGGGGAATGAGAAGGATGAGAGGGATATCCTTGATGTTTGCGTCTACCCCTAAAACTGGTTGGTGTCATCTTGCCATCTTGCCCCTGTGTCATCTTGCCCCTGTGTGCTTGAAGTGCTGTGACTGTCATTTGTCATCTGGAGCCATTTGAATTCCATCACTAGGGGCTCATCAGGGCCTTTGCCTTCGAAGACGGTGTCAACACTTCTATCTTTTACCATCTTGCACGAGGCTCTAAATGGATTTACTGAGACTCAACTTTTCATTGAGACTTAATAGACCCTGTTTATCATCTATACCGCTCTGGGGCCATACCATCTTTCAGCCGCCTTTTTCTCATGAGATACTCACCTTTTGAACTTCTTCGCTTGCGAGGTGCCCCCGCCTCACAAGAATGGCCCTCCACACTATCGAGGGCCTGCCTTAATGAAGGGTCTTGGGACCCAGAGAGGTGGCATGCGTCTAAGAAGAATCTTCGGGGGTTTTTAAATAGGTTTTTTAATAAGGGGTTTTTAAGGGGGGGGAGGGGATTGACGGGTAGGGGGAGTGACCCGTCGGGGAGGGTATGTCCAGTCCCAGCGCGTGCTCACAACACTATTTTAGCTGGTCCGAAGACAGGGGGGGAGTGGTTTGTTCAGAGCAGAGAATGCTATTCCATCTGTACGGTAAGTGGGAGGGGCAGATATGGCGGAGGCAGGGGGCCGTATCGCTCTTTGGGAGCACGTGTTCGATGTTTAAAAGCGATCACGTGCTCCGGCCCCTCAGTCCTCACTCGTTCCCCGGATGGTCAAGACCCTCAGAGCTTGGGTCTTCGGCTGATGCTTTGCAATGCCCGGTCCGTGGTCAATAAGGCTCCCCTGATTTGTGATCTTATTCAGAGGGAGTCCGCGGACCTTATGGGCATTACAGAGACCTGGCTGGGCACAGAAGGGGGTGTACCCCTGGTTGAACTGTGCCCTCCGGGTTTCCGTGCATTCCATCAGCCGAGGGCCCAAGGTAGGGGTGGGGGGGTGGCGGTTGTGATTAAAGAAAGCCTGGAGCCGAGGGAGTCCACTGTTCCTCAGATAGCTGGCTGTGAATCCCTCCTTGTGAAGTGGGGCCACCGCAATCAGATGGGGCTGTTGATCACGTACCTGGCTCCTTGCTGCGTGACTACAGCCCTACCTGAACTACTAGAGGTGCTTGCTGGCGTGGCGGTTGAGATCCCCAGACTTTTGGTCTTGGGGGATTTCAACCTGCCATCTGCCGGCTTGTCGTCAACGGTGGTTCAGGAGTTCCAGGCCTCCATGACGGCCTTGGACCTGATTCAAGTAACTGATGGCCCTACACACATTGGGGGAGGCGCGCTAGACTTGATTTTCATCTCTGGTCAGTGGGTAAATGATCTGGATTTAGGAGATATAGTGAAAGAACCGGTGTCATGGTCAGATCATTTTCTTCTTTGCCTAGACTTTCGGACCGCCACTCACCACCGCAGGGAGACGGAGCCAATGGGTTGGTTCCGTCCCAGGCGCCTGATGGACCCGGAGAGGTTCCTGACGGAGCTTGGGCCGTTTCCTGAGGATCTTACCCACGGCACGACTGAAGAACTGGTTGCGGCCTGGGAACGGGCCGCGGCTGGGGCTTTAGACCGTGTCGTGCCTTTGCGGCCTCTGACCCAGCGTAGATCTCAATTGGCTCCCTGGTTTTCCGAGGAGCTGAGAGAGATGAAACGCCGGAGAAGACGCCTAGAGAGTACTTGGAGGTCTAGCTGTTCCGAGGCTGATCGGACACTAGTGAGGTCCTTTACTAGGACCTACCTAGTGGCAATGAGGGAGGCGAAGCGTTCCTACGTTTCCACCCTCATTGCATCGGCAGATAACTGCCCGGCCGCCCTGTTTCGGGTGACCCGTTCCCTCCTCCATCAAGAGGGACGGGATGACCCCTTACAGGGACGAGCTGAGGAGTTTAACGGTTATCTATACGATAAAATCGTTCAGCTTCGGGATAGTTTGGACCAAGATTGCGATGATCCAGCCGAGATGACAGAGTCACATCTTGTTGAGGTTATTTGGGATGAGTTTGATTCTGTGGCTCCCGAGGACATGGACAGGTTGCTGGGGAGGTTACATGCAACTACATGTTTACTGGACCCGTGCCCTTCCTGGTTAGTGCTGGCTGCTCAGGAAGTGACACGAGGCTGGCTCAGGGATTATAAATGCTTCTTTGATGGAAGGGTTTTCCCCGCCTTGAAGGAGGCGGTGGTGAGACCTCTCCTCAAGAAGCCTTCCTGGACCCAGCTATTTTGGGTAATTACCGTCCAGTCTCCAACCCTCCCTTTGTGGCGAAGGTTGTAGAAATGGTTGCATGGCAGCTCCCCCGGCACCTGGAGGAAACTGTCTATCTAGACCCGTTCCAGTCTGGCTTCCGACCCGGTTATAGCACGGAGACAGCTTTGGTCGCGTTGGTGGATGACCTCTGGAGGGCCAGGGCCAGGGGTTATTCCTCTGCCTTGGTCCTATTAGATCTCTCAGCGGCCTTCGATACCATCGACCATGGTATCCTGCTGCGCCGGTTGGAGGGATTGGGAGTGGGGGGCACCGTTTATCGGTGGTTCTCCTCCTATCTCTCTGACCGGTCGCAGACGGTGTTGACAGGGGGGCAGAGGTCGTCCTCGAGGCGCCTCACTTGTGGGGTGCCTCAGGGGTCGATTCTCTCGCCTACCCTGTTCAATATCTATATGAAGCCGCTGGGTGAGGTCATCAGTGGTTTCGGGGTGAGTTATCATCTGTACGCTGATGATACTCAGCTGTACTTTTCCACCCCGGATCACCCCAACGAAGCGGTTGAAGTGCTGCCCCGGTGCCTGGAAGCTGTACGGGTCTGGATGGGGAGAAACAGACTCAAGCTCAATCCCTCCAAGACGGAGTGGCTGTGGATGCCGGCATCCCGGTACAGTCAGCTGCATCCGCAGCTGACTGTTGGGGGCGAGTTAGTGGCCCCAAAGGAGGTGGTTCGCAACTTGGGCATCCTCTTGGATGGACGGCTGTCTTTTGATGAACATCTGGCGGCCGTCGCCAGGAGGGCCTTTTACCAAGTTCGCTTGGTTCACCAGTTGCGTCCCTTCCTTGACCGGGATGCCTTATGCACGGTCACTCACGCTCTGGTTACGTCTAGGCTGGATTATTGCAATGCTCTCTACATGGGGCTGCCCTTGAGGTGCACCCGGAGGCTGCAGTTAGTCCAGAATGCGGCTGCGCGAGTAGTAACGGGAGCTGCTCGTGGCTCCCACGTGACATCGCTGCTCCGTAGCTTGCACTGGCTTCCTGTGGTCTTTCGGGTGCACTTCAAGATTCTGGTAACTATCTTTAAAGTGCTCCATGGCTTAGGACCCGGGTACTTACGAGACCGCCTGCTGTTACCCTTTGCCTCCCACCGACCCGTACGCTCTCACAGAGAGGGTCTCCTCAGGGTGCCATCCGCCAAACAGTGTCGGCTGGCGGCCCCCAGGAGTAGGGCCTTCTCTGTGGGGGCAGTGACGCTCTGGAACGAACTTCCCCCTGGCCTGCGTCAAGTGCCTGATCTTCGGACCTTCCGTCGTGAGCTCAAAACATATTTATTCATTAAAGCGGGACTGGCATAATTATTGATGAATTTTAATTGGGTATTCTTAATATTTTTTAAATTTTAAATCTAAATTTTAATAATCAGCTTTTAAAATTTGCTCTTTTTAAATGTTGTTTTAAATTGTATATATTTTGTTCTTATTCTGGCTGTACACCGTCCTGAGTCCTTCGGGAGAAGGGCGGTATAAAAATCTAATAAATAAATAAATAAATAAATAAATAAATAAATAAATAAATAAATAAATAAATAAATAAATAAATAAATAAATAAATAAATAAATAAATAAATAAATAAATAAATAAAATATATTTGTCAATCCAAAAGGAAATCAACCCTGATTGTTCTTTGGAAAAACAGATACTGAAGTTGAAGCTCAAATACTTTGACCACCTAATGAAAAGACAGGACTCATTGGAAAAGCCCTTGATGTTGGGAAAGACTGAAGATCAAAAGAGAAGGGAATGGCAGAGGATAAAATGGTTAGATAGCGTCATTGATGCAACAAGCACAAATTTGGGCAAACTCTAGGGGACAGTTTTCTGGAACACTGACACTATGGTCCATGGGGTCACAAAGAGTCAGATATAACATAACTGAATAACAATGACAAATACTTGTCAAATACTCATAAGCAGGCAAAATGGTGAAATAAGACATGATAAAAACAAACTGGACAAAACCTCAACCTTAGAATAGAGGAGAAAAATGAAGTTATCAATATTACATGGTTAAGAAATGAACTGATTTGAACTACTGAGATGAAATTTTTGGTATTGTCCACTCTTGACTACTTGTCCTAGTAGAACAATGAGCACATATACTTGCTATCCAAATACACATAATTCTGAAATTTAATCACCAAGGTTTATGCAATGCTTATGATATTTGCCTGATCTTGCACAAATAAACCAAATCTTCTGGAAAATAAGTGGAGGAAATCTAGAATGCAAGGCAGCAGAAGAAAACAATACTGAAACAAATTGGAAAGCTGAACTAGAATTCTAAAGTATTTTTCCTTTAATCGTGCTGTGAGTTCCTACTTTTCATAATGAGGTGGGGAAAAATAAAGATGCCAATAAAATAAATCAACTGAAACAGTTTTTATTGGGTAAGGTCAGCTGCATCTTAAAGAGGGGGAAAAAGATAATAAAATATATTAGTTACGATTCCTTCATGCTGTGAAACAAAATGAAATAATTATGAGGTTACATAAACTGAAACGTTTGCTGAGTGGATGATTATAAACCATGTAAGCTTTTGAGGAGAAATTTAAAGATTCAGAGGAAGCCATGTGAAATCATTCGACGAGAGTTCACACCATACTTCAATCTAGGAAAGGATGTTAAATAAGAATAGAGTCTCCCAAAAAGTCCAGTGTTCACTATATGTGCTTTGATTCAGTAAGACATTACATTATTTCACTTGGATCCTGAGTTTCCTTCCATCAGGCAAATGCTTCTGTTGTCCATAAAAATCTTGCAATCAAGTAGACTAAAAGGATGGATGGGTGAAGGAGTAAGGGACAATGTCTAATTTCTTCTTTGTGTTGCAAAAGTTCTCCCCATCTTCCAGAAAACCATTTGCTGGAGAGCAAGGGTTTAAAAGCAGCGGGAGGATGTATCTTCCAGAGCAGTGATGGCTAACCATTTTGCCATCGCATGCTGGGAGGGTGGAGGGTGGGGGTCGTGCGTGCACGTGCATAAACCCATAATTTTATGCGCCCTGGCCCCGTGCATGCACACACGACCCCCCCTGCTTCTCCTGCTCCTGGCACGTGATGGCCAAACCTGTTTGCCAAACGGGCCATTTTCGGCCTCTGGAAGACCTCCGTGTGTGTGTGTGTGTGTGTGTGTGTGTGTGTGTGTGTGTGTGTGTGAGAAAGGCCGTTTTCAACCTCCCCAGACTCCTAGAAAGGCTCTGGAGCCAGGTGAGAGAGAAAAACAGGTCTTCCCCACCATATCCAGAGGCTCTCTGGAGGCAGGAAACAGCCTGTTTCCCTACTTCTGGTGGGGCCAGAAGGCCCGAAAATCAGCTGGCCGGCACACACATGCACGCCATAGCTGATCTCACATGCCCATTGATATGGCTACATGTGCCACCTGTGGCATGCGTGCCATAGGTTCGCCATCACAGTTCCAGACCATCCCATGAGTAAAACACTGATCATGGCACACACCCCTCACTATAGAAGACATGACCCCAATCATCACAGACTCCCATAGAAAGGATCACCCTTTAACCTAGGAGAATGCATTACACAAAGCACATTCATTAAAAAGCATACTTAAAAGGCACTTTTTAGGTAGACAAAGGAAGTTGTTTGGTTTCTCAGGCCAATTGCATAAAAATAGAGAAATGATTTCACAAAGCCCGAAGTTGTTATTTGTCCCCCAAAAGGAACAATTTCTCTTTACAGCAGTATTTCTCAACCTGTAGTCCATAGACCCCCCCTGGGAAGCCACAATGTCCACACAGGGGGTCCCCAAAGGACTATAGGAATGTTATGATTTAAATATTAAGTCTTGAGGGTCCATGGCCACAAAAGGTATTTAAAAGGGGTCCATGGTGGAGAAACAATTGAGAACCACTACTTTACAGTGTTTTTAAGGTTTTGCAGCAGCATGGGATATGAGCAATATTTCTGCAGGAAAATGATACAGGAAGAAAAATTTCAACCTCCTACTCTCCAATCTTTAGCACAATCAAGGCTCACACAGCTGCTTTTTCAAAGGAAATGAAGAACGTGAATCAGGACTTTTAAAAAAATCCATGTTTAATAGACTGTGTGTAGTTTGATCGTTAAGTGCACCATTTTCAAACATAATCCTCTTTTCATTGGCCAGAAGCTTGACTGACAAAAGTATGAGACACTTGATTTCTTGGTTAATCTTAGAGTCTGGATATAATTTTCAAAACTCTGTGTCATTTTAATACCCCCATCCCTACCGCCCTCTTATCAGTGACTATGTTAGTCTGGGTCTTCTTTGGAGATTCTGAATTTTTCCTAATTAGGTCTTGATTTAACAGGAAATTGGCACCCCGTTATACAATCAGAATAGCTATCTGTTCTTATTATGCAATATCCTGCAAGCATCTATTTGATTCCCAGGCTCGGAGAATACCCTGCACAAATATGTAAAGGGTATTGGAGGGTTATGAAACATATTTTGTCACTTACCATACCACTTTGGGACCTCTTGGTGAAATGTACTGCTTGCTGTTCTGCCATGGGAATGGTCCCTTTGACATATGATTTCCCTTTGATTATTTCCCCTTTATTGCAGCCTAAAGAAAACCATCTATCTGTTGGAAAGGCAGTTTCCCTTTTAAGACAACCTCTGTTCCTGTACCAAAAAAATGTCTCTTTTCCCCCCCTAAATGATACACAACAAAGAGACTTAAGCCTATAAACTTAAGCCATGATGGACTCTCTGGGGCTGAATGACCAAAGAAACTTTTGTTCTCCACCGTTCGTGGTTCTCTTTCAGCCTTCAAGTTTTAAGGAGAATCAGAGCAGAGGCTTGTCAAACTGATTCCCTCCAATTTTCTAAAGTTAATACAGTGCTTTTATCTCTTCTTAAGAAATGGAGGCCAGCAAGATTGCTGAGTATGCTACTTTCACCCGTACTAACTGCTAGTAAAAACAACATGAGGTAGATTGCAAAAGTAACTATTCAGGTCTAAGTGTTTGCATGGCATGACATTGAAATTATTATTTTCCTGCTATTCTGTTTTATACTTTCTATTCTTAAAATTGCCCTTGCAGCATATTTTGCAAGAGACATAGTTTAGAACCAAAGATAAGCTATTGTATGTGGTGCTTGCGGGCATCAATTTGTTCATTAATGTCTCAGCTGGCATCAATTTCACCACCTCATCTTATTTTATTATTTTAATTTTAAAACAATTAAATGAGAAGAATTGGGAACAGCATCTCTGAGCTGCAAAAATCTAGGTGACAATTAGGTAGCAACAAAAGGATGTAAACTACTGTGCCCCTTGCTGCCTTCTTGTGGTCATCTAACTTTTTCTAACCTAGATATAGTGGCTCTTACCTCTGGTATTCTCAAAAATTAAGGTGGTAGTTGGCTACTGTTTTTAGAAAGGATTTCTTTTTTGGGAGTGATCAGTTAACCAGATCAGAAAAAAGAGTAATCAGGGAAGCCAAAATGGTAAATAGGCAGAGAATTCCTCCCTGTCAGCCATTTTGGATAGCACCCATACTCATAATTCTGGGATTAAGAGATCTGCAAATACCAATGCCCACTAGATGGCAGCCAAGAGCTAGAATTTTAATATATCACTTTTCTGCCACCTGGCAATCAGTGTTGAAATCCTGCCGGTTTTGGCTCCCGCGAACTGGTAGCATTGGCGGTGCGTGGTTCAGTGAACTGGCAGTGGCGGCAGCGCGAGGCTCTGCCCACCTGCCCGGATGTCACTACTTCATGGTTTTAACTAGGAAATAACCCGTTTTTGACCCTCTAAGCATGCGCAGAGGGTCAAAAATCAGACATGACAATAGTGCGCGCACTTCCAAACTGGTAGGGAAGGTAAGTAGATTTCACCCCTGCTGGCAATCATTTGGATTGCTGGACTTGCCCAGATCTGTGTCCTTGAGCTGAAAAAAAAAAGTCAATTTGCCTGTATTGTAAGTTATCTGTTAAAAAGAAGATACCTTGATACTTCAATTGCTTTCTAAATTGAGCAATGTTAAATAAAAAAGGGAATTCTTTATCTGCTTCCAAAAAAGGAGCATTGTGGCCCTCGCAGGAACCCACAAGTATTTGTACCGCTTGGTGATGTGTGCTGGACTTGAGAAACGAGACTTCTCATGGAGACAGAAGATGCATAAGTGACCACTTCCAATAGCTGTGCTCTTACTAATGATTACAAATTAAAAGAACAAGTAACTCCCTCCTGCACAATCCTGTTTAATTCATTGAAAGAATATACTCTTCGATTTATAACCGTTCATTTAGTGACAGTTTCAAGTTACAACAGCACTGAAAAAAATGACTTACAGCCGTTGAAGCACCCTCATGGTCATGTGATCCAAATTAGGATGCTTGGTAATTGGCTCATATTTATGATGGTTGCTATGTCTCAGGATCATGTGATCACCTTTTGCAACCTTCTCACAAGCAAAGTCAACAGTGAAAGCCCAATTCATTTAACAACTTTGTTACCAACTAAAACAAGTACAGTGATTCACTTAACAACTGTGGCAAGGAAGTTTGTAACATGGGGCAAAACTCACTTAATAACTGTCTCACTTAGCAACAGAAAGTTGGGGCTCAATTAAGTCAAGGCTACATGTAGATGCCTCTTGAACCTATCAAGTATAGCCGTTCAAATCTTTCATAATAGATGTTGTGGGGTACGTGCAAGCAAAGTGAGTGACATCTATGAATAAGAGGGTGATAATGACCTTGGAGTAAATCACAGCCTTTCTCTGCTCATATTTTTTGTCTTCCATTCAATCATGTTTGATTCTCAGAGGCTACCTGGACAAATTCCTGGAGCTTTCTTGGCAAGGTTTTTCAGAAGTGATTTGCCCTTGCCTGCTTCCTTGGGCTGAGAGACACTGGCCCAAAGTCACCTAGTTGGCTCCATGCCTAAGATGGGACTAGAATTCCCAGTCTCCTGGTTTGTGGCCTAATGCCTTAACCGCTACATCAAATTGGCTCTCTCATGAATATCAGAGAGTGCCCCCCCCATTTTTTATTGCCATTATGCATGAGTTTTTAGGATTTCTAGGAGATGAAGTGACATATCTAGAGCGCTGCGTTTGGAAGATAAAAAGCAAATCTGATCAAAAATGAGTGAGAACTTTTGCATTAAAGAAAAACTTCACAAGATGATTACCGTATTTTTTGGAGGGGGATGCACTTCCCCCACCAAGAGAGGGTGAAAATTTGGGTGCGTCTTATACACCGAATGTAACCCTGCCCACTCACCGCCCCCCACCCTTTGGCCTCTGCCTCTCAGCAATTTGCCTCTTTGCAGCAAACAGCAAACAGCCTGTTTCAGTTTCAGCTTCAGCACAGCCAGATTAGCACAAGCATCTGATTGTCGGCTGGATCATGGATCAGCTGTTTCAGGCTTGCAGGGATTGCCATTGCCTATTGCCACCTCCACATGCCCCATTTTTGGCCTCTGTGTGCCCCGTTTTTGGCCTCTGTGTGCCCCGTTTTTGGCCTTTGCACGCCCCATTTTCCACCCATTCTGATCCACGCCGCCCAGAATGAGTGAAAAATGGGGTGCACCAAAAATGAGGTGTGCGGAGGCTGAAAACTGGATGCAGAGGTGGAAAATGGGGCGTGTGGAGGCGGCAATGAGCTATGGCAATCCCTGCAGCCTGAAACAGCTGATCATCAGGAGGCCGATCCAACCGAAGATCTGCTGCTTGTGCTAATCAGGCTGTGCTAAAACTGTAAAGGGTTGTTTGCTGCAAGGAGGCAAATTGCTGGGAGGCAGAGGCAGATTTTTTTTCTTGTTTTCCACCCCAAAAGAGAGGGACAAAATCTCTTTCACTGTGGTGCTAGTTTTTATTTTATTTGCAGGAAGTGTTTTTTTTTTTTTTACATGACACAGAAAATCTTTCTTCACTCTGAAGTGCAGTAACACCTCAAGACTCATTTTTCTGACCTGGAGTCCTGTCTTCTCAGGACTTCAGCTTGTTGTACTTGGTAACCTCAATTACTGAAAATTACTGTTCCATTTGAGAAGCTACAGGTGGGCGCTAAAAGTTTGTTGGTTTTTGCAAGCAAAATAATGTGGATTTTTTTGGGGGTGGGGGAGGGAGCTTACCGGCCATGGAAAATCTCAAAAGAACACTGTCTCTGAAGTTAGGGTTTAATTCTCTAGTCCAGCTAAATTATTGTGTGGAATGGAATGATTTTATTGCAATGCAACATACTATGTTTCATTACTACCAGCACTTTCAGACTGTGCACTATTCCCCAGGAGCATGTTTTGTATTCTGCAGATTTAGGCAGTAAATTACTGGCAGTAAATTACTGAAGCATCCTGTGGTGTCCTAGTTACTGCTTCAATCAAATATAATATGATGAGTGGAGATACAGGCTAGGTCTGTGCAAGCAATAATAATAAAAAAAGCTATGGAACAATTATTTCTCTGTGAAAGGAATAGATTACTTTTATTTATTAAATTACTTCTCCGTGAATATCTGACCTGATCTTGTCTCCTCTTCCCAATCTTATGTTACTGTTGTTGATGTCATTCTACCATTTTGTTAATCTTCCTTATGTTGTTGTTCTTACTTCATGTAGGGCTAGAGCCCGAAGTTTAAAATTCCCAAAATAACTGCAAGAACCGATTTAAGAAGATTAATTCCAGGCAACCCAGCAGAGAAAAAGGCAGTCCAAGTGTAATATCTTAAAGCACCTCACATAGGAGACTGGGTCAATGCACTCTTTCGTTTTCTTTGAGTTAGATTTAATACTCTTTCTTGGTAGAGCAAAGTAACATTTATGTAAAAGGGCAGAGTTAAGTGAGGTTGGGAGCCTATAGCCTTTCAGATTTGCTGAACTCCCAAACAGCAAAAAGTCATCATGTGCAATAGTGAGTGATTCTAGGAGCCATAGTATAGCAACTACCATGTGGCTAAAAACATGTACACATTCACACCAGGATGGGAATTCTTTACAATGGACACTTGAGGATACCGTAACTTATAGCCCTGTTTCTGCATTTCTTTTCAATAATGATGAAATGCATTTCAGGACAGCCATATGAATGTAAGGAATGGAGTTGCAACATTCCTGGGTGGGTCATGGAAGGAATCCAAATAAAAGATACTCCCTTTGCAGCTGGGAGCTACAACTATGAACGTAAAGGCCTCTTATGGAAACATGGTGACTTGTTTCTTTCTGCCCTCTGGAGAAAATATAGTGGATATCTAATTTTATTTTTTTAATAAGTATGCCTTCTTGCATTATTTTAATATATTCTTCGAATAAAAAAGGTCAGGGATTATGTTGTACATATACAGCAGTACTTTGGTACTCAACTGCTTTGAAACCCATCAAGTTTGGTACGTGATGAGTTTTGACATGAACATTTTGCCCCAGTACTCATTGTTTGTTTGGTACTCAACACACAAGCTAGAATGCATCTGTGTGGTCTGCCATGTGACTCACTACATTATTTCTTTTGGGAAAAAATTGTTTGGTACTCATTGTTTTTGGTACTTGTTGCACTTCCTGGAACCAATTAACAATGAGTACCGAGGTACCACTGAACTAAAAAAGCAAGTGGGTTGCCTCTCCATCTGATGGAACTGCTGGACTGATTTGGCATGAAGAACTAGCAGTGTAGAATGTATGAGACAAAAAATAGAAAGCCACCTTTAGAGTAAAGGTTCCTAACAGGTGGTTACACATAATTTAGGGGTCTGTGGATACGTTTCAGAGTTTCTATGAACTTGGATCAGAAAAAAAAATACTACATTTTCCCTTTCTTATCATTCAACAATGAACCTCGACAACAAAGTAATTTATAATCCCTAAAAGTTAACTTTAATATATCTCACTATCTAAAATTATTAGGCTCTTCAATAGAGCATTGAGTTGTTACTGACTTAATAGATTAATAAAGAAGGGCATTTATCATTTGTTATTCTTAATATTCTGATAAAGAGATGGCTGGATTCTGTGCAGCAGCGCTGGGAATTTGTCAAAAACAAGTGATTACTCTACCATAGCCATTTTATACAACTAATGTAGCAAACCCTTTTGCATTAATACTCTTTTGCATTTTAGTATTTAATGACTATGGGCCTCACAGTTTAAGTATTGATCATATAGTATAGTATGTGTATAACTGACAGATTGGATGCCAACTTATGATTTTAATGTAGATTTTATCTGTTATTTATTATTTTATTCTAGAATTTTTAACTGGATATTCCTTGAGTGTTTTTATTTGTTCTGATCTCTAGCCTTTGACATGATTTGATTTGATATTCTGATAAATGCATTTGAAGCTAATGATTTTCCTTTGTAACACAGTCAATATCTACGTATTTTATTACACGCCTTTAAATGCATTTTTGTGAGAAAGGGGAGTTTTGGGCCTGTGATACACAAAAAAGAACTCCTGATCAGAAGAATATTTATGTTGCAAGAATAGAAATGATGTTTTGCACTAAATGTATCTGCACACCATCGTACAGGATCTGACCTACAGTTTGGATTTTGTATTGGACAACATCTGGTACACATAGCAGACAGTATCCATTGTAGCAAAGTAGGGCATGTATCATAATACTCTACCAGTTATCAGTGTTTCTGAAAAAAAGAGAAAATATGTAAGAGTAGCTGAATGCTCGTGCTCCGCTACGAAACTATGTGATCAGGCTTGATAAATCAACACTTACAGCTTGAAAATTAATGAGTAGTTACAATTGGCCTCTCTTATCCCTTTCTCTCCCTCAGGCTTGCCCCACAGAAGCCTCTCCTATCCTATCCCCTTCTCTCCCTCAGGCTTGCCCCACAGAAGCCTCTCCTATCCTATCCCCTTCTCTCCCTCAGGCTTGCCCCACAGAAGCCTCCCCTATCCTATCTCCTTCTCTCCCTCATGCTTGCCTCACAGAAGCCTCCCCTATCCTATCTCCTTCTCTCCCTCATGCTTGCCTCGCAGAAGCCTCCCCTATCCTATCTCCTTCTCTCCCTCAGGCTTGCCCTAGAGAAGTCTCTCCTGTCCTATCCCATTCTCTCCAGAGTTATTTTCAGGTTGGAGGGGGAGTCTAACTAATTAGCATCAGAGTGCGTTAATAATAATATAAGAAATACTAATGTTCTAATGGTCATTTTGAAAAATCCTTTCTTAGTGAGCACCTAGAAGCCAAGAGGAACATATGTGCCAAATTCAGTGGAGTAGATCAATAACAGATCGACACATGCACCAAGCCATCCATCCCTTTTTTGCTGGGAACAAGGGGGGGAACCTCATTTATAAATGTTGGCTTTGTCATGTTCTGAATAAGCATCAGCCTTGAGAAAAAAAAAACTGTGCTTCAGCAGCTCACATTCTGTCAGGGTGAAAAATTAAAACAAATGAATAAATGAAAAGGCTCTCAACAGAGTTAAGGCCATTTTAAAGAACCTAATTCTAAAAAGCGATCAACAAGTCAGAAAGGCCCCGTGTGTGTGTGTGTGTGTGTGTGTGTGTGTGTGTGTGTGTGTATGTTTAATACAGTCTTGTTTGGAGAACTTAGCTCAAGAATTCTACATCAAATGTCAAAGGATCCATTGATTCTGAGCCCACAGGAGCTCTTTCAGTTGCGATTGTCTTGCTGATTTTGGCAAGCAAAGGGCTCTTTAGCTAAGGTAGTTCAACCCTTTCAGGATCAGCCGGACCAAAAAAAACAAAAAAACAAAAAACAAAAAACTGGGCAAAGGACCAAGTAGTAGAAGAAGGTGACAGAGTGAATAAAACAGAGGGAAGGAGGAAAAAGCCACATCTTTCTCCACCCTTTTCACTGTTCCTGGCTCACACTACATGCCCTCTTTCATTTGAGACTGCTTAGCCTGGACGCCCCGTAGAGCATAAATCAGGTGTACTATATTTATCAGCAGTGCTGGAGGAGCAAAAGAAAATCCTTAAAAGAAGATTGCATGGCGCTGCATATTATTCACATGTCAGTTACTACAGATGAACCTTCAGAAAGCAAAAGGTGGTCAATAGGAGCCAATATCCCATTTTCTTGACAGATATTAGCTGGTTGACTGGGCAGCTCCATACTGATCAAAATATCACAACTCTCTATTGGAAAGATTTGTAATTTCCTGTAGTACAAATTCCAATTTTAGGTGAGAGAAGAATAGAGCTGAGTGTTCTGACCCAGCCTTCACAAGTAATAATAAACCGCTTACTCAACCACCCCCTTTTCAAAACAGGGCAGGGACAGTCTTTTATTCACATGGATAAACAAAAAAACAAACATAATTAGTCCCAACAAACCTGGTCCTGGCCAAGGAATCCAAATTGCTTGCTGTATACTAGAAAATGGATGCTTGTCTGCGACAACCGGCCACTCCCAAACCCCTACTATTTAGGGGCTGGCTAGCATGTATGTCTGCTTTTTCTGAGAGCCAGCTTATTGCTTTCCTTTGCTCTCCTCTCCTTTCCTCTCTATGCATACACCCATCTGGGATTGGCCCCATCTGTTCCTCCCTCTTACTCAGCTCAGGCCCTGAAGACAGCTCCCTCTCCACTCGGGGGACGACAGAAGGCCCCGGCTCTGCCTCTGTCTCTGATGCTGTTTCTTTATCAGAGCCTTCCAAAGGCTCCAAAGCTGGCCCAGGCTCCCCTTCAACCTCCTCTCGTCTGACTCTGCTGCTAGCTCTGCTGGCAGCTGACGGGCCACAACACTGAGTGAATCTCTCTCTCTCTCTCCCACACACACACACACACAGAGAGAGAGAGAGAGAGGGAGGGAGGGAGCGCAAGGAGAGAGGGAGGAAGGGAGAGGATCAGAGCAAAAAATATTATTTTTATATTTCTTTGTTACACATACCTCTTCCAATACACTATAAATAGGGATGCCTTTGAAAAGAACTTGGAAAATGCAGTTGGTACAGAATGTAGCTGCCCCTATTTGGATGGGTGGCAGTTATCACAGTCATCTGACAATTTTTGCAGTAGTGCCTTGACCATCAACCAATTTCTGAGTGCTGGTTTTAACCTACCCAAAAAAAAAAGTTTCATTTTTTTCCACCTCAAACACCTCAAAGTCTAGAAGCAGTTTCCAAGTAGAAATAAAAGTATTTGTATTTTTTTTTCCTTTGATCAAAGCAGTCAATTTAGCCATCTCTGCTAACTCCATCAATTTTTGCAGCCATTCATCCATTGTGGGGATTGAGGTGACCTTCCATTTCTGTGCATAGAGTAGTCTTGTTGCCCTCAACATGTATAACATGAAAGTTCCAAATGCTTCCATTACAAACTCCTTTCTCTTCCCTTTCTTATGATCCTCTGTATCCTGATATGTACATCCTGAAGTCAGCAATCTCTGATCCTGCCTTTCATTTGATGCTCTTCTTCCCTTTAAACTCAGGTTTAATTCAAGGAGGAACAGAAGGGACTTCTAATAATCTTACTGTAGTTTGCAAGTATGGCTTAATTATACCAGGGGTTCTTAGCTTTTTCTGGCTGTGTCCCAAGATACAGCTTCCCGACCCTTAATTTCATTCTGAATTAATGATATTTCTCCTCTCTATTATTTATTTGTTGTCTTCAAAAATTGAGGATATTGTTACTGACGTATAACTCTTAGAAGATTGTACGATATCATAATTACATATGAATAAAATATCATGAAATACCTGGATCGTGTCTGATGCATCTTTTCACACACGGACTTTCACAATCACAATCCTAATCAGCTATAACAACAGACTGACTACAAAAGGAAGCAAATCTGTTTATACTGCAAGGAAGAATTTTCTAGGCAATGCCACTTGGATGGAGCAGGAAGGGAAAGAGGCTTTAAAAATGGCAGTAGGTGGGAGGAGGGGAAGTTATTCATCTCAAGCTTTTGAATAGCTAACTTTAGTTCATCAAGTTAAGAATTGTTGGACTAAAGCTACTGGATTAGGACTGAAAAGATCTGGATGACCACTAAATGGCAACAAGTTATTACATTTTCTATACCTCTTTGCTACCGTCTAATGTTTGCCTTGGCTAGATTTGGTGGTCTAGGCTTCCATTAGTATCTATTTTAAAGTCATTACAAATCAAATAGCATATCCATATGACATTTTGAATTCCATACACATGTCATCCTTGTTTAATATTGATTCATTTGGGACCATTTGAAAGTACAATGGCACTGAATAAGGGGCAGTTACGACAGGTCTTCATAGTTGCAGTCATCGTATTTATTAAGCATATGGTGATGTTATATTAGCCAGGAGACCCTAAAATGTTAATACAAAGTAATTGTTTGGTTGCTGACGATTGCTAGTTGTTCATGCGTGCGCGCTATCCAGAGTGCACTACAGGGGATGAACAAGCTCCACACTTAAAAGGCTTGGTTGTGTTCTGCAGGGTCATCTGGGACTTTTCCTACCATCAATGTCACCTCACATTTGTGTGTTGGATTCAGGTAGGTCCTGCTTCAGTTGAATTCGTATTGCTGCTCAAAGCGCTGTGTTTTTTCCTACCGAAATGATACCTATTTACCTACTTGCATGTAACATGCTTTCCAACTTCTAGGCTGGCCAAAGCTGAGGCAAGTGACAGGAGCTCACTCCATTGTGTGGTGCTGGGACTCAAACTGCCAGAGTATAGATCTTCTCCAGCATCTGAGCTTCTGTACATCATCATCATGTCTCCCTCCATGTCACATGACTGAGATTTGGGGGCTCAGGGACTGCTTGCTGACCAGCTGTGATTGCAAAATGCAATAATGTTGTAATTGGCTTGCAATTACAATGTTACAGCATCGTGCAATCAGATGATTGTCATTTGCAACGTTCCCTGGCAGCTTCCCACAAGCGAGGTTAATGGGGAAGCCAACATGAGATTGCAAATGGTGATCACATGGTTGCACATAGTGCTGCAATTGCACAGGATCTGCCTGATGATGGCAACTGGGACTGCCAGAACTCCTACTGTAAGTCAGTATGGTCACGTGATGTTGCAGCTTATGACTGTGTCGCTTAGTGACTGAGGTTTCTGGTCCCAATTAACATTAATAAGTGATGGTTACCAGGGGTGAAATTCAGCAGGTTCTGACAGGTTCTGGAGAACTGGTAGCAGAAATTTTGAGTAGTTTGAAGAACCAGCAGTGGAAATTTTGAGTTCAGAGAACCAGCAAATACTACCTCTGGCTGGCCCCAGAGTGGGGTGGGAATGGAGATTTTGCAGTATCGTTCCCCTGCCACGCCCACCAAGCCATGTCCATCAAGCCACACCCACAGAACCAGTAGTAAAAAAATTTGAATTCCACCACTGATGGTTACACATATCAGCTAATCCATTTATTCAAACAAACTCCAAGAAACAGTTAAGGACCCATCATTAATTCTTACAAGTAGGTATGATTAATCTTTTGTGAGATTGCTGATTATCTAAACATCAAGAGTCGGGATCATGTTTTGCATGACAAAGTGATGCTGTTGAGTGGGATTGAAACAGGAGGAACAGGATCTCCCATTTTTCTCAATTCTGTTTCTTAATAGGGAGTCTGCTTTTCATCCAGATGGAGCCTATTTTAAGGCTTGCATTATGGCATTCATGAGGTTTTCACACAACTGGGAGAAACTCACACTGACTATGTTATCATGAATGCAGGCAAATGTAAAGGTTGCAAAACTGGAGATATGGAGGGTATTCTCCTACAGTTCTGAGTCAAACAGTGACTCTCCCTATGACTGACTCTACAGCTCTCTTATAAACTTTTAATTTAAAAGATTTCTTTTAAGCTAAAGATTCTCCACTGTTTCACACTGCATTACATTAGTGGGGAAAATGAGAACATCTTCCTAAGATCTTTTTTTAAAAAAAAATATGTTAGATTTTTTTTAATCCTGCCTTTATTATTTTTATAGATAAGTCAAGATGGCAATCATACCTAATGATTCTTCCTTCTATTTTCCCCAAAACAACAACCCGGTGATGAGAGCTGGACTGAAAGAGAGTGACTTTGTGTTCACCTAGCTTGGTGCCTTAACTGCTAGACCAAATTGACACTTTCATAATTGTTCACCTTCAATCAAAGTGAATGGCAGCCAGAAGTTGTTCAACAAGAAGACTTGATTGTACAAAGTAGATTTTTTTTAAAAAAAGGTAACCCACAGGGTATTTATTTATTTTATTTATTTATTTTATTTGATTTTTATACCGCCCTTCTCCCGAAGGACTCAGGGCGGTGTACAGGCATAATAAAACCGACAATACAATATACAAGTTTAAAATACGATTTAAAAAACTTATTTTAAATTAGCCCAATGATTAAAATTTACCATACTAAGAAAACCCCGTTTAAAATTAAAAATTTAAACATTAAAATCCCCAATTTAAGCCAGCCCTCGGATAAAAGATGAGTCTTGAGTTCGCGACGAAATGTCGAAGGTCGGGTATTTGGCGTAAACCGGGGAAGTTCGTTCCAGAGTGTGGGAGCCCCCACAGAAGGCCCTTCCTGGGGCCGCCAGCCGACATTGTTTGGCGGACGGCACCCTGAGAATCCCTCTCTATGGGAGCGTCTGGTCGGTGGGAGGCGTGTGGTAACAGCAGGCGGTCCCGTAAGTACCCAGGTCCTAAGCCATGGAGCGATTTAAAGGTCATAACCAACACCTTAAAGTGCACCGGAAGGCCACAGGCAGCCAGTGCAGTCTGCGCGGGAGGCGGTGTTACATGGGAGCTCACCGTAGCTCCTCTATAACCAGCGCAGCTGCATTCTGGACTAACTGAAGCCTCAGGCGCACTTCAAGGGGAGCCCCATGTGAGAGCATTACAGTAATCCAGCGAGAGGTAACGAGCGCATGAGTGACTGCATGAGGCATCCCGATCAAGGAAGGCGCAACTGCGAACCAGGCGAACCTGGTGGAAGGCCCTCCTGGAGACGGCCGTCAAATGGTCTTCAAGCGACAGCCGATCATCCAGGAGGACACCCAAGTTGCGCACCCTATCCTTTGGGGCCAGTAACTCGCCTCCAACAGCCAGCAGCGGCTGCAGCTGACTGAATCGGGGTGCGGCATCCACAGCCACTCCGTCTTGGAGGATTAAGCTTGAGCCTGTTTCTCCCCATCCAGACCCGTACAGCTTCCAAACACCGGGACAGCACGCCCGACAACTTCATTGGGGTGGTCTGGGGTGGAAAAGTACAACTGGGTGTCGTCAGCGTACTGCTGGTATCTCACCCGAAACCACTGATGATCTCACCCAGCGGCTTCATGTAGATGTTGAACAGCAGGCGAGAGAATCGACCCTGTGGGACCCCACAAGTGAGGCCCTCGCGGTCGACCTCTGCCCCCTGTCAACACCGTCTGCGACGGTCAGAGAGATAGGAGGAGAACCACCGATATCACGGTGCCTCCACTCCCAATCCCCAACCGCGCAGCAGGATACCATGATCGATGGTATCGAGCGCTGAGAGGTCTAATAGGACCAGGGCAGAGGAATATCCCTGTCCCTGGCCTCCAGAGATCATCCACCAATGCGACCAAAGCTGTCTCCGTGCTGTATCCGGGTCGGAAGCCGGACTGGAGCAGGTCTAGATAGACATCTTCATCCAGGTGTTGGGGCAGCTGTCGCGCCACGGCACTCTCTACAACCTTCGCAACAAAGCGAAGGTTGGAACTGGGCGATAATTACCCAAAATAGCTGGGTCCAAAGAGGGCTTCTTAAGGAGGGTCTCACCACCGCCTCTTTCAAGGCGGCAGGAAAACCCCATCCAACAAAAGCGTTGATAATCCTCTGGAGCCAGCCTCGTGTCACCGCCTGAGTGGCCAGTACCAGCCAGGAAGGACACGGGTCCAGTAAACATGTCGTGCCGTGAAGCCTCCCCAACAGCCTGTCCACGTCCTCGGGAGCCACAGGGTCAAACTCATCCCAAATGTGCTCAACAAGGCGTGCCTCCTCTCCCTCGCTTGGATCATCCCAAATTCGGTCCAGACCGTCCCTCAGCTGGCGATTTTATCGTATAGATAACCACTAAACTCCTCGGCTCGTCCCTGCAAAGGTCATCCGCACCTCCTGATGTAGGAAGGCGGGTCACCCAGCTGGGGCGGCGGGCGGTTATCTGCCGGCGCAATGAGGGTGGGCGTAGGGCGCCTCGCTTCCCTCATTGCCACTAGGTAGGTCCTGCTTCAGTTGAATTCGTATTGCTGCTCAAAGCGCTGTGTTTTTTCCTACCGAAATGATACCTATTTACCTACTTGCATGTAACATGCTTTCCAACTTCTAGGCTGGCCAAAGCTGAGGCAAGTGACAGGAGCTCACTCCATTGTGTGGTGCTGGGACTCAAACTGCCAGAGTATAGATCTTCTCCAGCATCTGAGCTTTTGTACGTCATCATCATGTCTCCCTCCATGTCACATGACTGA
Organism: Ahaetulla prasina; assembly: GCF_028640845.1. Taxonomy (NCBI): domain Eukaryota; kingdom Metazoa; phylum Chordata; class Lepidosauria; order Squamata; family Colubridae; genus Ahaetulla; species Ahaetulla prasina. Next base: position 214,778,691 of record NC_080540.1, on the reverse strand, counting down.
GATTTGGGGGCTCAGGGACTGCTTGCTGACCAGCTGTGATTGCAAAATGCAATAATGTTGTAATTGGCTTGCAATTACAATGTTACAGCATCGTGCAATCAGATGATTGTCATTTGCAACGTTCCCTGGCAGCTTCCCACAAGCGAGGTTAATGGGGAAGCCAGCATGAGATTGCAAATGGTGATCACATGGTTGCACATAATGCTGCAATTGCACAGTATCTGCCTGATGATGGCAACTGGGACTGCCAGAACTCCTACTGTAAGTCAGTATGGTCACGTGATGTTGCAGCTTATGACTGTGTCGCTTAGTGACTGAGGTTTCTGGTCCCAATTAACATTAATAAGTGATGGTTACCAGGGGTGAAATTCAGCAGGTTCTGACAGGTTCTGGAGAACTGGTAGCAGAAATTTTGAGTTCAGAGAACCAGCAAATACTACCTCTGGCTGGCCCCAGAGTGGGGTGGGAATGGAGATTTTGCAGTATCCTTCCCCTGCCACACCCACCAAGCCATGCCCACCAAGCCATGCCCACCTAGCCACACCCACCAAGCCATGCCCACCTAGCCACGCCCACCAAGCCACGCCCACCAAGCCATGGCCACCAAGCCATGCCCACCAAGCCATGCCCACCAAGCCATGCCCACCAAGCCATGCCCACCAAGCCATGCCCACCAAGCCATGCCCACCAAGCCATGCCCACCAAGCCATGCCCACCAAGCCATGCCCACCAAGCCATGCCCACCAAGCCATGCCCACCAAGCCATGCCCACCAAGCCATGCCCACCAAGCCATGCCCACCAAGCCATGCCCACCAAGCCATGCCCACCAAGCCATGCCCACCAAGCCATGCCCACCAAGCCATGCCCACCAAGCCATGCCCACCAAGCCATGCCCACCAAGCCATGCCCACCAAGCCATGCCCACCAAGCCATGCCCACCAAGCCATGCCCACCAAGCCATGCCCACCAAGCCATGCCCACCAAGCCATGCCCACCAAGCCATGCCCACCAAGCCATGCCCACCAAGCCATGCCCACCAAGCCATGCCCACCAAGCCATGCCCACCAAGCCATGCCCACCAAGCCATGCCCACCAAGCCATGCCCACCAAGCCATGCCCACCAAGCCATGCCCACCAAGCCATGCCCACCAAGCCATGCCCACCAAGCCATGCCCACCAAGCCATGCCCACCAAGCCATGCCCACCAAGCCATGCCCACCAAGCCATGCCCACCAAGCCATGCCCACCAAGCCATGCCCACCAAGCCATGCCCACCAAGCCATGCCCACCAAGCCATGCCCACCAAGCCATGCCCACCAAGCCATGCCCACCAAGCCATGCCCACCAAGCCATGCCCACCAAGCCATGCCCACCAAGCCATGCCCACCAAGCCATGCCCACCAAGCCATGCCCACCAAGCCATGCCCACCAAGCCATGCCCACCAAGCCATGCCCACCAAGCCATGCCCACCAAGCCATGCCCACCAAGCCATGCCCACCAAGCCATGCCCACCAAGCCATGCCCACCAAGCCATGCCCACCAAGCCATGCCCACCAAGCCATGCCCACCAAGCCATGCCCACCAAGCCATGCCCACCAAGCCATGCCCACCAAGCCATGCCCACCAAGCCATGCCCACCAAGCCATGCCCACCAAGCCATGCCCACCAAGCCATGCCCACCAAGCCATGCCCACCAAGCCATGCCCACCAAGCCATGCCCACCAAGCCATGCCCACCAAGCCATGCCCACCAAGCCATGCCCACCAAGCCATGCCCACCAAGCCATGCCCACCAAGCCATGCCCACCAAGCCATGCCCACCAAGCCATGCCCACCAAGCCATGCCCACCAAGCCATGCCCACCAAGCCATGCCCACCAAGCCATGCCCACCAAGCCATGCCCACCAAGCCATGCCCACCAAGCCATGCCCACCAAGCCATGCCCACCAAGCCATGCCCACCAAGCCATGCCCACCAAGCCATGCCCACCAAGCCAAGCCAAGCCATGCCCACCAAGCCAAGCCAAGCCATGCCCACCAAGCCAAGCCAAGCCAAGCCAAGCCAAGCCAAGCCAAGCCAAGCCAAGCCATGCCCACCAAGCCATGCCCACCAAGCCATGCCCACCAAGCCATGCCCACCAAGCCATGCCCACCAAGCCATGCCCACCAAGCCATGCCCACCAAGCCATGCCCACCAAGCCATGCCCACCAAGCCATGCCCACCAAGCCATGCCCACCAAGCCATGCCCACCAAGCCATGCCCACCAAGCCATGCCCACCAAGCCATGCCCACCAAGCCATGCCCACCAAGCCATGCCCACCAAGCCATGCCCACCAAGCCATGCCCACCAAGCCATGCCCACCAAGCCATGCCCACCAAGCCATGCCCACCAAGCCATGCCCACCAAGCCATGCCCACCAAGCCATGCCCACCAAGCCATGCCCACCAAGCCATGCCCACCAAGCCATGCCCACCAAGCCATGCCCACCAAGCCATGCCCACCAAGCCATGCCCACCAAGCCATGCCCACCAAGCCATGCCCACCAAGCCATGCCCACCAAGCCATGCCCACCAAGCCATGCCCACCAAGCCATGCCCACCAAGCCATGCCCACCAAGCCATGCCCACCAAGCCATGCCCACCAAGCCAAGCCAAGCCATGCCCACCAAGCCAAGCCAAGCCATGCCCACCAAGCCAAGCCAAGCCAAGCCAAGCCAAGCCAAGCCAAGCCAAGCCAAGCCATGCCCACCAAGCCATGCCCACCAAGCCATGCCCACCAAGCCATATCTGTGGGCACGTGAGCGTTGCCCTAGGTCAGCTCCAGCGCGTCGGCCAGATGATTTTGGGGCCTTCTGGGCTCACCAGAAGTTGAGAAACTGGCCATTTCTGGCCTCCGGAGGGCCTCCAGCGGGGGTGTGGGAAAGGCCGTTTTCATCCTCCCCAGGCTCCAAGAAAGCCTTTGGAGCCTGGGGAGGGCGAAAAACGGGCCTACTGGGCCCACCGGTAACCTTTTTGCTGTTGTGTGCTAAAAGCAGGGGAAGCACAGGGAAGGGGGGGGTGTTGTGTACATGCACAGGGGTGTGGGGTGCAGGGCGTGGGAGGTGACCCCCCGCACTCCCCCCGCTTTTGGCACATGATGGCAAAAAGGTTAACCATCACCCTTAGACCCACACCTTCGCTTTATCAAGACTGAGCGAAAAGCACAACTGTTTCCTGAAAGATACGTATGTCTGCATTTTCACACGCCTCATTAGAAGAGCAAAATAGAGAGGGAACTTTTCAAAGCATCCTTGGTTTTTAAAAAAGCTTGACTTTGACATTCTTGATTAACAACGCCGCAAGTGGAAGGAGGCTTGTCAGAAAAGGCAATGGAGGCTCTTCTCTCAGAAAACAAATAGCTCATTTACAGATTGCACTTCGTTAGGCTGATGCAAATTAATCCAATTGTTGATGGCAAAATGTAACTAATGCTGCATAATTTGGATGGCAGTACCAGTAAAACTTAATTTTCCTTTAAATCGTATCTTCACAAATGAGGATTCCTCCATTTTCTCCTCTGTTCTACAAAGAAATCTAAAAACAAACATTTTAAACTGTCTCTAGGGATGAGAGACAAATGGTGATACAGAAGGTTATAAACTGTTTTAGAAACAAGCATATTTTATATTTGGTATTATTTTTCACCAAAAGGCACCCAACATATTGTGCTGAAATTCTTGGACATAAATTGTTAATGCTAAATTAGTTTTCTGACACCAGGCTAAATCTAAAGAGACAGAACTTCATGATTGGTTTTAACAGTTGAGACAACAAGAATTTCTTAAGTGGTCAAAAATGGGACATATTCTCAGCAGTGATGTAATTTTGAGATTTTATCTCTGAGCCGTGCAGAGATCAGCAGACTGAATAGAATTCTGCAAAGTTGAACTGTTATCGTGCCAACCTCACTGAGAGATTTTGTGTGTAGTAATAATAGAACAGAGCAGAAGAAGGCAACCTAAAACTTCAAAACCACATTCAATCCTCAAATTCCCTCTTTATACCCCCAGCAGTATCTTCCAACCACAAATGCAAAAAAACCGGTGTAACATGCTTTTGTTGTTTAAGACAGGGAAAACAAACAACTGATAAGCTCTAAAATGTGCTTAATATCAGCCCATCAAGAAACCAACACTGCAGGAATTATTGGAATTCTGTTGTTAAATGGTATAATAACACAGCATTGATCTTTTGACAGAGATGATCTCTCTCCCTACTCGACTCCACACAATATCAAAAAGAATAAAAGTGGAGAAACCTTGATCCCTTACCCCTCTCTCCTTATCCAGGCTAAATTGGATGGGGAGAGGTGATTGTATATTGGTTGCTGAATTTATTATTCAAGGTTATCTCCCGTCAATTTCTCTACGTAAACCAGATCAACTCCACAAGAAAGCTAGGACTACTTTGGACTTAAACCATTCATGGAAACATAACAACTCTAGGCTGATTACTGTCTTAACTCTCCCGCCAGGCTCTGCCTACCCTTCTCGTACACCAGGGGTAGCCAACATTTTGGACCTCAGGGACCACTAAATTCATAATTTTAAATACCGCGGACGACTAATATGATTTTTTTAAAAAAATAAATTGTATATAATTTTTCTGCGGATCACCAAAATTTTCTCGCGGACCACCAGTTAGTGACCACCGTCCTACACCATCCAAACTAAATTTTAAACTGAACTTGGCTAACCAAATTCTTCTTTAAGCCATGCAGCTGAGCCAACCAATGGAAAATGTCAATTCTCAAGTAATTTTATACGAATTCTTCCCTGAGTTTTATAGAGATGTTGAAATTTTCCATCAACTTCATATGAGCCTCGGTGGCGCAGTGGTTAGAGTGCAGTACGGCAGGCTACTTCTACTGATCACCGGCTGCCAGTAGTTTGGCAGATCGAATCTCACCAGGCTCAAGGTTGACTCAGCCTTCCACCCTTCCGAGGTTGGTAAAATGAGGACCCAAGTTGTTGGGGGCACTATGCTGACTCTGTAAACCGCTTAGAGGGGGCTGTAAAGCACTATGAAGCGGTATATAAGTCTAAGTCTCTTGCTCTTAGGACTGGGATACTTATGGGACCGTCTACTGCCAACGTCTATCTCCCAACGACCAGTGCGCTCTCACAGAGAGGGGCTCCTCAGGGTGCCATCAGCCAAGCAATGTCAGCTGGCGGCCCCCAGGGTCAGGGCCTTCTCTGTGGGGGCTCCTACCCTATGGAACCAGCTTCCCCCTGGACTCTGACAAATACCTGACCTTAGGACCTTCCGCCGCGAACTTAAAACCTACTTATTTCGTCTTGCTGGACTCGCTTAAATTTTAAATTATCAAATTGATTTTATGGGTTTTAAATTTTTTGTAAATTTTAGAGGGTAATATTTTATCTATAAGTAGCCATATCAAATAGGTTTTTTAAGGGTTGTTTTTAGTTTTGTATTGTTGTTTTCTTTCTGTATTTTATTTTTGGCTGTACACCGCCCTGAGTCCTTCGGGAGAAGGGCGGTCTATAAATAAAAATATTCTATTCTATTCTATTCTATTCTATTCTATTCTATTCTATTCTATTCTATTCTATTCTATTCTATTCTCTTGCTATCATATGAATAAAGGAGAAAATGGGTGGAGCAGGGGTGAAATGCTTCCGGATCGGACCGGATCGTGCAATTTGGTAGCAATCGTGGGTGGTAGTTCGGCGATCCAGTAGCAATGGTGGAACAAAGCTTCGCCTACCCGCCCAGGTGTCATTACTTCCTGGTTTTAACCAGGAAGTAATGTGTTTTTTACCCTCTGTGCATGTGCAGGTTTTGCGCATGCGCAGAAGGCCTGCAGGTGCATGTGATGCACGCATGCACTTCTGAGCTGGTAAGGAAGTTAAGTTGATTTCACCCCTGGGGTAGAGTATATGCATGGAAGCAAGGACAAATGTGGGCTGAAGACAATGTATATCAGTGTTGCTAAAAACAACAAAGTGCACGGTTCTTCTCTTTATCTCTTCATCTATCAAGAAAAGCTGGCCACATTGAGTTATGAAGGGTCCTCAATGCTCTCTTAGTTTGCTGGTTTTCTTACAGATGTTTCATTACCCAAACTAAATAACATCATCAGTGCTAGTTGATGCATATTGAGTTAGCCAGGCTACTCAGTTTATTTGCCAACCCTGAGAGAAGTTGGCAGGGCTGCTAGCTGAAACCTCTTCTCAATGATGTAACCTAAGAACCTTCTCCATGCTGGGCACGGATGCTTCTGGTGAGCTATTCCCCCTTCAGTCTGAGCCCACCAGATCTTCATTTACCGGAATGCTCAAGCTTTTGGTAAACAGACACAATGCTTTGTTCTTGAACTGGACTCTTCTAACACGAGCTTTATTAGAAGCAGCAAGATGTGTTCTTGCTAGATTTTTATCCAAACCATCTCCAAACCTATTATAGAGAAAGGCAGATAATGACTCTAATAGCAAGGAATATTCAGAGGTAGAATGAGAAATTATTGGTTTCCGCTCATTCAATGAATCTGATATGACAGAAGGTTATTACTGCAATTTGCACCAGAAGCTGATATGGTTATCACCCCCTTCTCCCATTACTTCTGTGGCTTTACAGAAATATAGATAGGTATAATTTGCATTCTATAATGACGAGGAGCTACATCCTGTACCCTACAAGCAGTTATTTCTCATAATAGTTACATTGAATTACCAGGTTGGTGCAGAACACTACATCTAAGTATTACCATATCCCACTGAAATTATTGTACCTTATGTTTTATCTTTGTAAAAGGTTAGAAACATGATTCTGTTGTTACCCACATTCATTTTGCACAGAAGTAGCCAAACTCCCCCTTTCTTTCAATCATCCTTGAAAGTATCTTTAAGCAGCCTTAAGGCATTTCATGACATAAGCTTTAAATATCTCTTGGCTGCCTCTAATTTGTATCCCTCCCTAAAAGTGCCCTATGAATAATTTTAAAAGTTTGCCAAGCAAAGTTAAAAGATGATCTTATTTGTGTCTCTATAGCATCCTCGCAGTCCAAGAGAGACTTCATACAATTTTGCAGGTCACACTACCAATGTGCAAACATGGGCTATTGTATCGCAGCTGCTTTAAAGATATGGATAATTGTGTATAGCAAATTCTAAAACCAGATGTTCACATGCATTCCTGGTATGTGCTTTTGCCAATAAATGCGTTTCAAAATGAGAAGAGGTGCAAAACTCTGCTGGGATTGTTTATGAAATTGTTTTGCTCAAAAATGCAGAGTCATATTTTATTTATTTTATTTATTTATTTATTTATTTTGTCACAACATTATATATAAGCATCACATAAAAAGATTATATAGTATATAAACATATATATGAGGTAATATAAGGAAGTATAAGCATATATATATATATAAGAAGAAAAAAGAAAAGAAAGAAACAAGCAAACAATAGGACAGGAACGGTAGATATGTTTGTGCTCTTATGCACGCCCCTTATAATCCTTTTAGGAATGAGGTGAGGTCAATAGTAGAAAGTTTTTGGTTGAAGATTTTGGGATTTTGAGTAGAGACTATGGAGTCAGAGTAATATACGTTCTCAGAGGCCACAATTGAGGCTGGCAACTCCATTGCTAAGGGACGTGGTTGCTAAGCAAAACATTACACCGCTTATAACATCACTTTCCATTCCCAGTTGTTAAGTGAGTTATGATATGTCATTAAGCGAAACATCATGTGTCTTTGAGTTATGATTTTACTGCCCACTTTTCTATTGATTCTGCTTGTTGGAAGCTAGTTGCGAAGCACACACATGGCGGTCACGTGACCATAGGGCACTGCAAAATTTATAAATGCCTGCCAGTTGTGAAGCATTCAAATGTTAATCATATGGCCATGGGGACACTTTGACAGTCACAAATGCAAGGGCTGAAAGTTGTAATAAAGTTACTTGTAATAAAGTTACTTTTTCTGATGCTGTTGTAATTTTGAATGGTTGCTAGAGCAGTTGTTAAGTAGAATCTTCCTGTATTTAACCTATATATATGATGACCAGCCTATGAGTCATAGAAAGTGGGCTGCGCTGAAATAAGAGGTTTATCAAATTCTTGATGAGCTATTGTAAATGCTCAAAGGAATATCCATATAACCACCTACAGCAGCAGAAGTAGCAACTCACTCTTCCATTGAGAAAATAATCTTATGGCGTACAACACGGAGGGGCAGGAGAATAAACAATAGCTTGGGTCAGCGCCCCAAGTAGGTGGAGATATTTTTTCTTTCTCTGGATTCTATATTGTTGTTTCTCTCTCAAGCAGAAACCAGCATGAGAAGAACAACTACTAGCAAAGTTATCAGATGGTTTGATATGGTTTAAACATGTAAACTGAATGGAAGGAATTGTAGGATAGCGACTCATATTTGGATGGAGGATGGGTAGATGCATGGATATTCTTTTATTGGAACTGGATCCCCAATTGAATAGTGCTATTTTTGAATTTTATTCCATCCATGCAGTGTAGTAAGAGTCTTGATGGGAATCAGTTTTAACTAGCAGCAATTTTATCAAAAGAGAGAACTGAACAGGATGTCTGTGAATGACCAGAGCTAAAGCAACACATGTTAAGGACTATTTGCAAACTGAATCTATTATGACTACTAAAATCTCAGAGGAACTAAAACAATATTTGCCCAAGTTATAAATTCATCCCCATTGTGTTGGCTGGCTGTGGCCCATGTTCACAGAAAGCAATTTATACTTTTGCTTTGGTTTTTTTTACTAGTTACTAATTTCTGCCCAAATCTAGGTTATCCTTTTGGGGAATGGCTGTTGTGCTAAGTAGCATCCTGGGGTTTCATTTGATGTGAAGGCTGTTATGATTCTCTATCTGTTAATTTTTCAGCTAGAACATATCACCACAGATGGATTTCTGATTCCAGACAAAAGGCTGGATCTATAAATAGACAAATCTCTTATCTCTTCTGGTAGTTGGGAGACTGTTTTTCCTAGTACTTTAAGATTTTTCAGTGTCTTTGATTGACAAATCTGTGACACATCAGTATGGCTTTTGATAGATATTGTTCTATCAGTAGAAATTTAGGGTAGAATTTGTGATGTCCTCAAAATAGGTTGTTTACAAAATTGCCACAGATTTGTTTTCAAGCAAAACAGTGTGATCAGTCAAAATGGAATCAGCTGCAGCACAGATGGACATATCGTTTATAGATTATGCTACTGTCTGTTTCAAAATATTTTACTTCTTAACGTACAAAGTTGCACATATTTCAACAAGCTGGAGACAAAAAGTATACGTGTATCCAGAAAAAGGTATAATTTTGAGTAGGTTGCACAGAAAAATAATACATCTGCCTAGTACTGATACCCAAACAAAATTTTCCTTACCTTCTTTTAATTAAAAAAAAGAAGAATGGAATGTAGCACATTGTATAAAAATCAAGTTTATCAGGATAGCAATAGCACTTAGACTTATATACCACTTCACAGTGCTTTACAGCCCTCTCTAAGCAGTTTACAGAGTCAGCGTATTGCCCCCCAAAATCTGGGTCCTCATTTTACCTCAGAAGGATGGCAGGCTGAGTCAACCTTGAGCCAGTGAGACTCGAACTGCTAGCAGCTGGCAGTTCAGCAGAAGCAGCAGACTACTGCATTCTACCTTAACTACTGCACTATTACGACTCAGGATGCTTCTAGTTCCCCAGTAGACCCAAGATAGACGGGTAGGTGGGTGGATGGTTAGATAAATGGATGGATGAATGAATACATAAATTCACACACATTTTACATACCGCATTTATTTAAATAATATCAAAGTGGGATTGTCAGATTATTTGCATATTTTTTCATGAAATGGCTGTATCTCTTGTTGACTGAAATAGTGTGTCATAAATTGGCTAGCTCACATTTTAATATTTCTGTAATTCTTTCCATTTTTCAGTGTCTCTTATTCATGTCAATATTATGAATATTTGTTTTGATTTATATTCAAGGTGATAGAACAGGGAGCACTGTGTTATGATACTATGTGGATTTATGAACATAAGCTACTTTATATCATTAATTAATTTGATCAATTAATCTGATTAGCAGAGATTTTCCAGGATTCAGTCTTTTTGCGTGCTCCTTATTCATGAAACTATGATGTAACACATGCACTATTTTTTTTAAAAAAAACTGCAATGAGAACTTTTGACCTTAACACATTATGCAGGAATCCTATAATCTATTCACTGATCATAAAATGGAAACTACTAATTAATAATTAATTAGTAATAATTAATACAAATATTAATAAAGTTAATAATTGTCTTTCCCATTCTAAGGCATTCTGTAGAGATTGCATTATTTACCACTGGGAAGAAAAGGAATGTTACCATGAATTGGGAACTGGAATTTTGTCTTTGATAGTCCTTTAAGGTGGCTCATCATGTTTGCTATAATGCATCTGAATCTTTAATATTTGTAATATTAAATTTTTTACAAATAATACAAATTTGCATATTTGTATTATTACAAAATAATAACAAAGCACAAATACATACAGCCCTATTAAAGGATCAACATAGCTACAAAATTGATAAGTGTAGCAATAAAAGATGGAAAAACAAAAAAGGAAATGTCCTGGAAGTTACATAATCAATTAACAAACTTTGGCCAAAATGGTTAAGAAACCTTGTTTGTCTAGGACAGGGGTCGGCATCCTGTGGCCCTGGACCCACATGTGGCTCTTTCATCCCTCTGCTGTGGCTCTGTTACCGGTTGGCGCCACAATTTTGAGGAGCTTCCGGTTAGGGAGGGAAAAGCACAGCACGCCAGGAGGAGACTCTATGGCAAGGGGCAGATTTTCTGGTTGGCTCCACAATTGATAGGGCTTTCGGTTAGGGCAAGTAGAGGAAAAAGGACGCCGCGCTAGGAAGAGACTCTATGGTGGGGGAACCAGATTTCCAGTTGGCTCCAGAATTGAACAGGGGCTTCTGGTTAGGACCTTTGAGTGTTTAAGGTTGCCGATCCCTGATCTAGGAGAGAGAGAGGAAGAAGGGGAGGGAGGGAGGGAGAAAGAGAGAGAGAGAGAGAGAGAGAGAGACGGAGAGAAACTAATATGTTGACAACAACTTATATCAACAATCTACCACTACAAACCAGGGGATATTGGGGGATATTGCTAAAAACAACACAGAAATTCTTATTACGCAGCAATCGATTCACAGCCTATCATGGTTTCTTGACAGCCCCAAATGCAACAGTATTAGAATAGGACAACACCAAATCATGCAGATTAATGTTCCTAATCCAGAGTTACATTTCTAGTAACAAGGTGATTGTAACCAACCCATTATTAAACATTTTATGAGGCACAGTATAATAGAAAACTAATTGCATGAGATTTAATGTAATCTTCCATTGATTTAACAGAACAAGGACATTACGGTTATGGAATGCTTTCTTGGTGGAAGTGTGTTTGGCTTTCATTATCCCAGTATTCAGGAAAATGGTGGAATACCTCTCTCTGTCTCTCTCCTCCAGATTTTTAACCGTTAATTGGTTTTTATTCTAAAAGTATTGACATCACTGCCACATTTTACAGCTAGCATTCCTTAGTGCTCTAAGTCTTCCTGAATACTTCTATAAAAAAGGGCATGAACAGCAGCAAGGATGATAATGGTGCCCATTTTAATGTATGAATTGCATCAATTTTAAGCAAATAAAACTACACACACAAAATATAGTTTTATAACGTGTGTGTGTGTGTGTGTGTGTGTGAGAGAGAGAGAGAGAGAGAGAGAGAGAGACCTATCCAACCTGTTATTATTTTTATATGCTGCGACTGTTCCTTTAAATCTGAGGGATATTATTGTTTTAGCCTGGAATTAAATACAATTGTAGCTCCTGACTTGTTTCTGCTATTGTTATCAGAACTATAATTCTCAGTATCCTTCATTCACTCAGAAGGGTGGGTGGGTGGGAAGAAATCTATCTTCCAATGAGAGATCTAGGTATAGGGTGACTAAAGATGGACTGCAAAAGTTGGATGACATTAGATTATGATCAAAAAATTACATTTTTGGTAATATTTTTGTACCAGATCTGATCTACTTTGGCACCTTTTAGAAACAGCCTAGAGGTGGAAAGAAGAGGTCAATGGAAGGACAAAGGGACAGATCTCTCCAGGAAAGGAAAGGAATGATGATCTCTTGTTTACTTAGATAAACAGGGGCTGCTATCAGAGAACAAGCTGCAGAGGAGATGTCATAGAGATAAAAGGAATACAGAGATAAAATTGCCAACCAAGTGACTTCCTGAGAGGACAATGAGAAATCACCACCAGATACCTCACATACTGTGAGCAATAAATTGTTAGCGACATATAAGATAGTTCCTTTTGAGGTAAATCCTGTAATTATTATAATATAAAGGAAAAAGACTAAATACTCTAGTTAACTTTTTAAGGGACAGATGCAGGTTAGCAAATTTGAAACCAAGCTAATTGTCTGTACCCATAAATAATTTAGTGACATATTTGGGGTATATTTAACAAACTGTAGTTGTCAACACTGTATACAGGTAGTCCTCGACTTATGACCACAATTGAGTCCAAAATGTATGTTGCTAAGTGAGAAGTTTGTTCAGTGTGCTTTGCCCCATTTTATGATTTTTCTTGCCATATTTGTTAAGTGAATCATTGCAGTGGTTAAATTAGTAACATGGTTGTTAAGTGAATCTGGTTTCCCCATGGGTTTTGATTGTCAGAAGGTCACCAAATGGGATCATGTGAAACTGCAGTTTCATGTGAAACTGCAACCATCATAAATGCGAGTCAGTTGTCAAGCATCCAAATGTAAATCACATGACCAAGGGGATGCTGCAATGGTCATAAGTGTGAAAAATGGTCATAAGTCACTTTCGGCAGTGCCGTTGTAATTTTGAATGGTCATTAAATTAAGTGTTGTAAGTTGAGGACTAAATGTAGTATTTTATGGGCTCTGATGCTGGCAATCATATTTACAAGGGGGCTGAGAAATGGCAGGTAGTTTGGGAAAATTTGTGTGATTGAACAGGATGGTGCTGGTATTTATAAGTGAGTAAATGCAAATGTAGAATTAAAGAAAACATTTTAATATTCTGATCCACAAATATTTATACCTATACAATAAATACAATTGTTATCCTGACTATCACGATTTGAGAGAAGAGTGTCACCACAGCACACAGTACTAAGATAGATCGTGCGTGCATGTATACATAAGTGATAGTTATTTAATATGATTAAATCAAGCAAACAGAATCTGCCATGAGATTATTTTATTTGGCTTTGCATAGTTTAATGCCAATTGTTGCACAGTTAATTGTAACATATTCAGAACTTCTTTTCACTTATTTATTGGGGGTAGGTATTATTGATTATCTGTGGATGCCCATTAAATCAGAGCGGGCACAATTCTGATGTGTGACATAAAGGAGGATGTCACCACACAAAAGAGGTGACAACTAATTCTGAATGTCATTGTGTAAATGGCATAAACTGAGATCTAGCAAAAAGAGGCTTCAAATACTTGTACCAATCTTCCTTTTTAGGCTTCACCTTTAGGAAATACACAAGCAAAGTTATACATAGATTTCTAATAATCCAATAACTGCAACTGTTGACAAACTGTTTGTCAAGTTTTGGACATTTTTGGAAATGTGCACCTCAATATTTGGAATAAATCAGATATATAGAGCTAGTAATACATGGAGCTTTGATCAAATGTAGACACCTGCCTTCTAGAATAATCATGTCCAACAATGAAAAACTCTCTATGGGAATTATCTAGGTAGTTTGTGTCAACGCTATAAGCCATAATAGCCTCAGGCATAGTATTCACATCTGCATAAACAAATGTACGATAGGGAAAGCTTAATTAATATGCCTTTATTGTACACACAAGAGATTTCCATGAAATATGGAATTCCTATCACACATAGTTTCCAATTGTTCTTTCTTGCTAACTCACATCACTCTGCAGTAACTAATGTTAGGATGTAGGATTAATGGATTGGAAAAAAAAATATTCATGGATTCTCAATATGGGTATAAATTTAGAAAGGGGCTAATAGGAATTTGGTGTTATTAGCTAAGTTCCCTTCAGGGGTTAAATCTACTTACCTTCCCAACCAGTTCACATGCACGCTTGGACCCTCTGCGCATGCACAAACCGTTCTGCCCATGCGCAGAAGGTAAAAAACAGGTTACTTCCTGGTTAAAACCAGGAAGTAACGACAATCAGGCGGGTGGGCAGAGCCTTGCGCCGCCATCACTACTGGTTCTCTGAATCACCGGCTGCCATTGCTATCAGTTTGGCCGAACCGGTCCGAACTGGGAGCATTTCACCCCGGTTCCCTTCCTTTTCCTCAGTATCTGAGCTGAGTTGCATTTATGTTTGTTTCTAATTTTATGATGGCACATGTCATTTACACATTTGCTCAGATTGAATATTATCAATTATAAATTTAGCAATCTCAGATTTTTACTGCTTTAATTTGGAGCATTAACATGCTTTTGACAGTTACTCAATGTGATCTCTCTCACTTTCTCATTTTTAAGTCATTACGGATAATACTACACCAGTAGTCCTTGACTTATGACAGTTCAGTTTGTGACTGTTCAAAGTTACAACAGCACTGAAAAAAGTGACTTATGACCATTTTTCACACTTATAAACCGTTGCAACATCCCCATGGTGACATGATCAAAATTAAAATACTTGGCAATTGATTCACATTTATGATGGTTGCAGTGTTCCGGGGGTCACATGATCTTATTTGGTGACCTTCTGACAAGCAAAGTCAATGTGGAAGCCAGATTCACTTAACAACCAAATCATTAACTTACAGATGCAGTGATTCACTTAACAACTGAGGCACAAAAGATCATAAAATGTGAAAAAACTCATGTAATAACTATTTTGCGTAGCAAAAGAAATTTTGGCCTCAACTGTGTTCGTAAATTGAGGACCACCTGTATAAAAAAACCATGATGAATTTCCAAATTGTGTTTGAAAGTGACATCTTCCTCACTTCTTTTTAACCTCTCCTTTTACACAATTTTCCATGGCATGATACTTCCAGATCTATCCTCTTATTCTCAGATATGTATTTTTAAATAGATATGGCATACTTGAAAGTTTTAAGAACTTCTGAGACAGATTTGGTCCTCAAAACAGATTGATAAAGTTACTGCATAGCCAATAAGTGTACACCAAAGAGATTTGCTTTGTCCATTGTTTTAAAAATGCATAGTGGATTGAGAAGTTTGGTTATAGGAGGATTCAAAACTTGACTAAAGAAAGCATAATCAAATAAACAATGCTCTGTTTCTTTTTGTGTAAACACATTAAACAAAATGCTCTCCAAATCTTATCTGAACTTTGTTTATCTGCCTGGCTGAGAAAATGAAATTGTGTTTGGACTGTATTACTGTAGGGTGATGATGGGAAACTGACTGACCTCTTGTAGAAAACTAACTTTAGGGAAAAGGTTTTCAGCTTGGCGCTTGTCATCACTTTTTTATTCTTTTGAATTCTTCATGTTTGAGGAAAGAAATGGTAAACTGTTCTCCACTTAGCAATATCATAAATTGATGAAGTTCTTAAATCTCCCTGCCCAAAATATGTTTATCTCGGTGTCCATATTAATTTCCTTCAATGCATTGGAGCAGAGATAGGCAATCTTTAGAATTGGGCCTATTTAGAATTTTGAGAGCATGTTGTGGCAGTCTTATAACACAGCGATTATGGGGTAAACTCTCAACCGTTCACATAAAATTGCTACCATAGCTGGTTGGCCAATCACAGTCCACTTATTTAGCAGAAGTCAAGTAGGTTCAATTGCTCTAGTCCAAAGCTCATTTCTACTACTTCACCTTAATCTTACCTTTTTCTCCCCTCCAGATGAGTGGGCATGCTTCCAAACAAAGTGTAGGACCGCAGTAAAGCAATATTTTTATTTCCTGAAAATGCCTTGGAAGCATTTGTGAAGAGGCATTTTTTGTCAAGTCAAGGAAATGCTGAAGACCGGCACTTTGCAACAAGCCAATACGATTAGATTTGTTTAAAATAATACAAAAGGAGTTAAACAAATTAAGTTCCACTGAGACAGGAAGTCTGATAGACACCCCCCCCCAAAGAAAATACAGTATTTATAGGCATCGTGTTGCCTCTCTTTAACTAGAGTTAGGATATAGCTATATAGCACAGGCTGTAATTCCTAAATATGTAGTCTTCAGAAAAAAATGAATCTAAATACTTAAATGATTAATGATATAATTAGGTGAGCAATAGACAGATAGTCCTCGTTTAAACTATTCAAAGTTACAATGGCAATGAAAAAAGTGACTTATGACTGTTTTTCACACTTATGACCCTAACAGCATCCCCCCATGGTCATATGATCAAACTTCAGATGAATGGCAACTGGCTCATATTTATGATGATCACAGTATCCTGGGGTCACATGATCATCTTTTGCGACCTTCTCACAAGTAAAGTCAATGGGAAAGCCAGATCCACTTAACAATCGTGATACAAATTTAACAACAGCAGTGATTCATTTAACAACTGTGTCAAGAGAGGTCGTAAAATGGGGCACAATGATTGACTCTGTCATGTGCACCTCTATAACTGTCTGGTTTGGCTCTGCAACCAAGCAAGACAGACAGACTTCAACAGATAATTAGAACTGTAGAAGAAAACAATTGCTACCAACCTACCTTCCATTGAGGACCTGTATACTGCACGAGTCAAAAAGAGGGCTGTGAAAATATCTACAGACCCCTCGCATCCCGGACATAATTTTTTTTAACTTCTACCCTCAAAATGATGCTATAGGGCACTGCACACCAGAACAACTAGATCCTGTACATGTTCGACAAAGTAAAAAAAAAAAAAAAGGACATTTTTTTCCCGAATGCCATCACTCTGCTAACACAAATTCCCACAACACTGTCAAACTATTTACTAAGACTGTATTACTATTATTCTTCTCATCCTTCCTATTATCTATCTCCTCCCACTTATGACTATAACCTTGTTGCTTATATCTTTATGATTTATATTGTTTTATTTAGTTTCCTAGTATGATTTGATTATTTAGTATCCTATGACTCAATAAGTGTTGTATCTTATGATTCTTGATTAATGTATTTTTTTTATGTACACTGAGAGCATATGCACCAAAGACAAATTCCTTGTGTGTCCAATCATACTTGGACAATAAAGAATTTTATTCTATTTAACAAATGACCTGCTTAGCACCAGAAATTTTGGGCTTAACTGAGGTTGTTAAGTCAAGGACTTACTTATACTTGGTGAGCTATATATTAGGCAAAGGTACAGTGTAAAAAAATAGAAGCAGTCTATAGTTGTTCAAAGCATTCAATGGAGGAAAATGCACTTGGGTGAAGCATCTTCAAAAACATAGCTGCTCGGAGATCATGTCCATTTGGATTGCTGGCAAAGATGACTGACTTTCCAGAGGACATGGCTGTTTCCTCCAAGACTTTGAGGGCTTTGTTCACAGGCCCCTTCAGATCTTTCCCCAAGACTACGGTAAAAGGTGACTGATCTATGTTGGGGCAATACTACATATTATATAAGTAGCAGCCATGGGTTCTGTCTTTGTAATATTAAATCTCACTATTGTTCTAAAATGTCACTCTGCATATTCACTCAGAATTAATTCTATAGGCTCTTACTGAGTTCAGAGGTATTTATTTTGAAGCAGATTATCCCGTAGTAATTGGAACTTAGGTGCCTAGGTGCCAGCATTATCCAAAGCAGTGGAAATGAAGCAACCAAAAATGCTTTAGTTCCCAAACAGGTAAAACTAACCCTCTCCAATATTCTCCAAATTCAACTTCCCAAAATCAAGGAAAGAAATCTCCTAAGGACTGTGCATTTTGAGCCTGAAATGACAGGTCAAAAAAATAAAATGATGGACTTCTAGGTCTAGAATTAAACCAAGTAGCACAGCTAGCATGTTCTCAATACACATGCATGCTTCAAACAATGTCAGTTTGGAAAACACACACACACACACATTTATAATGTTTTTTATCAAGGACATTGTTCTCAGCAAGTAGGGTAGAGAAACCTGCTCTAAAATAGGTTGAATGATGTTTCATTATGCAAACTAGCTTTTAATTTAAGAGGAGGGGGGATTCTCCTACTTTCCACTATCCACTTTTTTTCCTAATGCTGATAAATCATGAGAACAGAAGCCCACCCTATTTCTCCAAATGAACCCCATCCAATTTAGAAATGCAAAATGACTATTATCTATAATAAAGATGATTAGGGGATTGGGGGCTAAAACATATAAAGAACGGTTGCTGGAACTGAGTGTGTCTAGTTTAATGAAAAGAAGGACTAGGGGTGATATGATAGCAGTGTTCCAATATCTCAGGGGTTGCCACAAAGAAGACGGAGTCAACCTATTCACCAAAGCATCAGAAGGCAGGACAAGAAGCAATGGGTGGAAATTAATCAAGGAAAGAAGCAACCTAGAAGTAAGGAGCTAATTTCCTGACATAATAATTAATCAGCCGAACAGCTTGCCTCCAGAAGTTGTCAATGCTTCAACACTGGAAGTTTTCAAGAAGATATTGGACAACCATTTGTCTGAAATGATATTAGGGTTTCCTGCCTGAGCGGGGGGTTGGACTAGAAGATCTCCAAAATCCCTTCCAACTTTGTTATTTTGTTCTGTTCCGTCTAAGTGACCTACTTCACTGTGCATTGCTAAATCAGATTAAGAGCCAGGTATCTTTTTACTTGAAATATTAGTCAACAATGAATTCAAAATGAAAAAGACATTGTAAATATAAAGGCACTGATCATGAATGATGAAAAGCAGGTGCAATTTACTCAAAGTGACAGATTTAAAACCTATTCGGTTATGCTCCCAGCTTGATTCCATGCTGTCCGTTAGATAACAAATATCTTTTTTCACACTGTCCCTTGGCTTATGGATACTTAGTGATTCCTGGTAGACAGTAATAATTTCTCAACTGTGCGCCAGGGCATTTTACTGTAACATGGATAAATTATTATGTCACAAAACATAGCAGTGAAACCATTAGGCTAAAAAGTTGTTTTGCAAGGGATTTGGGCTGTTGAAAATAAAATGGCCCAGTGTTACAAGAAGATATACAGTAGCTTGTGGTAGAATGTAGCATGTTGCAGAGTTTCCGTTTGTTCACGGAGGACTCCAAACTGGAAAAAGTTAAGAAGGAAATCAAAGTAATAACACACACACACACACCCCTTGTGTTTCACAGTAGCATTTAAATGGCTTGGTGGTATTACTGGAATTGTCTACTTGCTAGAAGAACCTTTTTCACACTATAAAAGGTTAATTGGGACCTGTTTAAAGGTGACTGTCCAAACTTGGAGAGATACAGTAATTTCAGACATTTTCAATTCAGAAAAAAAAAGTTCTAAATATAAAGTACTTTAAAAAAACAACAACACCCCATGGAATCATCATTTTTTAATCCACTCCTGTCTTGGAAGATACAAATATGCCTCAAATGTAGGACCTAATCAATGTATCTAAATTGGTCTCCTTTCAGTTATTATGAACTACAAGTTTGTCAATCCAGCCAATATTTTTTTTTTGTTTACATTTATACCCCGCCCTTCTCCGAAGACTCAGGGCGGCTTACAATGTATAAGGCAATAGTCTCATTCTATTTGTATATTTTTTTACAAAGTCAACTTATGCCCCCCCCCCCAACAATCTGGGTCCTCATTTTACCTACCTTATAAAGGGTGGAAGACTGAGTCAACCTTGGGCCGGGCTCGAACCTGCAGTAATTGCAGGCTCTGTGTTCTAATAACAGGCTTCTCTACTGCCTGAGCTATCCCGGCCCCCCATTCTCCCCATTGCCCTCCATTCTCCTAGCATATATGAATCCAGAAAGATTCCCAGATGGTGCACCAACTCTGGAGTGCCATCAGGTCAAGACTTCGATTACTCAGTTCCTTTTTTAAAAATTGCAATAAGATCACTGTTACTTTTTCCTCCAGTCATTGTTACACTAATAGGAGACTTTCTTCCTCTTTATAGCTGATCATTTCAAATGAACTAATCACCACCTGCTCCGGTATACAACTTGTTGCCTGATTTTGCAATTTAGGAGCGATCTCCATAAATACTTGAAGTATTGCCAATGAGTCACAATCAATTACAAGCTTGTGGTAAGCAGTGGGATACCACAAAGTTCCATCTTCAGCCCAGTACTCTTCAATATTTTCATAAATGACTTAGATGAGGGAATAGAAGGAGAACTTATCAAATTTGCAGATGACGCTAAACTGGCACGAATAGCCAACACCCCAGAAGACAAGCTCAGGACCCAAAAAGATCTTGACAGATGAACAATGGGTTCTATCCAACAATATGAAATTTAATGTGGAAAAAACAAGGTTTTACCCCCGGGCAGGAAAAACCAAAGGTACAAATACAGATTAAGTGAAACCTGACTCAAAAACAGTAACTGTGAGAGGGATCTTGGAGTCCTAGTGGGCGATCTCTTAAACGTGAGCCAGCAATGTGTGGCGGCAGCCAAAAAAGCCAATACAATTCTAGGTTATATAAGCCGAGGCATAGAATCAAAATCACGTAAAATATTATTACCACTTTATACATACTTAGTAAGGCCACACCTGGAATAATGCATCCAGTTTTGGTCATTACATTACAAAAAAAATGTTGAGACTTTGGAAAAAGTGCAGAAAGAGATCAACTAAGAGGCTGTGGTGATCAACTAGGGCCGTGGTGGCTCAGGCTGTAAGATAGCCTGTTATTAAAACACAGCAGCCTGCAATTACTGCAGGCTCGAATCCCACCAGGCCCAAGGTTGACTCAGCCTTCCATCCTTTATAAGGTAGGTAAAATGAGGACCCAGATTGTTGTGGGGGCAATAAGTTGACTTTGTAAATATACAAATAGAATGAAACTATTGCCTTACACACTGTAAGCCGCCCTGAGTCTTCGGAGAAGGGCGGGATATAAATGTAAATTTAAAAAAAAACAAAAAAACTAAGATGATTAAAGTCCTGGAGACCAAAACATATGAAAAATGGTTGCAGGAATTGGGTATGGTTAGTGCAGAGAAAAGAACTGGAGGGGCCATGATAGCAGTATTCCAGTATTTCAGAGGCCCCACAAACAGGGGGGTCAACTTATTTTCCAAAGCACAAGAAGGCAAAGCAAAAAACAATGGATGGAAACTAATCAAGGAGAAAAACAACCTGGAATTAAGGAGAAACTACCTAATAGTGAGAAGAACAATTGACCAGTAGAACAACTTGCCTCCAGAAGTTGTAGGTGCTTCATCACTGGAGGTTTTTTAAAAAAGACTGGACAGGCACCTGTCTGAAATGGTATAAGTATAGGGTCTCCTGCTTGAGCAGGGGGTTGGACTAGAAGACCTCCAAGGTCCCTTCCAGCTCTATTCTGATTGATCAAATTACTTCATGGGTTCTGCTTTCACCCTAAATTGTACTTTTTCTCCTTCAGAACTCTAACATGTGCCTGCTATAATGGGACACAGAAATAGAAGAAATGTTATAAATAAAGAAAAATGGTTCCTTTGTGGTTGTTCCTTTTTATAGGTTTTGAGCCAAGTCCCTGTGCTAATTGTACAGGTATTTGATGTGATCTTGCTTAGCTTCACCTGCTGCTTCCTGTTTGTTAGGAAGCTTGTGATCCACTTACAAGTCTGTTCCGGTACCTGTAGCCTGTTTAGCTTAGTTAGAAGAGTGTCTGGAATGATGGTATTGAATGCTGAACTAAAGTCTACAAAGAGGACCCTTGCATAGGTCTTTGGAGACTCAAGATGTTGTAGGATGTAGATGATTATGTAGATGATTATGATGATGATTGTTATAAATAAAGAAAAATGGTTCCTTTGTGATTGTTCCTTTTTATAGGTTTTGAGGCAAGTTTCTTCTCTTGACTGAAAACAATGGTACAGGGTGTATCTTTAAGAACAGGCCCGAAGACCACTCTTCCAAAGCCTTAGACTCTTTCTCTAAGAACTTTGATCCCTGCTTAAATGTCTTATTGGGATGAAATTGGCTTTTAGAAAAAATAAAAAAGGGTGAAATATATTTATGCTGGTGACCTGCTCTTCAACTCTATCTAGCCACCTCACCTTGCAAATGGCTTCTTTTGCCTTAAGCAATGATGGAACAACAAATGATTGATTTTCCAGGCAAGCTTGACAATTTTTATGCTCTGACCTGTTTTCAAGACTGAGTGAGTTTCTTGAACAATAAAAAAAATATGTTGTGGCAAAACTCAAGGTGATGACTTCATCCTCTCATTCTGAATTTTCTTGTCATCAAAAATCAGAAAAGATGTTCTAAAGACTCATGAACAGTTCTAAACAAGGTAAAAAGTCAACATGCTTCTAAATTTCAACAGAATTCTGACCCCCATCTGTGTCTTTGGATGAATAGGGAAACTGAAACATTGTTTTGTATTCTCTTTCATATTTATGAAGCAATCTGATACAGTTCTTGGCAGCTTAAGCATATCAATATATGTTTATTTCATGTATCAGTATATGAATATTTGAAGACAAAAGGGTGTTCCTAAAATTACATGCTCAACTATGCATTCAAAAGAGAATGTGACTCATTCGATCTTTATTTCAGAAATATTTCCTCACTTAAACTTAAAAACAGAATCACCATGGTCAGATAATAAAGCAGTGGGAGTGGACTTTCCCTGTAAATTTTCCTTGTGGGAAGCTGGCATGGACTATGGAAATGGTGAGCACATGACCATGGCTGACTGTGGATACACAGAAAGCACAGTAGCTGCCACAACTCTGCCAAATTTCAATCCCACAGGAATTATGGCCCCCAGATTTTGGGTGCATTCTTTAAGTTGAGGTACGTTGATTCAAAAATTGTTGCAACATGATGCTCCTGTCTATGGAGATTCTCAGTCATCAACACAGGAGAACAAACCCATCAGGACAAGATCCAGCAGTCCATCGGCATTTAAAAGACAAAGGCCACTCTTTTGAAAGGCAGCGAAGTCCACATTGTGGACAATGGTTTGAAAGAGGAGTCAAAACTGAATAGCCCTCTCAACAGAGGGGGAGGGATACGACATTATCTATCTCCAGACTACAACACGGTCCTTTCAGAAGTTCCAAGAAGGCTCCACACCCATTTGCACCACTCAGGAGAGCTTGATGACACAGATAAACCTCCAGGTGGCCTGAACAACTCTCTAATGGCCAGCTGTCTGCAAGGAGTATAAATCCTTCCATTCCTCGCCATCTGGTCACAGCTGAGGAAGCTTCTTGGATGAGAAGCGAAATATCTTCAAAGAAAAACTAGAAAGTCCAATTGCCTGTTGAAAAAGCACCTTTAGATCAGGAGTGAAACCAGCTGAACCGGTAGCGATGGCAGCACATGGTTTGGAGAATCAGTAGTGGTGGTAGCCCACCCGCCCGGATGTTGTTACTTCCTGGTTTTAATCAGGAAGTAACCTCTTTTTGACCTTCTGCACATGAACAAATTCTTCTGTGCATGTGCAGAAGGTCAAAACCCGGTTACTTCCTGGTTAAAACCAGGAAGTAACAACATCTGGGTGGGTGGATGGTACCTCGCACTGCTACCACTACTGGTTCTCCGAACCACGTGCTGCCATTGCTACTGGTCCAAGCGGTCCAAGCACGCATGTGATGCACGTGTGCACTTCTGAACTGGTAGGGAAGGTAAGTAGATTTCACCCCTGAACATGATGCACCATTTTGCCCAACTGAAGGTTACACACAGACAAACAAGAGTCTTTAAAGAAAATATGGATACAACTGCAGCTTCACAAGGAAATATTGGAAAACAGGAGTGACAAAAAACAAACAAATATTGACTCCCCCCCCCCAATATTCATTGAATTCATCATTCATTGAATTTCTGCCATGTTTTTCCAGCCAAGAATGGCACTTCAGAGTTTTTGTTATCCATTTATATGCTGCAATTCCCATCAATAGTATCATTTTTAAAACTGAAAGCATAATTTAATCCACATTTGAGATTATTTTTGTATACTGTAATAACTAGTGATGCAGGTGTGGTTTTTGAATAACTTCATGCTGTTGAAGAAGTAAAAATGCCCCCTGCTGTCTAATCCATTCAGTTTTTCTCTGTTGCTTTCTCAGCTCATCCCTTAGTTTGAGTCATGTACAGTTTTCTTTTTCTATTCATTTGCTTGGGCCATTGTGACTTATAAAGGAGAAATGTCTTACACCAACTTTCTTGCAGAGCGTAACCTTGGAGAGAAAACTGGAGAATAATTGTTGACCATGATCCCAAATATCTCCTTCACCAGCAGCTATATGTGAATGAGGATGGTCCATATAACGTCTCAACACAACATTGTTCCTCATGATGGGTGATCTTGAATGGCTGAGAAGTTCTTATAGAATAGAACAGAATAGAATTTTTTATTGGCCAAGTGTGATTGGACACAAAATGAATTTGTCTTGGTGCATATGCTCTCAGTGTACATAAAAGAAAAGATACGTTCATCAAGGTACAACATTTACAACACAAATGATGGTCAATATATCAATATAAATCATAAGGATTGCCAGCAACAAAGTTACAGTCATACAGTCATAAGTGGAAAGAGATTGGTGATGGGAACGATGAGAAGATTAATAGTAGTGCAGATTTAGTAAATAGTTTGACAGTGTTGAGGGAATTATTTGTTTAGCAGAGTGATGGTCTTCGGGAAAAAACTGTTCTTGTGTCTAGTTGTTCTGTTGTGCAGTGCTCTATAGCATCGTTTTGAGGGTAGGAGTTGAAACAGTTTATGTCCTGGATGTGAGGGATCTGTAAATATTTTCACGGCCCTCTTCTTGATTCGTGCAGTATACAGGTCCTCAGTGGAAGGCAGGTTGGTAGCAATTATTTTTTCTACAGTTCTAATTATCCTC
The DNA here is from genome assembly GCF_028640845.1 of Ahaetulla prasina. Lineage (NCBI taxonomy): Eukaryota > Metazoa > Chordata > Lepidosauria > Squamata > Colubridae > Ahaetulla > Ahaetulla prasina. Next base: position 214,753,658 of record NC_080540.1, on the reverse strand, counting down.
TGAAGTCTGTGTCTTTCTTGTTGGGTTGCAGAACCGAACCAGACAGTTATAGAGGTGCAAATGACAGACTCAATAATTCCTCTGTAGAACTGAATCAGCAGCTCCTTGGGCAGTTTGAGCTTACTGAGTTGGCGCAGAAAGAACATTCTTTGTTGTCCTTTTTTGATGATGTTTTTGATGTTAGCTGTCCATTTTAGATCTTGCGATATGATAGAACCTAGAAATTTAAAGGTTTCTACTGTTGATACTGTGTTGTCTAGTATTGTGAGAGGTGGAAGTATGGAAAGGTTTCTCCTAAAGTCTACCACCATTTCTACGGTTTTGAGCGTGTTCAGTTCCAGATTGTTATGGTTGCACCACAAGGCTAGTTGTTTGACCTCTCGTCTATATGCGGATTTGTCATTGTCTTGAATGAGACCAATCACTCTTGTGTCATCTGCGAACTTCAGTAGCTTGACAGATGGATCGTTGGAGATGCAGTCATTGGTATACAGAGAGAAGAGAAGTGGGGAGAGCACACAGCCTTGGGGGGTCCCTGGGCTAATTGTACAGGTATTTGATGTGATCTTGCTTAGCTTCACCTGCTGCTTCCTGTTTGTTAGGAAGCTTGTGATCCACTTACAAGTCTGTTCCGGTACCTGTAGCTGGTTTAGCTTAGTTAAAAGAGTGTCTGGAATGATGGTATTGAATGCTGAACTAAAGTCTACAAAGAGGACCCTTGCATAGGTCTTTGGAGACTCAAGATGTTGTAGGATGTAGATGATTATGTAGATGATTATGATGATGAAAAGCTTGTGTTTGTGGATCCCATCTCAAATAGTTATGTCAAATGCTCAACAATGGGGTAATACATCCTGCTATAGCAGCAAGGGGGTATAATTACACTACCTTCTTAGTCAGTGACCATGTGGAAGATGTGATATATGCAGTCTTCTTCAGAGAAGACAACTGTCATTAGAATAGACCAAAAGTCATTAGACTACCACAGTTCAGAATTAGAGTCCTCGGTTCCTGTGCCTTTATAGGAGGAAAGTGAACTTACTCCTCCATTTAATACACAGTTCCATACTCATGGAATAGTACACTGCAGACAGCACAAGCAGAGTCAAAGATTCATGCCCCTATAGATGGAAAACAGAGCAGTATTCCATAGTTCATATTTTACATATGTAGAAAAACTACAAGCATTAGAAGAGCATTCAGATATGTCTACAGTTTCTTTCTAACATAGTGCCAAATGATACAACTGTGGGGGTCCTTTTCTTTGAGGGGTCCTTGCTGCTCTCTGAGCTTGGTTGTTTTCTTGCAGATGTTGCATTACCCAAACTAGGTAACATCAACAGTGCTAGTCGGGGTGGGGTGGGTTTGCTCCCTTTTTATATTCTGGTGGCTTGCCCTGTCAGTGTGGTTAGGAGTGATCTTAGTGGTTCCTTGGTTGGCCTCTTTACTGTTAGTTTTAATGGGGTATTGTTTGCTTCCTGATTGTTAGTTTAATATTAATCTTGGTGCTAATAATCTCTGTGCATCTGGATGTTGATTGCTCTGGAGCAGGGGTGAAATCTAAAAATTGTCCCTATTGGTTCTATGGACGTGGCTTAATTGGTAGGTGTGGCTTGGTGGTCAGGTGACTGAATGGGCATGGTCAATAATAATAAATAATAAAAATAATAAAGTATACAAAACTTGGGAGGCACCGGTCTACCTTCTTTAAAAATAGAGGCCCCGGTCTACCAATTGCCTTTTACTGAGAGGCTCCAGTCTACCTTCTTTAAAAATAGAGACACCGGTCTACCAATTGCCTTTTATTGAGAGGCACCAGTTTACCAAGTGCCTTTTTTGGCAGGCACCGGTCTACCTTCTTTAAAAATAGAGGCACTGGTCTACTAGCTGCCTACAGCGCTGATCAGTTGTAGTGCGGCCCTTTGAAGTGCCGCGGCAGTCATTTAAGGCCGTTTGCAGCTATATCACCACCGAGTGCTTCAGGGACAGAGAAGAGGAACAGCGAGGCGTGGGCAGTGGGGGGGGCAGGGATTTTTGCTACCGGTTCTCCAAACTACCTGCCCCCATCGCTACCGGATCGCGTGATCCAGTCCGAACCGGGAGCATTTCACCCCTGCTCTGGAAGTGTTTTAGTCTTTTTGTTCCATTTTTGGCTTGTTCATTGTCTCTTTTGAATGGTCTGTAGATGTTGATTATGTCTATGTCCTTGTTTTGGGCTGATTTGTCAGGATGCCAGGCTTTCAGGAATTCTTTAGCACTTCTGGACTTGGCTTGGTCTAGGATGGTCATGGTTTCAGAGTTGAAACTATGATTAGGTTTGTCCATGTGTTATGAAATTAAAGAGTTTTCATCGTATCTTCTGGCTGATAGTTGGCATTCTACTAATCTTCTGGATGCATTCTACTAATCTTCTGCTTGTTTGTCCTACACAATGGCTATTGCACTGCATGTTGTGGATGACTTTTGTTTTTTCTTCTGAGCTGCTGGGTCTTTTCATTTTCTTACTTATCACAAGATCCGGCAGCCCCAGAAGAAAAAACAAACAAAACCAGGAGTCATCTACACAGAGAAAGAGATAAAAATATAATTAATAATAATAGATATTCATTTTAAAATCTGTCCAGTCAGTGTCATGAATTGGTATTTCTAATAATAGTTTTCATAATGGTATGCCATGTATTCATCTAGGTGGGTGCACAGTATACAATCAGCCCAGAAATTCCACTTGCATGGTACAACATGAGTTTTAGTGCACATAGGTAATGTGTTTTGGAGAATTCTGAAAGCATTCTATCCCAAAAAGAGAAATCAAGAAACACAACAACCTCTAAACCGGGGTGAAATGCTCACAGTTCGGACCTGATCCCCTGATCCAGTAGCGATCTTGGCTGGTGGTTTGGAGAACTGATAGCAATTGTGGTGCGAGGCTCCGCTCACCTGTCATTACTTCCTGGTTTTAACCAGGAAGTAATGTGTTTTGTACCCTCTGTGCATGCACAGAAAGGTTTTGCGCATGCGCAGAGGATGTGGTAAGGAAGGTAAGTAGATTTGACCCCTGCTCCAAACCTCCATTATTGGAAGTTTTCAAAAGTAGACTGGACAACCATCTGACTGGGATGCTTCTGCCTTGAGAAGTGAGTTGAATTAAAAGACCTCCAAGGTCCCTTCTAGCTCTGTGATTCTATAATATATGACAATTAAAATGTTTCAATTGGTAATTCTATCAGTCTGCAAAACAGAGGACTGAAAACTGAGATATTTACTGAGATACAGATAATCCATTCCATTTTATTAATCCAGAATTATTTGTGATTAGAAAAAAAATGTCCATTGTAAATGTAGGCATCTTTAATACGCAATTTTTAAACCTAGTCATCACCAAATCAGTGAGCAATGTGTGAAAAGTATCTACTACACAATGCTGGTATAGGTAGCAATATGGATTTGCTTACTATTGTTTGTTTATACTGGCTATATGCCATACACATAGCACAATATATTGTAAAATATTAAACCACATTATAAATGTCTAAACTTTATTTAATTCCCTTTATGATTTAAACAATTAATAATCAGCTACAATAATGTATGTTTAATAGCTTAGCAATAAGGCTAAGCCTTCTTTAATTAAATTTTTAATTTAAAAATGAAAGGCAAAATCATCAAACTTTTGTTAATCTGGATTTGGAGACTCTTTCCAATGAAACTTATAAACTGATATTGGAGTGAAAGTTCTCATACATGGTCAGGGTTCAAAATCCATAGCAATGCTTTTAGAAATCAACTGTAAAACAAAGCAAAATTAAGAAAGATTAATTAATTAAGGGTGACCACACTTTATTACTTGTAATTCCCTAGAAAACGATTTTCTCATTTTTTAAAAAAAATATTTTGTGCATGAATTGTAGAATGAGCTCATGGAGAATGTGAAATTATACAAGGCAGAAGATACATTCTGAATCCTATTTCTTTGGGGAAATGTTTGAAGTCTGATACAAATTAAAGCGAATAAGGTCCATCATTGTCTGCAGCTATAAGATACACAGTAGTCTAAACTAGGGGTCCCTAACCTCTGGTCTGCAGTCTGGTGTCGGTCTGCAGCCCATTCAGAATTGGGCCAAAGAAGTGGTAGGGAGCATGAGCACAAAGCTGCATTTGTGAAACCATCCCCTCGCTCCCCCCCTCATCGCCACGTCCACTGCGCTGGAAAGGTTGGTCTAAAATGAAATTACAGTGGACTCTATTTTAAAAGTAATAAACCGCAGAGGCACAAATCTATCCAGATTATTTTATATCTTTTCCTTTGAAATGAACTATCCTAAGGATTAAGAAATAGGTCAAAAGCACTTGCAAAGATCAGTATTTCTCAACCTCAACAACTTTAAGGTATGTGAAATATAATTAGAATAGAATTCTGTGAATTGAGGTCTACGCATCTTAAAGTTGCTTATATATTTTATTTATATAGTGTATCACATCTACAGAGGTTATGCAATCACTGGTGTAAAATACTAATAAAACACATTATACATACAAACACAAACATGAATTTATGTAAAGCATCAGCATATACACACACACGCACACATATAAAGTATACATATATATACTTTATATCAATATAATATGTGTGTGTGTGTGTGTGTGTGTGTGTGTGTGTCTGTGTGTATGCAATAGCACTCAGACTTATATACTGCTTCATAGTGCTTTACAGCCTTCTCTAAGCAGTTTATAGAGACAGCATATTGCCTCCAACAATTTGGGTCCTCATTTTACCAACCTTGGAAGGATGGAAGGCTCAGTCAACCTTGAGCTTTTTCAGGATCAAACTCCGGCCAATGGGCAGAGTTAGCCTGGAATACTGGATTCTAACCACTGTGCCACCATGGCTCTTATAAGGTAAAGGTAAAGGTTCCCCTCACACATATGTGCTACTCGTTCCCGACTCAAGGGGGGCGGTGCTCATCTCTGTTACAAAGCCAAAGAGCCAGCGCTGCCTGAAGATGTGTCCATGGTCATGTGGCCAGCATGACTAAATGCCAAAGGCTCACGGAACGCTGTTACCTTCCCACCAAAGGTGATCCCTATTTTTCTACTTGCATTTTTTACATGCTTTGGAACTGCTAGGTTGGCAGAAGCTGGGACAAGTAATGGGAGCTCACCCTGTTATGCAGCACTAGGGATTCGAACCGCTGGACTGCCGATCTTTCGATCGACAAGCTCAGCGTCTTAGCCACTGAGCCACCATGTCAGGGGTGAAATGCTCCTGGTTTGGACCGGCTCGCCTGATCTGGTAATGATGGCAGCTGGTGGTTCGGAGAATTGGTAGCAAAAATCCCTGACCCCACCCTCTGCCGCTGCTGAGCCACGTGATCATCAGAGGTGGTTTTTTTTTTACCTTTAAAAGCAGTTTTTCTTCAGCTGAAAAAATGCCTTTAAAAGTAAAAAAAAAAGCCTTTGATGATCCCGCGGCTTAGCTGGGATCGTCAGAACCCTTTAAACTCTTTTTTTAAACAACCTCTTCGGCTGAAGAGGTTGTAAAAAAAAAAAAGGTTTTAAAAGGCTCCTCTGGTGATCCCAGCTGAGTTCCTCATCACCAGAATCTTAAAAAACATGTTTTATACAAGCTCTTCAACCGAAGAACTTGTTAAAACAATTATTTTAGGAGGTTCTGGCAATGAGGCAACTTCAGCTGGGATCGTCAGAGGAGTTTTAAAACCTGTTTTTCCTCTGGCGATCCCAGATGAGTTGGCTCATCATCACAGGCTTTTAAAATCATTTTTAACAACCTCTTACAGTAGTCCCCACCCATGCCCACCCAATCCCCCCCTCCTCACTTACCTAATTACTGCTCCTTTAGGGCTAGCAAAGCCATGCTTTACATCAGTTGCATCAGCTAGCAACTTTTTTTTTTTAAATAAAATTTTTCCCGCCCTTCTCCGAAGACTCAGGGCGGCTTACAGTGTATAAGGCACTGAAACTGCCTGCCTGCAATCCATCTCCTCAGTGAGCAACTCAATCTGCCTGCTTTGCTGGCTGAGGAATTCTGGGAATTGAAGTCCACAAACCTTAAAGTTACTAAGGTTGGAGACCCCTGAACTAAAAAATATAAATAAAATAAAATAATAAAATAAAATATTTGTGCAGCTTTCTGAGATTTGGTGTGTTTCTGTAGTGTTTCACTCTAACTACACAAACACACAAAATCTCACAAAGCTGTATGTGGCATTTTGTGTATGTGTGTGTTTGAGTCAGTTGTGTTGTGTTGTGTTGTGTGCGTGTAAAGTGTGAAAGTTGGGTTTTGAGCTTTTTGTGGCTGTGTGAAGTTCCTGCTTGTTGCAGGGGCCATTTTGGGTGAAGTGCAGCTGCTTTTACAATTGTGTGTGAGTCAGTTGTGTTGTGTGTGTAAAGTGTGAAAGTTGGTTTTTGGTACCTCTTATTGTTTTGTATACTTTGTTTATTATTTTTATTATTTATCGTTATTGGCCACACGTTTTATTATTTATCATCTGACCACCAAGCCACGCCCACCAATTAAGCCACGCCCACAAAACCGGTAGGGAAAATTTTTAGATTTCACCCCTGCACCATGTCCCTATGATAGCTGTTTTACACACACACACAGACACACAGACACACAGACACACACGTGGACAATACATGAGATAAAATATTAAATAAATAAAACCATGATAAAATCACCATAATATGGCACCATAGAGTCATAATAGGGTAGATGTTACCGTGTTTCCCTGAAAATAAGACACTATCTTATATTTTTCTGAACCCTGAAATAAGCACTTGGCCTTATTGCCATGCGCTCAAAAGCCTGATTGGGCTTATTATCAGGGGATGTCTTATTTTGGGGAAAACAGAGTATAATTCAATATTGCTGGAGTTGCTGAGGTTGAGAAAAACAGAAAGTTGAATGTGGCAGGAGGAAGGCTTTTCTCCCCTTATTTTTTAACAGAACTCAAGGCGCATATGCAAATAGTAATTTGACAACATCTGAAGTACATTTGCTGATGGTAATAAAAGCCCAAGAGCCGCTGAAAAAGCCTAGGAACAGAGGAAAAAAGCAGCAGATTCTTCTTTCAAAGAATTTTCATTTCTTAGATGTTTGTATTTTTTTGTAAAAATCACCTGCCTACTGCCCCCTGGTGGCAGATTCTCACAATATCTACAGCTGAGTATTTAGGCCACGAAAAAGATTGCTGTCTATAGAAATGAAACATGCCTGCCTAAAATCCTTAACCTTCTGAATAGAGAAACTCAACCAGATAATTGGTTTATATGCTCCTAACCGCCTCCTCCCACCCAGCCTTTTAATCTGTAACGATTCAGAGAAATTCATAGGAATATATACTGATATCATTTCCTTGCCAAAGTTAATTCTGCACTAATGATATTGCAGCACCCAGTGGCACACAGACTTTTATATTCAGTAATGAAGGAATTATGTGGTATTGCCCATGAGTTTTTTTAAAAATTGAAATTTCAAGTTCAAAAATTGCCATTGAAAAGGTTTATGTCTCAGTGGAAACTTCACAATTAAAAGCAATTCATGGGGGAGGGAATTTATTCAGGGTTGAAAGAAAACAACGAAGGGGCATTTTTTTTACATGCCCAAAGACATGTGATCCACCCCCGTACTAAGATTACATTCAAAAGTTAAAAACTCAGCAAGCCACTTAACCATCCATCATGGGACTATTCCTGCATCATATTAAAAATCTTACTACTCCATCTTTATTTAAAGTTGGGTGATAAACATTTAGCTTCCTGGCATCCATCAAACACAACAGCACAATATCCTTGCCCCATCAGTTCATGTCCTATTTTGTGTTTTGTAGGTGAGGTGCCAAACAATTAATGTCTGTAGGCCTCTGCTAGAGTACGATAAAAGAATATGCATTTTGAAAGCCTATTTTACGAAGTTGCTCCATACAGAAAAATTATCCTGCAATTTTATTACTGGTTCTCATCTCATTTAATGAAAGCAAATTTGTTTTCAGAATTGTTGGAAGGCAAAGAGAGGGAGAAGGAGAAAAAAAAATCGGCAATGTTTCCAAAAGGGGAATGCAGGCCCACCAAGATGGTGCTGTGATCAACAATCAAGCTCTGCCTTTAATATAATATATAATTGTTGTTGAGATCTTGAGACTCTAGAAATAGTCTCAACAGAAATGAGCAACATAGATGATTAGGGGAGTGGAGCAATGATGGGTTGCTACCGGTTCGGCCCGGATTGAGCAATCTGGTAGTGGCGGCGGCGGGAGGCTCTGCCCACCTGCCCGGATGCTTCTGCGCATGCGCGCCCATGAGCAAACTGGTAGCAACGGGATTTGTAACGCACTACTGGACTGGAGACTAAAACATATGAAGAACGGTTGCAGAAATTTGGGTATGTCAAATTTAATGAAAAAGAAGGATTAGGGATAACGTGATAGCAGTGTTCCAATATCTAAGGAGCTGCCACAAAGAAGAGGGGGCCGACCTATTCTCCAAGGGACAAGAAGCAATAGATGGAAATTAATCAAGGAGAGGAGCAACTTAGAATTAAGGAGAAATTTCCTGACAGAACAATTAATATAGGTAGTCCTCAACGTACAACTACAATTGGGACAAGAATTTCCATTGTTAAGCAAGGTGATTGTTAAATGTCACGCCTGATTTTATGACTTTTTTGTCATGGTTGATAAGTGAGTCACTGAAGTGCTTAAGTGAATCATGTGGTCGTTAAGTAAATCAGCTTGCCCCACCAACTTTGCTTGTCGGAAGCAGCTGAGAAGGTCACAAATGGTGATCATGTGACCCTAGGACATTGCAACTATTGTAAATAAATCCTTGTTGTCAAGCACCTGAATGATCATGTGGCCATGGGAATGCTGCCATGGTCATAAATGTGAGAAAGTCACTTTTTCAATGCTATTGTAACTTCGAACAGTCTCTAAACAAATGATTGGAAATTGAGGTCTATCTGTAATCAAGGCTTGCACGATTCTGTTCCGTATTTCAAGCAATATGCATATTTTTTTTCATGCTTTAAGCTTTGTGTATACTAGGCTGAATATGTCCATACAGAACATATGATATTTTAACTTTGTTTACGAATAATCTTTGCAGAATTCTCTGAGTGCCCGTGGTATTTCCTTAAAGCATTTCCTTTGCAGAATACAAAATATTGTACAAAAATAGTTCTACTGAAAATAAATGTAAATAAAGCTGACAAGCATTCTTTAAAAAACCCCAAAGCTTAAATTGCATAAGAATAAATTTAAATTATATTGAATCTATTCACAGACAAAATGATGATTTCTGATAAACAGTGTCAGTCCAGGTTAAGAAACTCAAGACAAAAGAAAATAAAACAAAATTCAATCATTCATTCCTTGGGCTCCAGATTGTATCATTTAATTTTATTTATTCCATTGAGATATGCTTATGCTCCAGTCAGTTAGAAACCCAACTATTCCATTTATATTTAGAAACTTTTGGAAGCATCAGTTTTTATATCAGGTTATATATATTATTATATATATTATAATTATATTATAATTATATATATTATATATATTATTATTAGGGACGCGGTGGCTCAGGGGCTAGGACGTTGAGCTTGTCAATCAAAAAGTCGGCAGCTCGGCGGTTCCCTAGTGCTGCCGTGTAATGGGGTGAGCTCCCGTTACTTGTCCCTGCTTCTGCCAACCTAGCAGTTTCGAAAGCACGTAAAAATGCAAGTAGAAAAAACAGGGACCATCTTGGGTGGAAGGTAACAGCGTTCCGTGCGCCTTTGGCATTGAGTCATGCCAGCCACATGACCACGGAGACGTCTTCGGACAGTGCTGGCTCTTCAGCTTTGAAACGGAGATGAGCACCGCCCCCTAGAGTCGGCAACGACTAGCACATATGTGCGAGGGGAACCTTTACCTTATATATATTATTTGTCCATCAACTTACCACTGACTAGAAGTAGGACAGTGGACACTGCTCTTCAGACAAACTCTCTCTGCTCTTTCTACTAACCACAAAGAATAATGACTCATAAACCTTCAATATCACAACAGATCTTAAGTAAATATTATAGTTTTCAAGGGGTGGACACTGGAAAAATCATCTAATCTGTGGGGTTGTTATTATTTTTTGCAGTACGTTTTATACACAAGGCAGCATTTTCAATCTAGAATGCAAAGCAATTCTTTGGAACTAATCATACTGCTAGGAGCTGTTAAGACAGTAAAATGGCAAACTGAAAATTAGCCAGTGGGAATCATGGTACTTGTGGCCTGAAGGATTTTTTTCTGGGTTTTTTTTTTAAAATAAGAACAATTATAATAATTTTGCATAGTTTGTGATTAACTTGGACAAAGCTCTTAATCTTGAAATAGGTTCCATTGGACAACAGAATTTTGTTCAACATGTTATGGTTTATTTAAATAGCATGGTGAACAAAATTCCATTGTCCAATGGAGCATATTTCAAGATTAAAAGCTTTGTCCTAATTAATCACAAACTATGCAAAATTCAGGGATGGAATAATAACTTTGTTCAACAAATAGGGCAATAATTTGGAACAGGAATCAAATGTTATTTTTTTTTCATCAAACACTTTTTCAAATATCCAGTTCTCTAAATGTGGTTGACCAACTTGGCATCTTGCAGATGTATTAGAAAATTTCCATCATCCACAGCCTTGGGCCAGTATTGGCTAACAATACTGAGATATGAGATAGCCCATATGGGGGAAATTAGTATTAACAAAGAGTGGGCAATATGGGAGAATAAATATACAGTACTTGGGCTCAGATTTTCTATAAACTAAAAGATACCATATTCCACTTCAAATGAAAATTAAAATAACGTATGCAAATATTTGCTTGAGACAAAATATCATCCAGAAGCTAAATATCCTTTGAACTCTAGCATAAAACAAATCTGAATGCCATGATTTTCAATAATGTAAACCAATTCGAAGAGTTTCATCTTTAAAAATGCTACTAAGGAGTTTTGAAGAAACTAACATGTGCTAAAATCAACCCTTTTTCAGGTATTCTGCATTGCAACTGTTGTAGATATTTTGATCTGTTTGCTCAATTATCAATTTAAGTGACGGATATAATATGTGGCCCCATTTAAATGAGAGCAAAAAGGGGGGAAGGCTCAAAATCTGGGGAAATTATTCAGCACCTATTTCCATATTATTCACAACTTGGAAGTCAGGCGGCGTAGAAATGTAATAAATAAACAATTTTCAATATCAACTTTCTTTTTTGACAGATCAATAGGATCAATTCCCCTGGAAAGTATTTCAGAGGGTAGAAAACGCTGCGGTGTGTGTGTGTCTGTGTGTGTGTGTGTAACAAGTGTGTGAACTTTTCCATATTGGAAACATCATTGCCTTCATTTACATCTTCATTTATCCTGCCATCCCAAGATCACCAAGACACTAATGGGATATACTAGAGTCAGAGACGCTGACACAAACTTGTAGTTTTATAAAAATAAATATATTTTACACATCTATATAGAGAGCAAACAAGATAGTCAGGCACACAGGAGCATCATGAGGTAAAATCACAGAGCATACAGACACACAGAAGAAAAAGGAGGGAAAAAAAGGGAACCTCCTGTCGTGTCCCACTCCTCCGCTGACGGCCGGGTCAGGGAAATCCGAATCAGGCTTGCCTCTGCAGCTCTGCCCAAAGTCCTAGCAAAGTCCTCAGAGCAGGCAGGAGATCAGAAAGTGACTTCAGCAAGATATGTTTAGACTTTGCCTGACTCAGAGAATGCCAGAAAGCAGATCCTTTATATAGGCCATGGGGTGTGGCTCCATGACTCAGCACTTATCCAGGCCTGCCCCTCCCTTCCTTCTGTTGCCTCCGCCTATCAAGTCTTCTGACGCGAGGGTCACTCCAGTCGGCAGCTGTTGGTAATAAACCTTCCTCAGGCTCACATGCTGTGGAGGAGGGGGAGGGGTCTAGTTGCTCCGTTTGCCTGGGCATGGAGCCAGAGCTGGGGGCTGGAGGTATTTCTTCTTCTTCAGCCTGTCTGGGCATGGAGCCAGGGCTGGGGGCTGGAGGTATTTCTTCTTCCGTGTTCGGAAGCAGATAAGAAGACCCCGGCTGAGGTGAGATTGGACGAGACACAACACCTCCCCCTCCAAACCCATGGCATCCAATCACAGCACAGATTGCCTCATGCAGGAGCCAGCACTCCTGCATAGTTAACCAATCAACTAAACATGCAGTTTTAGTTGATTGGTTAACTGCTCCAGTTCAGTGGTGGGTTTCAAATTTTTTAACTACCGGTTCTGTGGGTGGGGCTTGGTGGGCGTGGCCAGGGAAGGTTACTGCAAAATC